>NC_138051.1:40444744-41029082 GCF_964194185.1 Rhinolophus hipposideros
CATATTGCTTTTATATGCAGAAGAAACAATGAGTTATAATACTGACGACTGCCACATTTAATGAGTACTCACGTCAGATTGAACAAATAAGCACTTTTCAATAATTATCTCGTTTAATCCTCACGTAGTTTATGAGGCTGGGTACTACGATTATCCCCATTTTGAAGCCACAGTAGCGCCAAAGTTGGGACTTGAACACAGATCTAAGTCTAAAGCTGTGCCCCTGACTGCTCTTCACTAAGAGACATCACATTTCTGAGTTAATTTTCCTGAAACCAAGTTTTCCAAGCACTATCACATCCCGTCTCCTCTGGAAAGAGAAAAGTAGCCAATCAAGAGTCTGGAATTAAATTACTCTGTGCTACAAGGACAAGGAATATTTTCTGACTCTACTTGTAGCCTGAATTTTGGTGGCCTGCTATTTCTACAAGCTCATGACAAGACTGACGCTGTCTAAATTCATCAAGCAACTCAGAGGAGTGGTCCAGGAATCTCTGGGGTACAGAGTCTCTCTGCACTTAGTTTTCTTGTAGTGTCATGTGTTATTGATGCTAAATAAATGCTACCTGGTAGCAATGATGATAAAGCAAACTTCAGTTACACAAACCCCAGTTCACTTCAATTTTGCTAAAATTGGACAACATCCATGATCCAGAAGATTTGAACAAGCCTCAGGCAGTGACAGCCCACTCAGTGTGCACTCAGCAGGTCCCCCAGGCCTCTTCTTTTTGGAAAAGATGTTTTCATGTGGATGAACCATTTTTGACATTTAAAAAATATACTTGTATATATTAAGGACCATCACACATATTTTGAAGGGGACATTTACGTCTTTAAAAAAACTACACATTGTACTTTCAATGAATGTTTAAGAAAAACCCTTTTAAATACATTCATGTGAAGTAAACGTGTCTTTTCTTTAAAAAAAAATATACAGCACTCTGTTTCTTGCACTGATCATAAAAATCATGTCCCATTAATTTTTGCCTTTTTCTCCTGCTATTGTAACCAAACTAGATCAACTATGCAGTGAGCCCATCAATTATTTTGCAGTAACTCATTACTATAACTGAAAAAATTCAAATGGCCAAGTTGGGCTTTATAGATAACAACCTGTCTTAAATATATCAATTAGCTATTTATTAAATATCCACACAATTTGGAGCTTACTGGAAACTAATCAGGTAAAATTGATGTGGTTGTTGCCTTTTATGAACAAAGAGCATTCTGCAGTATGTTGGTCACTAACATTGAGAAAAAGCTGGCACGATCTAAAATAAACTTCCACATCATACTCTACAAAGACTTAACTTGTCTAAATATGAATGTGAGATATGAGTATGTGGTTGGTCGGCTTAATCCGAAGGAGGACACCACAACCAGAATGGAAGAGGAGCTGCTCAGATCTAGTGGAGAGGGCAGCGGTGCTCATGGTGAATGTTAATACGCTAGAATTTCCCCCAGGACGGATCTGATTTTACTCTATCTGCTAGAGGAGATGCAAAGGACTTCTTACATATATTACTAAGTAAATGATCAGATAAGTAACTACAAGATTAAAAAAAAAAGAAAGACTGTGAAGCATGCTGAAGTTCAAGTCCAAAAGAAATTTGATGATTCAAGTAAATGTAAATATTCATGGAAAAATACTAACTTCTTACCTTTTAATCAAAATGATTTAAACAAAGTATAGATAATTAAAAATGTGATCATCTCTAACAAATTTAGTAAGCACCTTTCCTTTGAATAGAGAAGGAAGTAAACTAAGTGACTAGATATATTAACTCAGAAAAGTTCCTTCAAATATCACCTGTTATTGGACAGGAAAAAAATAGATGTGAAATTATTTTTTACAATGTAATTAAAAAAACAATTATTAAACATCTGCTATGGAAACTATGCTAGACTTCCTGAAGGTTATGAAGATGAGAAGAATTTATAATTTATATATCCTTAAACAATAAAAGATAACTCCTGAAAATTTAAGTAATTTTTCATAGCTTGTATATTACATGCATATGTTATAGACTATGGCAGAAAATCCCCCAAGCTTTTCTATTTGCAAAGCAAAAAATAAAGATTATTGAGAATGGGTGGAGGAACAGATCTAAATTCTTCTCTCAGGGCAAATGCTGAACACTTTCTAACTAGATGTTTGTTTAAGTCAAAAGGCATGTTAACGATTTCTTTTTATGTGTTTTTTTTCTTCCCCTTTTTTCTAAATGGAAATAGCTTTTCCAAATCCTGTATCCTGTAACCTTTTTTTCCCCTTAAGGGCTTAAGGAATACCATGCAGCCCTATATTGGCTTAAATGATCAGATCCTGCCATTTAGCCTAAACTCAGATGAGCTAGAGAGGATTATCTCAAAAGGAGATTTTGTATAAAAAATGTCAAAGAGCACTTCCTATAAAATATTTCAAAGATCACAAATAAAAGCATGTCACTGTCCTAAAATTCATATGGAATCTCAAGGGGCCCTAAACAGGCAAAACAATCTTGAAAAAGAGCAAAGTTGAAGGCTCCACATTCCCAGATTTCAGAACTTACTACAAAGCTACAGTAATCAAACGTGTTGCACTGGCATAAGGACTGATATATTGACCAATGGAATAGAATAGAGAGCCCAGAAGTAAACCCTCACATATGTGGTAAATGACCTACAACAAGTGTGCCAAGACCATTCAATAAAATGGTGTTGGGATACTCACTTGCAAAAGAATGAAGTTGGACTGTTACCTTAAAACATATACAAAAAATAATTCAAAATGAACCAAAGACCTAAACATAAGAGCTAAAACTATAAAAATCTTAGAAGAAAACATAGAGGAAGGGGCTGGCCCAGTGGCTCAAGTGGTTGGAGAGCTGTGCTCCAACCTATTTGTCATTAATAGGTAAAAATAAATTTGACTTCATCAAAATTTAAAACTTTTATGCATCAAAGGACCCTATCAACAGATTGAAAGGGTAACCCAAAGAATGGGAAAAAATATTTGCAAATCATATATCTGATAAGCAATTACTAACAGAATATATAAAGAACTCAACAACAAATAACCTTATTTAAAATTGGACAAAGGACTCGAATAGACATTTCTCTGAAGAAAATAAACAGCCAACAAACATGAAAAAATGCTCAGCAGCACTAATCATAAGGGAAATACAAGTCCAAACCACAATGAGATACCACTTCACACCCAGTAAGATGGCTATTATTCAAAAATAAGAAAAAAATTGGTGGCGAGACTATGGAGAAATTTGATTCCTTGTACAATGGTAGTGGGAATGTAAAATGGGGTAGCCACTATGGAAACTGATATGAATGACCATATGATCTAGCAATTCCACTTTAGGGTATACACTCAAAAGAATTAAAACCAGTGACTTGAACAGATATTTGTACACCATATTCTTAGCAGCATTATTTGCAACAAAACCAAAACCATGGAAACAACCCAAATGTCCATCAATAGATGAATGGGTAAATAAAATGTGGTGTGATGGAATACTATTCTGCCTTACAAAGAAAGGAAATTCTGACATGCTACAATATGGATGAAACTCGAGGACATTATGCTAAGTGGAATAAGCCAATCACTAAAGGTCAGGTATTGTATAAGTCCACTTATATGAGGTTACGTAGAACAAAGTCAGAGAGAATAATTAGAATGGGGAATTAATATTTAGTGAGTACTAAGAGTTACAAAATAAAATCTTATATTTTTTATAAAATTTTGTATGAATTTCCAAACCCAAATTTTAAATGAAGGATTTTTATATGTATTCTTTATCTTCCAAAATTTGATAGTACTATATTTTAGAGGGTTTGTCTTCATAATAAAGCATTTGTATATATGTGGGATTATGTGCATATATTTAATAAATATCATTTGCCATGTATTCCTAAAAGTTCTAAATTCTATATTTGCTACCCAAATAAATGACAGTTTTAAGGAAATACTCCAGTTTTTCATTTGTCTAGGTTTCTAACTCTACCTGTAATCAGAAAACGAAAATTTATATTTCTTTCTCTGCTGAAAAGCTGATGGGAATCAACAAATGAATGGGTAAGCAAAATGTGGCATATACACATAATGGAATAGTCTACCTTAAAAAAGAAAGAAAGTCTGACACATGCTACAACATGGATGAACTTTGAGGACATCATGCTAAGTGAAATAAGCCAGTCACAAAAAGACAGACAGTGTATGTTTCCACTCCTGTGAGGTACCTAGAGTGGCTAGCCAAAATCATAGAGACAGAAAGT
The DNA here is from genome assembly GCF_964194185.1 of Rhinolophus hipposideros. Taxonomy (NCBI): domain Eukaryota; kingdom Metazoa; phylum Chordata; class Mammalia; order Chiroptera; family Rhinolophidae; genus Rhinolophus; species Rhinolophus hipposideros. The sequence continues at coordinate 40,449,011 of NC_138051.1, forward strand.
AGAATGGTGGATGCCAGGGCTGGGGGGAGGGAAGAATAGGGAGTTATTGTTTAACGGGTCTAGTTTCAGTTTTACAAAAGGAATAGAATTATAGAGATGGATGGTGACGATGATGCACAGCTTTATGATTGTACTTAATACCACTGACTACCTGTACACTTAAAAATGGTTAAGGTGACACATTTTATGTTATATGTATTTTTACCATGATTTTAAAAATTGAAGAAAAAAAAAGTTGATGGAGAGGTCCAACAGGCAGTGGACTATTTAGATCTGGGGCTCAAGAGAGAAGATAGGATTAAAGACAGACATTTAGGAGTCTTCTTACATAGGAATATTATTTTGTACCACTGCCTAGTATGCTTATTATTTTTGTGTACTTGTCTCGTTCTCCATAATAGATCGTAAGTTCTTAAAGGGCAATGGAATGAATTCCCTCCTCACCTAATTGTCCCACGCAGCATTAGCACATCACCTCTAATAGAATAAGTATTCGATAATTTTTTTTTAATTGAACTGACTCTGAACACTAGACAGAGAACCTTCAGTCTTTCTAAATATGGTCTACCTAGACCTGAACTTTACAGATTTCTTCTAAATCCTGGCTAATCATTTTGGCTTATTTGTAAATGGAAGGTCAGTGGTTGGCAGCTGGACCATAATGTCTGTATCTCAGAATCCATTTTACTACATGAATATCATCCAATAAAAAGTGCAAGCCAGAACTTCCCCTGTTTTTGGTTCACTTAGCTCCAGATTCTCCTTGTACACCCACCCCCTCCTAAGAATCCTGGCACAGAGTTTCACAGCCAAAAATACAGCACAAGGTCAAATAGTGCTCCCTATGCAGGGAGGATATTCCCTTCCTTCCTTTTGGAAACACTTCAACTAACCCTGTTTTCGTTTGGCTCCTTCGCCTCATTTAAAAAAATATATTTCATTATACCTCACAGCCCTTCCCTTGATGCCCTAATTAATTAAGTTTACATAATTTTCTACCAATTAGTTTTGAAGAGCTTGCTTTGGATTTTCTCTCCTTTAATTTTCTGCCTTTACTGACTGCTTAAAATTCTCAACTACGAACTTGGGAAAAGTATGTGCTACCACCAAGTTCCCTGTTCCACACAACAAAAAGCCAATCAGCATTGTGATTCTTTAAGAGATTTGAGATCTTGTTACACGAAACAAAGAGACAGCTAGGTGGAAATCCAGCAACAAGTCAGTAATAATAAACACAAAGAAATCACTAGTTATATTATTTCAAATACAAAAATGAACTACAGTCCATTCCTTTACTTATAATACATTTCACATTTACTGGGATCCTTTGAAATTCTTTCTCAGTGCTTAGGAACTCAGAGGATTAATTTTAAAAATTATTAGTATGAGTTTTAAAATTATTGCTCAAGCTGATTTATATCCTCCTTCAAATAAAATTCTGAACTGACATTTTGTCTGTGTTGTTCCATAAATAAATAGCTTATAAGGCATTGAAAAATCCATTAATTTTGGCCATCGTTGTGGCACAATCAATGAAAGTTTCTAATAATTAATGCGGTCAATGTTAATGGGTCAGCCTTGCCACAGTCTGGTCCATCTGCTACATATACACAGCCTCAGGAAAATGAGGAGGAACGGAAACCCAAAACGTCAACACCAATATCCTAAGTCCTTTCACGATCCAAAAAATGGCAATAGGCTTTAAAATTACTCTGAAACCTACTTTTCCCATGAATTCTTTAATTTTCTTGGTACTTTGGGGACAATAAAACAATTTTCATAAATGGTCATTCTTAAAACAGCTCAAAATGTCACACAGGTTTTTTTCTTCTCATGTTAACTCTATAAAATAAAGTCCCCTCTTCTCTACTAGCCTACATCTGACTACAGGGAGGAAAAGTGAGTTTCAAGCTTGCAAATCTCCTTCAAATACACTCTATCCGCTAATCAAGAATAAGTCAGCAATGGCAAAAACACATTTTTAAGAAGTACTCTCAGGTGACTTCTCCGATGGTGAGATTCCCTCTGCCCGACACACTGAACTGTGCTAGGTCATACAGGATTCTTGCTTGCGTGTCAATCAGTCCTCCTCCCTGGAGGGACCAGAATTTTATCCTTGGTGATTTTGTCCAGAATTGACAGCCAAATGTGCTGAGTTTTCAGAAACAAGCTTGGTACAAACCGCATTCCGGTGTTCTTTTACTTTTGTTGAAGACTACCTTATTTCATATGCCAAGAGACATTATGAGGTGGAAGTTTTCTTTAAAAGTTGTTTCAAAAATAAGTTTCCACATACGGTTTGCAGATTTTTTTTTTTTTACCCAGACACATATAAGCACTCCCTGAAAGCATAGCTGAAAGTCATTTTATGCAGTGATGAGATGTCAAGCAAAAGAATACGTACATTTCAATTTACAAGCTCACAAATAAGTGTCCATACTTGGAGGGAAAAAATGCATAGGCTTGGGAATGAGAGATAAGATATAAAACACTCGCTAATTGGCTAATTCACAAGGATAGCCTCTCCTTGGAACAAGCATAATTCCCATTACGATAAGCACTTTGCAGGTTTGCTGAAGGAACAAGAGATAAAGTTTGGCAATTAAGTCAGTGTTTTCCCCAGTGAATTCTGACTCCAACAATGGTACCAAAGGAGTGTGATGCAATTATGAAACTAAATTTCACAGGATTTTGTGGCTGAAAATACTTTGTAAATGACTCACTGCAAGTGCTCATAATTCATGACAGGCTTCTCAAACACTTTCTGAGTATATGCTTTAAAAGACAGATTAAAATGCCCTTCTTTTATTTTTGGGCTTCAATGGATGTACATAAATATCACAGGATATTTCATGTGGTAACAAAACAGTGAAAAGAGAACTGGAAATATACAAACTATCTTAATACTCTCTTCAGAATACCATGGGCAAGAAAGACATTGCAACCCCACAGAGAAGAGCAGAAAAGAATCAAGAAGCTCCCACTACCACAAAAAGTATTTGTTTTAAGGATGAAAATTTGTTTGATAAACTCCTCTTAAAATACTCAAAATAATGACCAAGATTAGGTTTCATTTCTCATGCCATTCTTACATGGTTACTAATTTTTATATTTTCATGCTATGGGTCTAAATTTTGGGGACAGCATCCACAGTCTGGCACATCTATGCCCATCCAAACGGACCAGGCCTCACTAAGGGCTGACAGGCTCCTAGCAGAGCTTCAACTGAGCTCAGGATTTTCTTCCCTCTGCTTTTATTTCATTGCTCTTGAATGCTTTACTGTTTTTTACTGTTATTGATGTTAGAAGTCTTGAATGCTTTGCTGGTTAATGCATTTGTTGTTTCTGTTCAACATTCAAGACACTGAGATAAAAGGTGAACCTAAAATACAACAAGATCAGTGGGATCAAACTATGAAAATAACAGAACATTCAAAAACAATGATAAAGGCAGAGAAAAAAAAAACAAAGACAGAACACGGTTTAAAAAACCACACTGTGTCAAACCAATGGTTCATTCAGTTCAGTATCTTCACTCTAAGAGTGGCACCAGGGTAAGTTTTATGGTAAAGCTTGTTATTCACTCTTTGATCTTGTCCTCAAAAGGTTAGAAAGACATCCTGGATACCTTTTATTAATATCACCGTAAGGATCTGGTTATAACCTAATCTTGAGTCTATCAGAACTTCTATCCAGTAAGTTATTTGTAGTTTTTCTTAATTGTTAAAATGAATAATTATTTTAAGACAATATAGATTCTAGTCCAGACTCTGCCAGTAACTGGGTATTTGACCTTGGGCAAGGTGAATAATCTCTGTATGAGGAGACAAAGACAAAGTGGTCAATGAAGTCCCTCACTGCTCTAAAATTTTATGATTTGGCTACCAAATTTCAAAAGTATGATACCAGTCCCATATTCACATAATTCACACCTACTGTTTTGCAGGCTGTAGTTAACTTCCTCCACCTTTGCCTTCTCTACACTTCACTCAGTTTCTTGAGGTTGAAAGGGACCCTGATAATCATCTAACACAGCCCACAAGATGCCTGAATCACCATTACAGAATTTCCTAGCACTTATCTTTCTCCTGTTTGGATACTACTATTGGAGAATTTTGTGAACTCCCAAGGCAGCCCAATTCATTTTCAGCTAACTCCAATTGCTCCAGAATTGGAGAAAATTATTCTGAAAATTATTCTGATATGTATTCAGATATAAATGTTGAAATAAATCTATCTCCTTGCAATTTCCTGCTTCCTCTCTTTGAGGCAAGACAGCACAGAACTAAACCTTTTTCTACATGATCCACATGATCTTCTAATAGTGGAAGAAGCTATCACATTCCTCTAAGTCTTCTCTCTCCTCTAGGTAATTCACCCTTTAGCAATTATTTCTGTAACATAGTGTTTAATCCTTTCATTGGCTGCTCTTCTCTGAACAAACTCCAGCTTGACAGTGCCTGTCTTAAGTACATCATCCCAGGTGGAAACAAACATTTCAGCCATGGGATAGTTACGTGCTAAGGACAGAAGAAATCTTCCCTTGTTCCAAACATCTATTTGGATATTTCCAATAGCCAAGATCACATTAACTTATGAGATTTATATATTTTTAATATTTTTAATGCACTGTTATTCAGCCATATTCCCCCCACACACTCTTTAATTGTAACTGGATATAGATGGTAGTTGAGAAGCTCAAATAGAGATGGCCATCACAGGTGTTAGGAGACACGCCTCTTATTAGCTGTGTGACCGTGGGCAAACAGCTCCAATTTCCCCTGTCCTGGTTTTCTCATTTCTAAGATGGAGAGGAAAACAATTCTTCAAATACCTCTCTAAGATATTATAAACAACTAGATGTAAATATTATTTTCTTAAGTTAAAAGAACTATGGAAAAACAGACTAGCAGTTCCTCAAAAGGTTAAACATAGAGGTACCATATGACCCAGAAATTCCACTCCTGAGTATATACTCAAGGGAAACGAAAACATGTGCCCACACAAAAACTTGTACACATGTTCATTATTAGCAGCATTATTCATAATAGCCAAACTGTAGAAATAGCCAACTTAAAAAGCCATCAACTAATGAATGGATAAGCAAAATGTGGGATATCCATACAAGGGATTCAGCCATAAAAGTGGATAAAGTACTGATACATGCTACAATATGGATGAATGACTCTTATAAACATTATGCTACGTAAAAGAAGCCAGACACAAAAGTCCACATGTTGTATGATTCCATTTACATGAAATGTCCAGAATGGCAAATTCATAGAGACAGAAAATAGATAAGTGGTTGCCAGGCTGAGGGAAGATGAAACTGGGAAGTGAATGGAAATGGGTACAAGGGTTTTTTTTGGGGGGGTAATAAAAATATTCTAAAATCAATTGTGTTGATGGTTGTACAACTCATTGAATATACTAAAAGTCATTGAATTGTATACTTTGACTAGGTAAATTGTATAGTATATATTATATCTCATTAAAATTGTTTTTAAAAGAACTATTGTGCTGAATGGAGTATGTCAGACAGAGATAGACAGATACAATGTGATTTCGCTTATATGTGGAATCTAAAGAACAAAATAAACAAACAAAACACAAACAAACTCATAGATACAGAGACCATTTTGATGGTTGTCAGATGGAAGGAGGTTTGGGGGTGGGTGAAAAAGGGGAAGGGATTAAGAAGTACAAATTGGTAGTTACAAAATAGTCATAGGGCTGTAAAGTATAACACAGGGAATATGGTCAGTAATACTGTAATAACTATGTATGGCGTCAGATGGGTACTAAATTTATTGGGGTGATAGATGGAGGGGGTTGGGGGTAGGGTGAAAAAAAGGTGAAGGGATTAAGAAGTACAAATTGGTAGTTATACATTAGTCATGGGGATGTAAAGTAAAACAAAGGGAATATAGTCAGTAATATGGTAATAACTATATATACTGCCAGGTGGGTACTAGGCTAGTCAGGAGGATCACTTCTTAAATTATATAAATGTCTAACCACTATGCTGTACACCTGAAATTAATATAAAATAATACTGAATGTCAACTATAATTGAAAATTTAAAAAAAGGGGGGGGAAAGGTGAAGGGGACTAAGAGATCCAAATTTCCAGGTATAAAACATGTAAGTTATGGGGATGTAATGTACAGCATGGGGAATAAAGTCAATAATATTGTGATAGTGTGGTACGGTGTCAGATGGTTGTTGAACTTACTATGGTGATCACTTCTTTAGGTCTATAAATGTTGAATAACTATGGTGTACACCTGCAACTAATATAATATTGTATGTTAGCTGTATTTTAATAAAAATCTTTTAAAAAAAAAGAACTACAGAAATGTATGAGATTATTTTGTTATATCTCTAGTGAATGTTGGACAGCAACTCAAAAAATACCTCTCTGAGTTATAAAACACAGAGGCCAACATCCCCATGGGAATTAAATTTGTAATTCTGCTGCAAGATTATGACTACAGTACACAATCTGGGGAAGCAGCACGTGTAAACCACATCCAGGGGTCAGGATACAAATGATGCCTGTGATCTGAGCACAAAGGTATTACCTCTGGAAATCTAAGATGGCCACCAGGAAACGTTTCCATATGTACAAACTTCTTTCGGCAGCTGGCATTTACATAAATCCTTATCTAAAAGCCATTAGCTTATTATGAGCTTTTAAAAGTGAACAAGTACTCCAAGCTTTTAAAAGTGAACAAGTACTCCAAATAAAGATTGTGGTCTGGAGAATATTATTAATTCATTAAACAGATATTATATAACCACTATGTCCCTAGGAATATAAACGTGAATTTAACCCAGTTCTAGCCCTAAAGGAGTTCTGAATGACAGGCAAAAGGGAAAGATAGGAGATAAGAACTATAAAAAGAAGTTTTTATTTGTGGTAATAGGGTGGGCCAGATAACTTGAAAAGCCTCCCCCAACAAAACTCAAGGAAACCCAGAATAAAATATAGCAAATATCCTTTTAAATACATAGCTAAGTGTTCAAGAAAATAAGGGAACTCCTCAGAGGCCAAAATAAAAATTTAAGTAAAAAAACCCAGAAAACAAATGGTGTGAGTAGGTAAGTCATATGATTAAACTTGCATTTTATAAAAATTATTCTGGCAGCAGTATGGCTAACGGATTTGAAGAAACCAAACCTCAGGAAGAGAGAAAGATTAAAAGACTATTAACAATAGTTACCATTCACTGGGCTGTTATGTGCTACCACAAAGCTAAGAGCGTTGTATGTATTACCTCATTAATTATTATAAAAATTTTATATAGAGATTATTCCTCATTTTATCAATAATAAAACTGAGACTCAGGATGTTAAATAACTTGCTCAAGTCACACAATTAGCAATTGGATAGGTAAGATATACTAAGAATCTGACGGTTTAAGTAAAAGTTGATGTAAAGGGTTTATAGAAGGTAGAATTGAGAAGGCCTGCTGACCAATTAGCTCTAGAAATGAGAGAAAGGGTGGTGCTTAATTGCAATACAACTAATAATACCTGTATGTATTATACAATATCTGTAACATTATAAAAGGGATATTAGCAGTTCCTCGATAAACTAGGTATACAATTACCATATGCTACATCAATTTCAATCTGAGGTATCTTCTCAAAAGAACTAAAAACAGGTGTCCAAACAAATATATATATGTGAATGCTCATAGCAACTCTATGCACAATAGCCAAAATGAGGAGACAGCCCAAATGCCTATCAACAGATGAATGAATAAACAAAATATGGTATATTCATAAAATGGAATACTATCCAGCCATAAAAAGAAAGAATGATATATGCTACAACATGGATATAACTTGGAAACATTATGCTAAATGAAAGGTTCCAGAAACCAAAGGCCACATATTTTATGATTCCATTTATACGAAATGTCCAGAATACGTCAATCCATAGAGACAGAAAGCTGATTAGTGGTTGCCAGGGGCTTCAGGTAGGAAAGAACAGGGAATGAGTGCTTAATGGATATGGGGTTTCATTTTGGGGTGATAAAAATGTTCTGGAACTAGATAGTGGTGATGGTTGCACTACATTGTAAACGTACTTAATGCCACTGAATTGTACATTTAAAAATGATTACAATGGTAAATTTTATGTTATATACATTTCACCACAATTTAAAAAAATGGGAACTATTGGTCTATTGATAGAACACTTCTATGAAGTTATTTAAAAGCTAGAACTGCTGGGGATGAGGGAGAAAGATGAGTCCATAATTTAAAAAGTAATAATGTATTTTATGAAACATATATTATATGAAAAGGATATTGGCTTTAACAGAGCACTGCTGTGGAGAGAATTTCCATGCACTGTACAAAATCATCATTCATGGTCTTCATAATATAAGGGGCCACACAGGGTTAGGGTTGGAAAGAGATAAAGGGCTAGTCTTTATCCTCATAGGTTTTAAAATCAAGTTACATAGGTAGGATTCATAGAAAGCTAAACAATATGTCAATTAAAAACAATATAAAGGAAAAATTTAAGAGCAGTGCAATCCACATATACTATGTATCGGGAAAACAAGGTAGGCTCTTTTTGAAATATTAAGAAACGAAACAGTAAAAGACAAACTAGTGCAGTAGTTAAAAGTGTGGGTTTTTAGGCAAAGCACAGAGGATTTTTAGGACAGTGAAACTACTCTGTATAATACTACAAAGGTAGATACAAGTCATTATACATTTGTCAAAACCCTTAGAATGTACACCATCAAGAGGGAACCTTAATGATGTGTCAGTGTAGGTTCAGTTGTAACAAATGCACCACACCGGTGAAGGACATTGATAATGAGGAGGCTACGCATGTGGGCGGACTCAGTACAGGGATTTCTGTACCTTCCATTCAATGTTTCTGTGAACGGAAAACTGCTCTAAAAATAAAATCAATTAACAACAAATAGTGGGGTTTTGGAGCAGACTGAACTTTGGCTCTACCACTTACTACCTGGATGACCGGGACAAGTTACTTTTCCCATTTCCTCATCTGAACAGTGGGAATAATAGAACCCAAATTGCTATGAAGATTAAGTGAGCTAATATGTATTTAAAATGCTGAGACATAGAAAGTGCTCAATAACTATCAGCTATCATCATCATCATCATCATCCCAAGCGTTAAAAGAGTAATTTGTATTTAGGAATAAAACTTTTTCTTAGCTTTGTGCTGGCAAATGAATGGTAGCTGTTGCTAATATCTTTCTAACCTTTCTCTTTTCCTCCAGTTTGGTATTCCAGGCCAGCAATTTTCAAACTTTTTTGAACGTGCAAATAAAATTAAAATTGGAAGCCCAATACTCAAACAGAGTTGAAGCACAATGGCTCTAACTGAAGTGATTCCTGTAACTCACACCATTTGAGAATTCTGTGCTGGACATTACATCGCCCTCACTTAGGGACTCATTCATTAGTCAATATTTGGTGAACATCTACTATGTGCTACTTTTTATACTAGATGCTGAGGGCTTGGAGAAGACAGACCCTGGTCCTGTTCTTCAAGGAAGTTACACTTTAGTTAACAAGAGAGGTAAGAATCCAACAATTTCTTAAACAACTTCATTGAGACATCATTCACATACCATACAATTCACCCAAGTATACAATTCAAGGATTCCTAGTGTATTCACAGAGCTGTGTAACCATCACCATATCAATTTTAGAACATCTTCATCACCCCCAAAAGAAACCCAGTACCTACTGTTCTCCACTTCCCTCCAACCTCCTCCCCAGCCCTAAGCAATTTTCAAATTAATCTAATTTCTGTCTCTATAAATTTGCCTATTCTGGACATTTCATATAAATGCAATCAAAAATATGCAGTAAAAATATTCAGTAATTTTTAGGCCACTCCAGGATAATTATAATATTCCCTCACTTAAGTATTTTTTGGTTCCATATCAGGACTTGAAAGAAGGAAATGATACCCTGACTTGTCTTCCGCAAGTTTTGATTTTACTTGGGTACCTCTTGAACGGTACCAACACTTCCTGGTCATCCCTTTTAGATTGTTCCCTTCTTCCTTTCCTCAAAACCTTATGTGTCCAGAGAGGTACTGAGGACTGCGGTTAAGAAAGAGGGAAAACGAGTCTAACAACTATCATTTATTTATTCCGTATCACATGTCACACTCTATGATAAATACGTTACATGCATGATCTCCTTTCATTATCACAGTAACTCTAGGAGACAAGAATTACTATTATCCATCTTTCACAAAAGAGAAACCTGAGGTTTAGAAAAGGTTAACTAGCTGCCCAAAGCCACACAGCCAGTAATGTCAGAGGTGAGATATGAACCCTTTTCAGTCTGACTTCAAGGCCCTATCTACCCCCTTAACCGTGAAGCTCTATCACTAATTAGTGGTTTTCTCCTGAACGAGTCAAAAATGGCTTATGGAAGGAATTCCTTATGTAGAAAACAACCAGATACTTGATATTGCTGATAAACTTTCATATTGATCCTCTTTTTTTTGTGGATTTACACTAAAAGCTCAGAATTAGGATTCTAGATAAAAATAAAAGCTGGCTATCTAATAGAATTTATCGAAAAGGGAGAGGAAGGCAGTGACTCTAGGTCTCCAAAACTATCCATATTTCCCACATTTAGGTTTGCCCTCATTTTTCCCATTCTACAGCACTAACCTACTTCACTTCAGATATGCTTTGAAATGTTTCTCTATGGGTCCGTTCTTATGTGTAAAATAAGAGAGAAGAAACCCTATATATAGCTATTATAATGTGGAACTGACCAGTCTTTGTCCATTATCAGTGATCCCAAGAGACAAATAGGCACATTCTCTCCTTTAAAAAGCTGATCATTTCCAAACAGGTGGCATTTTATTTGGGTGTTTTACAGTAGTCACAGCAAGCAGAAGGAAAAGAATTGGGGAGTAATGAATAGCAAGAATTTCCATGGAGAATGTCCATAGTGCATGCAGACAGGTAAGGCAAGATATCAGAAGTGCATATTGTAAGGCTGGAGAGATGAGAAAGTAGCTGATCAGTCCTAAGGGCCTAATAAAATTTTGTCCTCCACCCTTCTTCCCTTTATCTATAGCAAAGACCTCCAACAGTCTCCCTCAGCACTGTCAATGTGAGTATGTGTGTGTGCTCACCTCTATCACACACTTCACTTGAACTAAATTTGTGATTTAGGGAACTCCTACTCCAGTCTCTATTTTAAACTCGGCTATTCTGGAGTTCAGACCACAGGCAGACCATGGTGATGAGAGGAATCTGAAAATCTGTGGTATCGGTGAATGTCAGGGTACAATTTTAGATTCCACTTATGAGCTGCAAGGCCATAAGCAAGTTAACTAATATCTTAGAGCTTCAGAATGCTCACCTTTAAAATTATCAAGGTGATATAAATAAAATACCTAGTGAGTACCACTCTCTTTAGATGCACCATATATGTTACCAACTTTAATTATGTGTATTTTGTATTTTGATGTGAAATTATATTTCAGTACACATTGTACGTAGCCACAACAGCCAGCTCAAGATACTTTTTTAATCAAAGACAAAATGTGGAAGCCTTCTGTGAATTACCAGAAAGATGAAAAACTGCAATTTTCTTCTGGAGATGTGCGTATTTAAATTAAGTCTTATTGTACTCATTTCCCCCCCAAAAAAGTGCTATATTTTAATCACTCTACCTTCTCTGCTTTGAATTTTTTTTAAAAAGATCAGTATGAATCCTTACCACAACTACTAAATTCTTTCCATTGCTAAAGACTGCAAATATGCAATCTTAGAAAATGGCAATTTGAGACTATCTAACAACCAGCTTGGGGACTTACACAAAAAGCATTGTAACTATGGAAACACTTGGCAATGGAGTTACAACATAAATCAAAGAACCTGTTTCATTATTCAAGTACCAAGCCTTGAGATCAATTTATAGCAACAGTAAGCTATTAATAATTGTATTCTATTTAATTTGTCAAATATGATTTTCTCTCTCAATGAGATCTTTAGGAAATCCTTAAGTGTTTTCCTTAAGGAGAAGAAAATGATAAATTAAATCCACTTAAGTGGTATAGTGTACCTGACTAGTGGTTTTGATCCATTTATGAAATAAACACTATGAAATCAGGTTATCTCACTGTATCTATATCTCTTGTTTCCTTAACCAACTTGGCATATGCTTTCAAATACTATTTACTACATATACAGAGGGTGCCAAAAAATGTATACACATTTTAAGAGAGGAAAAAACTATTAAAATTGTAATACTCAATATATACTGATAACAAAAGATGAAAACAAGTCAGGTTTGACTTCTGCAATTACAAGACCATCAGCATCCAGACATTTCTGATTACGGCGAACTACTGCTTGAGCAACACTGACCAAAGTGTCCACTTATATACATTTTTTTGGCACCCCCGGTGTTTATATATATATACATATATATAGTGGCCTATTTCCTCAACCAGTAGGAACATAAGCAAATTACAAGACACCTCATCACCACTACCTAGAAGAAGGCCCACAATACAGCCCACAATGCATACTTTTCTAATTTAGCTCCTCTTTTCTAAACACAAGAGGCTTTGGAAGAAGATAAATCACAGCACATTAATGTGAACAGGATTTTACGATGGGGAAACTAGGAATCAGTGACTGAGAGCCCTACAGTGCTAAGTTCTAGAAGGTTATCCTTAGGAGGTACACAACTTACACCCTTATAAATAAGTGGTTATTTCATTAAATGCTCATTTTCCCCCCACAATATTTTTGGGTTTTTTTTTTTTGAGAAAGGAAACCCCAGGCTAGTTCTAACTCTTAATTTCCTTCTGCCCACAGGAAGTTGTTTTTTTTAACTGACAGTTTTTGTTTTGTTTTTCTTTAGAACTGTGTGCTACCTGAGCCTCGGTTCTCCTCTGTTCCTGCTCTCCCTCAGTCAAGACAGAAAGGGGAAAATACAAACAGTGCCCATATGAATGAATTTTAGGATGAAGCTCAGAACTGACATCCTACATGGAACATCAACAGAGAGCCTCTCTGTATGACGATGCAAGGATATGAGAAGTAGATCTTGAAGTACAATACTCCTCCCTTATCTGTGGTTTCAGTTACCCATGGTCAATCATGGTCTGAAAATATTAAATGAAAAATTCTAGAAATAAACAATTCTTAAGTTTTAAATTGCGTGCTTTTCTGAGTAGAATGGAAATCTCGTACCGTCCCATTCCATCTGACCTGGGACATGAATCATCTGTCTGTTCAGCGTATCCACTCTGTATATAAAGTACAAGAAGATATTTTGAGAGAGGCAATATTCACATAAGTTATTATAGCATAGTTATAATTGTTCTATCGTATTATTATTGTTAATCTCTTATTGTGCCTAATTTATGAATTCAACTTGATCATACGTATGTATGTGTGGAAAAAAATATAGTATGTATAGGGTTCAGTACTATCCGTGGTTTCAGGCATCCATTGGGGGTGAGGGGTGTCTTGGAATTAGTTCCCCGTGGATAAAGGGGGACTACTGTATATATTTTTAAAAATCACTTCTGACTGATTTAGGTTTGATGTTCCCAACTTTAAACTTAAAAAGCAAAGGGAACTAAATATTTCATATTTTTCTCTCATAAAACAGTAATTTATAGGGGTTTTTTTGGTCCTCAATCTCTTTTGGGAATCCAGTCCCTTGATTGGAAGGGTCTCTTTCCTCTTGTGTGCCTATCTGATCCTTCAGATTTTACTTTCACAGTGCCTTACTGTGTTATAGCTGAGAGGACTTTATTAATTCTCACCCAATCTACTATATTCACCTCCAAGTTGGTCTCACAGCTCCCAGTCTTCCCCTATAACTCATTCTGTATGGTACTGATAGATTAACATTGCTAAAATATAGTTCTGATCATTCCTGGAGTCAGGAATATTTGTTAAGCACACACTCTCTATGGAAGATGCTATGCTAGACTTTAAAGATTCAGAGAAAAAGACCTGGGCTTTGACCTCATGGAGCTTACATTCTAATAATGTAATTCCTCTTCCCAAAATCTGTAAATGGCTTCCCTTTGCCAATGGAATTGTAATTTTCTTATTCTGCCCCTCAGAGGATATGAGTGAAGTGACCCTTTCTGGATTAATCTCCTAATGCACCTGTGCCCTCTGTTCTAGTGAAATGTGTTTTGCACACCTTGATTTTTGCTACATCATGCTCCTATTTGTTCTGACTTCTGTGCCTACAGTCCTCTCTCTTCCCCTAGTCTTGACCACCAGAAATTCAACCCATATTTCAGGACCTGTCGCAAGTGAAATCTCCTTCATAAAGTCTTTTGTGGACCCCACATCCCAATGTTGTCTCTCCCTATACTGTTATTCTGGAACTTTTATTTTGCTTTGTATTACAGTCATTGTGTATTTGTTCTAGGCCATGTCGTGCTCCCTTTTATTACTTACAAGAATTAGCACAGAAACTTGTATAAAGTAGGTGGGAGGTACAGAGTCTAGGCCTTGTTTTTAAGGATATACACATTTTCTAAACTCTTTCCTTCCCCCTTTCAGGCAGAAAACAACAATAACTTGATATATAGAAGAAAAACAGACTGATGAGTTCTTATCCTAAAAAGAGTCATTAAATCTGAAACTTGAACATGAATAGGAGTTAGGTGGAAAAGGGTAGGAATTACAAAATCTGTTAGCACATGAAAAAGCACAGAAGAGAAGCAATACCTTGTTGGTAAAACATTGCAACCATGCTAAGTTCTTAATGGAGCAATACAATCCATCCCCACAGGAAAAAAAAAAAAATCACAAAAATTTTCAACAATATATATCATAGTTGTATTTTGGGGTGAGCAGATCATTTCACAAGTATCCTCCTTTCTCAAAAAACCACATCTCCACATTCCATTCCATATTTCCAGAGCCATACGGACTCTGGCAGCCCTGTGTTTACCATAAGCCCAGGAATATGCACTGATTCAAGCCAAGCCAATCAGATTTGCTCCCGAGTTTGGAATTGGAACCGTGAGAACAGTCAGGGCAGTGTCTCCATGACGCTGGAACTGTAACATGTAAATTTGGGTACTATGGGGTAGTCATTTTTAACCAAGTAGACAGTGGAACAGAGAAATGTGGGCTGTACATAGCTAAGAAAGAAGCAGATACACAAACAAGCAGAGGGAGAGGGAGCATGAGCAGCCCTTAAGTCTGTGCTGGCCTCTTTTGTTTTCTAGTTTTAGTCTCTCTCTGAGGCCCAACTCTTCTCTGTTCTTGGGTCTTCCAACGCCTATATCCTTATAATAAACCCCCCTTGCTGCTAAGGCTAGCTTAAGTTTCTCTGAAACATGTATAGCCGGCGAGTCTGAAGACACAGACACTGCACGAGCCGCAAAATTCCACTTAGCAGGGTGTTAGAAATCCTCCAGTGTTTATCGAGCTCCTACCGTGCACAAGTTATCTACCTTCGGTATACAGACATCTAAAACACTTTCCACTTTTTAAAAACATTTTCTTTTGATCATAGCACAAATTATTTTAGGCTAGGTATATTTAAAAGTTTTATTTCTATAATGTAGATCCAGAGTCTATGATTCCTGTTTCATTTTATAGCTAATATTCATTCTGAGTTGCTGATATATTTACATCAACATTCTGAAAGACATTTGGGAAGATAAAGGGTAAGGAGTTTAGAGAAGCCATCTTCCCTTTAATCTGACCAAGTTCATCTAACAAATTTCAATTGGGCTAATAGTTCTAGGAAAATTCATTAAGGGACACATTGAAATAGCCTCTTTAGAAAGCATCAATGGAATTATTATACGCATTTATTTTACCATGATTCAGTGATATACTGTGCATCATTCACTGGACCCTAGGGAACCAGCCAAAACAGAGTCCCATCCAACAAAATATATATAGTCTAGCACTAGAGTGTTTCCCAAAATTACCCAATCATAAGACTCAGCTGGAGTACTTGTAAACATTGATTCCAGGAGCCCACCTCAGACTTATGAATCAGGATCTCTAAGAGAAAGGCCTACGACTCTGTATGTATAACAAGCATCCTCAGAGGACTCAATTTCCCCAAACTGTTTAGCATGACTTTAAGAATGACCCCTGATATACTAATAGATTAGCTAAAATATTCAGAAACTCTTCATTATTTCGTGAATGTGGTATAAGAATCCAGCAAATTTTACACACTTTACCCTTAGAATTCAGCTACCCTGTTACTCCTGGCATGGCCGACTGGGAACTAGTAATAAAGGAACAGCCCCTATATCTTCTCCCCCTTCTTCCCTATCCCCTCCAACTGTATGCTGCACTTAAAGGCAGCCCTGTGTGGGTACGACCTGGCCTTCATAAACCACCTCAATCCAAAGTAGACTCCAGAAAGGCTGATTTACATGCCATCCATAAATGTGAGAGTAGATTATGTCCATCATTCCAACTCAAGTTGATCTGTTTGATCACATATACAGCACTTTTCCTGTATGTACACTTTAAAAATATTGAAGCAAATTCCCCAGTATATTACTGGAGGATCAATTTAGTAGTACATTTCTTTGAAATAAATTTTGTAGAAGGGAACTTTCAAGAGGGCAGTCCTTGGCCAACCCATTTCATAAACGACAAATGTGTTCTCAATGTGCAGACAGTACCACTAAGTGTTCCCGCGGCCACACAGGCACACTACTCACTAGGAAACACCAGAAGCAAGAAATGAGGCAGTAAGGAGGAGCGATGAGAGTGAACGACCCTCACCAATCTCATGCTTATGATGCTTCAGACAACAAAGTGTGGGGTCTGCTTTAGAAAGGGCGAAAAGCATGGTAGTGAACCAACAGCCAAAAGGTAGGGAATGGATGTCGAGGGTTTATGCATAGATTTACTGACAGTGGTTAATCAGATCATGTAATGATGCAAAAATTATAATACTATCATTTTAGTGTAGAGGACACAGGATATTTTCTCTCCACAAAAGCTAGTGAGAACAAGAAGTCCAATAAAACCACTTTGTTCTCTGAAATAAAGAAACTGATACTTCTGGTGGTAAAATCTACTTTGCCAGGGTTGATGAGTGAGAGGACAGTGAACCTAAGAGGAAAAAAGGAATAATAGCTGCCCTCACCTGGCAGGAACTGCAGGTGTAGTGAAAAATTCTAAGGTGTCTATTTCCTCTGCCACCATATTCTCAGGAGGAGACTGGGGAAGCAGTCTGGGCCACAAAACTTCCTCTAAGTCAGATTTGAATCCCTAGAATGACATGGCTGTGAAATTGTCCTGATCAGGAAGACAAGAAGTGGAAGACCCATGAGGCTGACACCTATACTAACCTTGGAAGAAGTAGAGGGTGCTGCCAGAACAGACTACAGGAAGCTCTCCGAAGAAAGCAAGGTAGCTCAGGGGGAGGCTGTGCCTTCAACACTGTCTGTGGAGAGAATATGTAAGAGTGTGTACAAACAAATACACACACTCAGGAACTGTCTTTCTATGTTCTGGAGGTTCAGACTAGTAACTTTCCTATGTGAGCAAATTCCTTCTGTGGGCAGAAGGACTGCTACTGTGTGCCCAGATGGGTACATGGACAAATGATGTTTACCCAACTTCAGAGAAACCATGCCAAAATATTCCTCCCAAACAACTGATTTCAACTTGTTCTTGTTTTCCTCTAACAACAGCCTAACAGACTCTTTCATACATGCATTTGACTTTTTAATTGTCTGCATGCAATCATGGCAAACTCAGTGAGTCCTTGTGCTCCAGGAGCTGCGGAATGGTCCTTGAATGACAATGTGTACTACATCCTGATATAAAATGTCATCTGCTTAAAGCACAGGACCTGTAGCAGCACAGACCTGGCCCGACCCTGGCATCCGCAGGAGCCAGATGCCTAGAGCAGCCAGAAAACAAATGCCACACTCCCCAAATTTCAGAGTGACAAAAACAACAAACAAAACAAAAAGTCCAAGCTTCAATGCCTATATGACTCTCTCTGGTGACTTGACTCTTCACTGAACAGAAAGCCTGTTCTCTACAAAAGGAGACACGAGCAGGAGAGCAATCTAGAAGGCAGCTTCTGCCAGAGCCTTGGCTCTGCCTTTACCTACAGCGTTAGACAACAACACGTATGGACTGCAAAGGTACCATTTCCTCACCAGTGGTCACTGGACACTTCTGATGCCTCCTAAAGAGACCCTGTTATGACTGTGACTTAAAGGAGACTCTCCTCCACACCTTACTACGGTTTTAACACTCATTTAATTCCTTTAAACATCGCATATGAGAATAATTCAACACACTGGGCATATTTAGAAAGTCACCTTTCCCCAACAAATCTATGAACTTCATGCAAAACAAAACTCTTCAAAAAATTATCTTTCATGTTTCTAAAATCCACTATTTGCTGTTTATAGTAAAGGTGTTTGCTTTGTGGATGAAGAGCAGTGAACTGCTTTCCACCTCCTCTCTGTATCTGTCAGAGTAGAGCAGGACAGTAGTGAGATATTAAAAACATGTTATCCTTTGGGTTCCCAGATTAAAAGCAACATCATCAGAAACTGTTTGTACTGGGTGTTCTATGGCTTCTGCAGTGAAGCCAATCACTCCCACATATAAACATCTTCCTCACACCAATATGTTGTCATGCTAATAAGCTCTGGCAAGTTCACAGCCGTTTTAATGATCAAAGAAGTTGAAAAATAGTGTACCACTGGTAAAATAAATAGCCATAATTCCCTATGCCAGTGCTCTCAAACTTCACCATGCATACAAATCACCTGAGGAGTTTGTGAAAATACAGATTCTGATGCAGTAGGTCGGGGGTGGGGGGAGCTGAGATGATGGAAGATGACAAGCAGATGATGCTGGGGCTGCTGACCATGGACCACATTTTGAGGACCAAACCAAGGCCTTCTACATGACTCCTTGGAGTAAGTTCTCTGATACACATGAATTCCGATCACATGATTATGAAAAAAAGTCACTGTTAAAAGAAAGCAGAGAAAAAATATGGGGAAACTCCAGTACTTGGTTCTAGAGATAGGGAGCAAGAAGCAAATTTAGGATTTTTGGCCCGTTTTGACTCATCATCATTCTATTCTCCTTTCCTCAAAACTGGCTTGATAGCCTGACTCCATTAACAGATGGAGATTGTTTGTTGCCAGGGCTTACCAGTACCCAAGATATAAAAGCATTACCTTTTGTTGTCTACTGGTAATTATCGTCGAGAGCCCAGCCCTGGGGTGGTTTCAGGCTTGCTATGGAGGCAGACGTAAGATTATCTCTGACATTAGAAACACATCTATTTAAGTCCGAATTCTCCATAAACAATCTCCAAGAGTTCCACGGCGTCTAAAAAGATAACCTTCTGTGAGCTTAACCAAACTATTTTGACTAACCAACTTTTGCTGGCTTTGCCTCTTGATAATTTAGAGTATTTAACTAACACTCTGAAAAACTTCCCCAAACTCTAAGTCTAGCCACAGTAAAAACACAACTTTAGAGCATATTCAAAAATCTTTCGTTTTAAAAAGATGGAGGACAGAGAGCAAAGAATTTAAATTTTACTCACTAGAGCTGAAATCCAGTCACCCTGACTGTATCTGATGCCTCTTTAATCACAATTGTGCACCCCAAATATCCACACCATCATCTAGCAGCAAAAGGAATCCACAGGACTAGAAATCATTACGGTTCATCAAAGTGCTCATAGATGCATTTAAGTCACTAATAATGAGGCACATACCCTATGAATACAACATATTTCCTCCTGGGACAACATTTAAAAATACAAGCTGTTGACAACTAAAACTGAACTAACTAAAAATCATTCCTAGGTTATTAGTCTTAGTGAACCCAACTGCACCCAAGGTCTCTTGTAACAAAAGAAAGTGACAACCATGTCACTGAAACACCATGTGAGGAGGTGATATCTCCTAAGGCAGATATCTCCCCAGGCAGTTTATCTTCTGAGCCTAAGATTCTACTTCTTGAGGAAGTTGCTGTATGAAAAGAATTCCAATTTTTCTGGATTTTTTTCTACTGGTTAGGCTAAAGGGGGCCAAGACAAGAGAACTAGCTCCTAAGACTATAAGTAGACTGTACCTTAACGCCCTGCAATGCCAAGCTAGAGAAGCCAGCTTTGTGGTGGGGCAGCTAGCTTGTCACATAATTCTGTGGGGCTTTCTCCCAGGAAGAAGGACACAGAGAAAGCTTATGGACAGCAGGCAGTTTGTGAAATCAAACCAAATCAAGTCAAAATATTAGAGGACATACACGTTTCCCCCAAAATGTAGGCACAGTAGAGTATCTTAAACAATGTGAAACAACATTAACACCATAACCTCATTAACTAACCTACTTACTATCTATTTCTTGTTGCTAACTCCCTGGGTGCCTCTGGCTTCCAGGCCTATTACAGATGATTCTGAAACTCTTGCGAAGGTGGAAATAGACTGATAGAACTGGTGTGCCTGCTTCTTTTATCTTTTAGATCTTCACTATAAAGAATGGCAATGAATATATTTGTTCCCAAGGGTGAGGATGAACAAATATAAGGCGGTGAGAACTGTTATCATTTCAGAAATAGACATATTCCAAGTCCTAGGCAACTTATACTGCATTTTGCAAATTATTATGAGTTCTTCCTTATTCTCTAGGAATGTAGCGTATAACTAAAGGAAAGGGGATTGTGGCATTGTTTTCTCCGAGAATGATAGCTGGACCAACTGCATCAGAATTACTTGGATGTTTTAATGCAGATTCCTGGGCCCTACTTAAAGAGATTCAGAATCACAGGTTTTACAGGGGTCCAGAAATCTAGTTTAAACCATTATCCTTAATAATTCTGAGCTCTCTAAAGTCTAGAGAACCCTGGCTTAGGGTACTGCAAGACTGAAAAACTTTGCCCTACTGACTTGTTGAAAAGCCTTGTTAATTGATTTTTATGGTGACTGTCACACCACACTTAAGGGCAGGAGCCGTCCATGTGGCACTATCATCCTTTCTTTGCAATTTTATCCTCCTGGACACACCCACTACCCTAGACCACAAGGTCTAATTATAAACCAGATATAGTTGGTCACGTAAAAGCCTTGAGAGAATACTCAAATTAGGGGATGAGAGAGATACAAAGCTCATTGCAAGATACAAAGATGGGTCAGCTGAAAGGTAAGAAGTAAGCCTGGATGTTTCAGTGTGAGAAACTCCAGCAAGTATCAGTTGAGTTCCAGACAAAGGGCAAGAGAGTTCGGAGAAGAAACGAAGAGGTCAGTAGTGTTATCAGTAAGGTCAAGTAAAGTGAAGACCGAAGGTTTGGGCACAAAGGAGGTCCTCATCTATGGGAATGTTATTGCTGGTAAACAGCCCCAGAAAGTCAATGGAAATGAAAGCTAAATTAACAGGGCCATGGAGAAATCAGGGTAAGGAAATGAAGAGCTCATAAACAGACTACTCTTTGATAGGAAAAGGAAAGAAAGAAACTGACCTAGCTTGGATGAAATACGCTTTTTGTTTGAGGATGAGAGTCTTTTCAGGAACTCTGCGAGCAGACTTTCATTCTACTCTGCAGCACAGAAGAGTTCACAGGCACTCTGTAAGAGTTCCAAAGGTTTTCCAGTCCACAGCCTACCCACCCCACTAACCAACCAAAGGGATGGTTAGAGCGGGACTTAAGGTCTCACTGACTCACTTGGGAATCGCTTAGACAGGCAATGGGACAAAGAAACTGACCATGCTCCCACTGTCCATTGTGTGTGCCTGAAAGAGTGAACAAATTGGAAAATCTCACCAATCACACAACCTTTAGGTCCAAGGCTGGGAGACCTAAAAGGAATGAAGAAAGCAAATGAATAAAAGGAGATTACGATTTTGAAACAAAAGCTTTGCCTACATTCATACCCTGGGATACAGGGAAAGAGAAAGAAGGGAATTCCAGCAGTTATAGTTGGGAGATTTTCCTTCTGTTGTCCAAAGAAAGAAAGACATGGTTAGGACAGAAAGACACAGTGGGCAATCAGGAAGAAAAACCTCTTTGTGCCTGATATACTGGATGCATTGTCCTCATGCCATTTACCCTAATGTAAGTATAACCTTGGGAACACAGCCAGGTCGGGTGTGCACTTGACTCATCAGCTGCAACAGTGCTCGCTAGTCTCCAAGGCCTTATCAAGTCAATATAGAATGAGCTCTGTCAGAGCCCAAAGTTTCTCCAAGAGACAGAAAATAGAAATTAAATATTAATAAAATGACCACAAGATATAGGGGATTTTTACCTACCAAAGAAAATAGATCCTTCTATTCAAATTGGGAAGGAGTTTATGGAAGTTTTAATTAGACATTCTGTATAATACAGTCTTTGGCTTTTTATCTCCCCTCACAATATACATTTTCAAACTTTTCAGTATTCAAGTTTTTACTCTTACTATTGAGATGCTTAGCTCAACCAGCTTTATTTAGCTATAACTTATAAACAATACAATACTCTCATTTAAAGCATAAATTTAGTGGATTTTAGTATATACACAGGGTTGGGCAAACTTTGTCTCAAAAAATTTTAGAACATTTTCATCACCCCAAAAAGAAGCCCCATGACCATTAGCGTCACTCCCCATTCTCAGCTCCCCTCTCCCTGGACAACTATTAATCTACTTTCCATCTCCATGGATTTGCCTGAACATTTCATACAAAGCTATACAATATGTCTTTTGTTTGACTAATTTCTTTCATTTAGCATAATATTTTCAAGGTCCCTGTTGCAACACATATATCTTTTTATTGTTAAATAACATTCCATTGTATGGATATTCCACATTTTTTTTATCCATTTCTCAGTTGATGGACAGTTGGGTTGTTTCCACTTTTGGACTATTACGAATAATGTTGCTGAAACTTTCATATTGGCACCATATATAGTAGTCAAGAGCCTATCACTCAAATGATTTCAAAGTTTTAGAAAGCAAAATTTCTTCAAAACAAATGTGCTAATTGTAAGAAACTATCAGAGTTAGATTTAAATGGCTGCAAAAATGATGCAGATTTGGTAATGTGTTTTGTCATTTATTACTGAGTGAGGAGTTAAAGATTTATTCATCTTTCTGCTATTTATTTCGTTACCTGTCATTCTTTCTTTCCTGTCTATCCTGCTTAGCTCTAGCAGTTCTCAACTTAGCCTTTCAAAAAATGGAAATGCCTTTTACATTCATTAGCTTTAACAAGAAAACACATCATCATTACTGTCCATTATAACTAAATGGATGGTGAATATTTCCCACACACTTCCTTCCCGTTAAGCAAGCTTATTATTGTGTTTTAAAAGCTATCGTTAAATTGTTTCACAAAAAAAAGAAGTTAAATGTTTTCACACAAAAACCCTTAAGCTTGCAAACATGTTTTTCTATTAGGAGTAATACAATTTATTTTTAATAAGTTGTTAATACAACTATTTTTAATAAGTTGTAATAAATAAATCTTACTTTTCCACCTACTTTTTCAAGGTATCACAGAGCCTAGGAAAAACCAATATTTACAAGCAAACATTAAAAGACATTAAGTACTGGATTTTAAAGAAAAAACATAAATCAGTAGATGGACAATATAAAACAGAGACTACACTGAAAGGTCAGTGGTAGAAAAATAAACAGGAAGATAAAGTTAAATCATGATATAGAACAAGGTTACTTTATACACATTCACTGCAAATGTCTTTGAATTTCCACATATAAGCCACGTAGAGGGCTGTGACCCAATTTACACATATGCCTCATAACCTGCATTTGAGCTCCCAAGGGGTTACTTTCACAGAAACCTATTAAGAGCCCATTTGCTAACTATCTATCAACAAATGTTAATAGAAGGCTTTATTTTAGACTGTAAATCAAAGATTTCCTCTTATTATCTGAGTTGTAGCTATAAAAATTCTACATATCTCAACATAGGTTCTTACTTTATTGAGATGTAACTCAGACAATTAGAAATCTCACTGCTTCAAAGGGCAGAATATTCGGTTTTTATTAATAGCACATTCACAGAGCTGGCTTTCATTTTTGAGGACAGTATTATAACTAGCTGTTCAGCTCTCGGACCTTTACCCTTTTCCCTTTTCTTCTGGACTGGGCATGCTGTAGCATACCGAGGAGAGTGCGGAGTCTGGGGCGAGGCCACCTGGACTAGAGTATCATTTCTTCCTCTAGATAGCTATATATCCTTAACCTCTTTGAGCTTTCATTTCCTTATATGTAAAGTGACGATGTATGTAAAGTATTGATATAGGTGAAAAAATGTTTAGAAGTAAATCTGACTCTCAACAATGAACTAATATTATTTTAATAAACCAAATTCGTCACGTAGAGAAAGAAGCAATAAAAGCAAACGTGCTAAAAAGGAGGGGGAAAAGTGGAGCTTCTTTCCCTTCTAAGGATGGAGTCCAAACTCCTAACAGGCCCAAAATGGCTAAGATCTGCCCCCTGGCATCTCCCTAGCCTCATCTCTACTGCAGCCTGTGGCCCAGCCTACACAAAATAACACAGACCTACTTGTGTTTGCTTCCACAGTGCATTCTTCTTTCCTTCCTTGCCTTTGCTCCTGCTGCTTCCCCAAGAATGCCTCCTACTACAGTCCTTCACCCAGCGAACTCACCCTAATCTTTCAAGTCAGTGGCTCAGTGGTTACCTCCTCTGGGAAGGCATAGCAGCTATGGCTCCAGCTTCTCACTGATCCCTCCTACCACCAGCACCATAATCACAATTAGTTAATTAGGTATCCTTCCCTCTGGATTCCCATGGTGTGGAATATCTCTGAACTTTGTGCCTCCAATTATACTTACTTTTTGAGGAGCCTGTCTCTTCCACCGAACTGTGAATTTTTTTTTAAATTTCAGTTTCACTGAGGTACAATTTACATTATAACATTTTAAGATGCTTAAAGTGTACGTAATGATTTGATATACATACATATTGTGAAAGGTTTCCCCCATTTAGTTGATTAATATATTCATCACTTCACATATTTATGTTTGTGTGTGTGTGAGAGAGAACATTTAGGTTCCACTCTCTTGGCAAATTTCAATTACACAATACAGTGCTATCAACTGTAGTCACCATGTTTTACATTAGTCCTCAGATCTTATTCACCTTATAGCTGTGAATGTGTACCCTTTCACCAACCTCTCCCTATGTTAACTGTGAGATCTTTTGAGGGAAGGTTCTGTCACATATTCCAAGGGACTAGAACTCCGCCTGAAAAGCAAAGGTGCTTAGTCAATGTTTGCTGATACGATAAGATACATCAGCCATTCTTAAACGTTTTGGTCTCAGGATCCCTTTACATGACTGAAAACAACTGAGGATTTAAAGAGTTTTTATTTATGTGGATTATATCTACCATATTAGATATTAAAACTGAGAAATTTGTGAAATATGTATTAACTCAAGAAAGGAAGAAAGGTAAATAATGCCTAGCATTACTATGACAAAAACTGTGATGCCAAGGACTGACTCTCTGAAAGGGTCTCGGGGACTCCTCTGCGCCAAGGGCCCCAGACCACAATGGAATGGAATAATGGGGGTTTTTTGGTTTGTTTGTCTCTTAATTATAGAATGTATTCTCATTCATATGAAAGTTAAAGTATTTGGAATCCAAAGGTTTGTATCCAAAGTATTTGGATACAACCTTAGCCATAGCTGCAGAAAATTGCTGGGGACAGGGAGGCAAAGAGAAGGAAGAGTGTTAATAAAGTACAAACAGCACCAGTCTTAGGAGGAATAACAAAGAAGCTAAAAGTAACTCTGCACAAACAAAATTAAAAACAAGAATGACACTGAAGGCCAAAAGTTTAATCAAAGTCTTAAATAGACATTGGTCATTTAGCTATGAAATGCACCATTTTGACAAATCTATCCCATCCCACTTCCATCTTTTTGTCATTCTCAATCCTCTTGTGTTCTTTTGTTACGTGCCTTTCCTCCCCATCCCCTCTGGAATTCGATTCTCTCTTGCTTTGTAGTCATTGGCTGAAAAAAATCTGCTAAAATGTTATGTGATTAGAGAAGAAAAAAAGCGACAGCTCTGATAAAGCTGTATAACTGGAATCCAACTGATAAAAATTTAACATTCTATTAGATTATAAAAAATGATAATGAGATTTTAAAAATAGGAATGCTGAAGTTATTTTTACATGCTGAAAATACATTAAAAATTAGTGTCCTTAAAATACGCTTCATAAAGGCCAGAATTGGAAAGTAATAGGGACTTGGCTATAGTGCTAGGATCATAGATGATTTAATTATTTCGTTAATGTTGTTAAATCATCCGTTCTACAGCAACAAAAGGCATGGAAATATGATAATTAATTCTCAACTTGCATTTGCCTTTGGATTTTTCTACAAACTTTTCAGGGATATACAATTGGTTTCAATTTTGTTAAGTAGCCCTATGTGCTGAGGTCAAAAACTCAAGGTATAGACCAGATGTAGGCAAATTATAGGCCCAGGCCAAATCCAGCCTCCAGACTGTTTTTATATAGCCCTCAGGCTAAAAACAGCTTTTATATTTAAAAAAAAATGTAAAAACAAAACCAAACCACCAAACAAACAAAAGAACAAATAATAATATGCCAAAGAAATTGTATGTGGCCTGCAAAGACAAAAATATTTACTGTTTAGCCTTTACCAAAAAAACTTTGCCAATACCAGGTATAATGCATTCATCAAAATGTCTGGTCCATCAACAGAATAGAGAGTCCAGACATAAATCCATGCCTATATGCCCATCTAATCTACGACAATGGAAGCAAGAATGTACGATGGGGTAAAGATAGTCTGTTCAATAAGTGGTGTTGGGAAACCTGGACGGACACATGCAAGAAAATGAAGCTGGACCACCTCCTTACACCATATACAAAAACAAATTCAAAATGGCTTAAAGACTTAAATGTAAGATCTGAAACCATAAAATATCTAGAAGAAAATATAGGAAGAAACTTCATGGACATTACCCGGAGTAAGATTTTCACTGATATATCCCCTCGCGCGAGCGAAGTAAGAGAAAAAATAAACATGTGGGATTACATCAAACTAAAAAGTTTTTTCACAGCAAAGGAAACCATCAATAAAACAAAAAGGGATCCTACTGTATGGGAAAAGATATTTGCCAATGATATATCTGATAAGGGATTAATATCACAAATCTATAAAAAACTTACTCAACTCAACTCCAAAAAAACAAACAACCCAATTAAAAAATGGGCAGAGGACTTGGGGAGACATTTCTCTAAGAAGGACATACAGAAGGCAAGAAGACATATGAAGAAATGCTCAACCTCACTAACCATCAGAGAAATGCAAATAAAAACCACAATGAGATACCACCTCACTCCAGTCAAAATGGCTATTATCAATAAATCAACAAACAACAAATGCTGGCGCGGATGTGGAGAAAAGGGAACGCTAGTGCACTGTTGGTGGGACTGCAGATTAGTGCAGCCACTATGGAAAACAGTATGGAGGTATCTCAGGAATCTGAAAATGGAACTACCCTATGATCCAGTAATTCCACTCCTAGGCATCTACCCGGAGAAATCCAAAACTCCAATTCAAAAATCTGTATGCACTCCTATGTTTATTGCAGCACTTTACACAATAGCCAAGATATGGAAACAACCAAAATGCCCATCGGTAGATGACTGGATTAAGAAGCTGTGGTACATTTATACAATGGAGTATTACGCAGCCATAAAGAAGAAAGAAATCTTATCATTTGCAGCAACATGGATGGATCTAGAGAACATTATGTTAAGTGAAATAAGTCAGAAAGAGAAAGACAAGTACCATATGATCTCACTTATATATGGAATCTAAAGAAAAGACTATGTGAATGAACTAATCAGAGTCAGTTTTGGGGACGCAGAGAAAAAACCGAGAGTGGTTAGATGGGTGTGTGGGAGGGGGTTGGGGATAAGGGGAAAGGTGAAGGGATTTGGAAGCAGCTGGTAACCACAAGATGGCCTCAGGGTTTTTCTTTTGAAAATTAATTTGGGGAAGGTATTCTATAATGTTGTAAAGATTTTGTTGGGCATCCGATGGACATGCGTCCTATTTGGGAGACCACCTCAGGGATACTGTGGATACCTGATCATGGCATTGTACATCAGAAGCTAAACATTAATGAATGCCAACTATAATTTTATATATATAATGTGATGGTTCAGTGTGAGGTCGGAGGGATAGTGGATGGGGGGAGGGGGGTTCACAGTATGAGGGATATAAATGATGAACGTCTAAGTATTACCTTGTTTTGTACACCTGAAACTAATAAATAAATTAATTAAAAAAAAAAAAAATGTCTGGTCCATCAAGGTTGTCCCCTATCACCTCTGCTTTTCAACATAGTGTTGGAAGTCCTCGCCAGAGCTATCAGGCAAGAGAAAGAAATAAAAGGCATCCAAATTGGGAATGAAGAAGTTAAATTGTCACTCTTTGCAGATGACATGATGCTATATATAGAAAACCCTAAAGACTCCACCAAAAAGCTATTAGAAACAATCAATGAATACAGTAAAGTTGCTGGCTACAAAATCAACGTACAAAAGTCCATTGCTTTCCTATATACCAACAATGAAATCTCAGAAAAAGAGATAGAAAAAACAATTCCTTTTGCAATTGCAGCAAAAAGAATAAAATACCTAGGAATAAACTTAACCAAGGATGTGAAGGATTTATATGCTGAAAACTATAAGACATTTTTGAAAGAAATTGAAGAAGACACAAAGAAATGGAAAGACATTCCGTGCTCATGGATTGGAAGAATCAACATAGTTAAAATGGCCACATTACCGAAAGCCATATACAGATTTAATGCAATCCCCATTAAAATCCCAATGGCATTTTTTAAAGAAATAGAACAAAAAATCATCAGATTTGTTTGGAACCACAAAAGACCCAGAATAGCCAAAGCAATATTAAAAAAAAAAGAACAATACTGGAGGTATCACACTCCCTGATTTTTCCTTGTACTACAGGGCTACAATAATCAAAACAGCTTGGTATTGGCGGAAAAACAGACACATAGACCAATGGAATAGAATTGAGAACCCAGAAATAAAACCACATAAATATGGACAGATAATTTTTGACAAAGAAGCTAAAAACATACAATGGACGAAAGACAGCCTCTTCAATAAATGGTGCTGGCAGAATTGGATAGCTACGTGCAAAAGAATGAAACTGGACTGCTATCTGTCACCATGTACCAAAATTAATTCAAAATGGATCAAAGACTTAAGCATAAGACCTGACACAATAAACTGCATTGAAGAAAACATAGGTACTAAACTTATGGACCTTGGGTTCAAAGAGCATTTTATGAATTTGACTCCAAAGGCAATGGAAGTAAAAACTAAAATAAACAAATGGGATTATATGAAACTGAAAAGCTTCTGCACAGCAAAAGAAACTATTGACAAAATAATGAGGCAACCAACTGAATGGGAGAAGATTTTTGCAAACAGTTCCTCTGATAAGGGGCTAATATCCAAAATATACAAGGAACTCATGAAACTCAACAACAAAAAAACAAACAACCCAATTGAAAAATGGACAGAGGACCTGAAGAGACATTTCTCCAAAGAGGATATACAAATGGCAAATAGACATATGAAAAAATGCTCAACATCGCTAATCATCAGAGAAATGCAAATGAAAACCACAATGAGATATCACCTCACCCCAGTCAGAATGGCTTTCATCAACAAAACAAATAGTAACAAGTGTTGGAGAGGCTGTGGAGAAAAAGGAACTCTCATACACTGTTGGTGGGAATGCAGACTGGTGCAGCCGCTATGGAAGGCAGTGTGGAGGTTCCTCAAGAAATTACGAATAGAATTACCATATGACCCAGCAATCGCCCTCCTGGGTATCTACCCCAAAAATATAAAAGCATTTCTCTATAGAGACACGTGTACGCCAATGTTCATTGCAGCTTTGTTTACGGTGGCCAAGACATGGAAACAACCAAAATGTCCTTCGATAGATGAATGGATAAAGAAGTTGTGGTGCATATACACAATGGAATACTATTCGGCGTTAAGGAAAGATGATATAGGAGCATTTGTGACAACATGGATGGATCTCGAGAGAATAATGCTAAGTGAAATTAGTCAGACAGAAAAAGCAGAGAACCCTATGATTTCACTGATATGTGGTATATAAACCAAAAAGAACAAGACAAACAAATGAGAAACAAAAACTCATAGACACAGACAATAATTTAGTGGTTACCAGAGGGTAAGGGGGTGGGGGATGGGTGATGAGGGTAAAGGGGATCAAATATATGGTGATGGAAGGAGAACTGACTCTGGGTGGTGAACACACAATGGGATTTATAGACGATGTAATACAGAATTGTACACCTGAAATCTATGTAAATTTACTAACAATTGTCACCCCAATAAAATTAATTTAAAAAAATGTCTGGTCCATAATATATATTAATGTTATCTATCATTGATATTAATTTTGATATTCTTATGCCTACATTTTATTATGCTTAATGATTATGCTCCTTAAATAGTTTTAACTTCTGAGGTTAAAATAAAATTTAACTCTGAGGACATGGGTTGACTTTTGTCTAAATCACATTAACTAAGAAGTATCACTTTAACTGTTTAATTTTTTTTTTAATTAATTTTATTGGGGTGACAATTGTTAGTAAATTTACATAGATTTCAGGTGTACAATTCTGTATTACATCGTCTATAAATCCCATTGTGTGTTCACCACCCAGAGTCAGTTCTCCTTCCATCACCATATATTTGATCCCCTTTACCCTCATCACCCATCCCCCACCCCCTTACCCTCTGGTAACCACTAAATTATTGTCTGTGTCTATGAGTTTTTGTTTCTCATTTGTTTGTCTTGTTCTTTTTGGTTTATATACCACATATCAGTGAAATCATAGGGTTCTCTGCTTTTTCTGTCTGACTAATTTCACTTAGCATTATTCTCTCGAGATCCATCCATGTTGTCACAAATGCTCCTATATCATCTTTCCTTAACGCCGAATAGTATTCCATTGTGTATATGCACCACAACTTCTTTATCCATTCATCTATCGAAGGACATTTTGGTTGTTTCCATGTCTTGGCCACCGTAAACAAAGCTGCAATGAACATTGGCGTACACGTGTCTCTATAGAGAAATGCTTTTATATTTTTGGGGTAGATACCCAGGAGGGCGATTGCTGGGTCATATGGTAATTCTATTCGTAATTTCTTGAGGAACCTCCACACTGCCTTCCATAGCGGCTGCACCAGTCTGCATTCCCACCAACAGTGTATGAGAGTTCCTTTTTCTCCACAGCCTCTCCAACACTTGTTACTATTTGTTTTGTTGATGAAAGCCATTCTGACTGGGGTGAGGTGATATCTCATTGTGGTTTTCATTTGCATTTCTCTGATGATTAGCGATGTTGAGCATTTTTTCATATGTCTATTTGCCATTTGTATATCCTCTTTGGAGAAATGTCTCTTCAGGTCCTCTGTCCATTTTTCAATTGGGTTGTTTGTTTTTTTGTTGTTGAGTTTCATGAGTTCCTTGTATATTTTGGATATTAGCCCCTTATCAGAGGAACTGTTTGCAAAAATCTTCTCCCATTCAGTTGGTTGCCTCATTATTTTGTCAATAGTTTCTTTTGCTGTGCAGAAGCTTTTCAGTTTCATATAATCCCATTTGTTTATTTTAGTTTTTACTTCCATTGCCTTTGGAGTCAAATTCATAAAATGCTCTTTGAACCCAAGGTCCATAAGTTTAGTACCTATGTTTTCTTCAATGCAGTTTATTGTGTCAGGTCTTATGCTTAAGTCTTTGATCCATTTTGAATTAATTTTGGTACATGGTGACAGATAGCAGTCCAGTTTCATTCTTTTGCACGTAGCTATCCAATTCTGCCAGCACCATTTATTGAAGAGGCTGTCTTTCGTCCATTGTATGTTTTTAGCTTCTTTGTCAAAAATTATCTGTCCATATTTATGTGGTTTTATTTCTGGGTTCTCAATTCTATTCCATTGGTCTATGTGTTGTTTAATTTTTTTAATTCTTTTCATCCTGTCTATTCCTGAAAAATCTTGATTTCTTTTACTGTGGTATAATACACATAATGAAAAAAAAGTTATCATTCTTTTCCTTTTTAACTTTTATTGTGGTAAGAATACTTAACATGAGATCTAGCCTCTTAACAAAATTTTAAGATCTACCGTCTTAACAAAATCGTACAATACAGTACTGTTAACTATTGGTACAATGTTGTACAGCAGATCTCTAGAGTTTATTCATCTTGCTTAATGCAGGTTAATGCCCATTGATTAGTAACTCCCCAATTCTTCTTTCCTCCAACCCCTGGAAACCACCATTCCACTCTGCGTTTCCATGAAGTCAACTACTTTAGATACCTCGTATATGTGGAATCATGCAGTATTTATCTAAGATTGGCTTATTTCACTCAGCATGATGTCCTCAACATTCATCCATGTTGTCACATTTGGAATTTCCTTTTTAAAATGCAGAATTTTCTTCTTTTTAAAGTCTGAATAATAATTAATTGTATGTATATAATGCATTTTCCTTATCCATTCATCTGCTGATGGACATTTAGATTGTTTCCTCATCATGGCTATTGGAAATAGTGCTGCAATGAACATAGGCAGGAGTGGTAACATCTCTTTAAGATCCTTATTTCAATTGTTTTGAATAAACACCCAGAATTGGAACTGTTGAATCATATAATAGTTCTATTTTTAATTTTTCAAAGAATCTCCATACTGGTATCCATAGTGGCTGCACCATTCCACCAACAGTGCACAAGAGTTTTAATTTCTCCACATTCTTTCCAACATTTGTCTTTTTTAAAATAATAGCCATCTTGACAGGTGTGAAATCCTATCTCATTGTGGTTTGGATTTGTATTTCCCTGATGATTAGTGATGTTGAACATTTTTTCATATAACTGCTGGCCATTTGTTCCTCTTCTTTGGAGAAATGTCAATTTAAGTACTTTAACCATTATTAATCAGGTTATTAGGGGTTTGTTTTTTTTTGCTATTGAACTGTAGGAGTTTCTTACATATTTTGGAGATTACCCTCTTATCAGATATACGGTTTCTGAATATTTTCTACCATTCCATAGATTGTTTCCTTTGCTGTGCTGCTTTTTAAGTTTGATAGGGCCTAACTTGTCTGTTTTTGCTTTTGCTGCCTGTGCTTTGGTGTCATAGCCATGAAATCACTGCCAAGACCAAATACCATGATACTTTTCCCCTACATGTTCTTCTGGGAGTTTTACCGTTTAAGTCTTTAATCCATTTTGAGTTGTTTTTGTGTATGATCTTCCTCAGATTATTGAACCTCTCTAAACTTCAGTTTCCTCATTTGTAAAATGAAGACAATAGTGTGAAAAATTAAATAAGAAAATGTATTATCTTTAAAAAGTACTCAGCTATTATTATTGTACTTTTCTACCATTAATAACTAATTATTAGATTTATAGCCAGTTGTATAAAGACTCACGTATATCTCCCCTAGTCAAGTATATAATCCCTATCACAATGTCACTTTGAAAGGAAAACCGAATTTAAACTTAATTATTTCCACTTAAAATGCCTTTTCCAGGAATTTAACCCAAGATGAGGTCTTCCTAGGAACTACAAAATATTTTTTCTTTCTTATTTTAACTTTCATTTATACATATATATGTAGCATACATATGTGTGTGTGTTTCCATACATATAAGCCTGGTGATTAGCGACTGCGCCTGTTCATCTGCCCTTCCATCTGCACCAGGGACAGTGCCAGGTACAGCGCTTAGTTCATTTTTTCTTGGACACACTCCATTACCAACTCATATATTTCACTGACGCTAAAAGAACCAAGCAAGATCTGATGGTTTTGGTAATTAAAAACCTTCCTGCCAGCATACATTTTCAGCAATTGCCAGAGGTATTACACAGTGATAGATTGCTCCTGTAAGGATTTGATCAATTTATTTCTCTTGATCTTCAGGTTTCATCCTATAAAGATGACGTCTATAAAGAAAGTCCCTAAGAATATTTTGGTGTAGCTGTTAGTAGCATCTTTGAGATACTGACTTAGTATACATCCCTTTCATGATAGTAATTCTCAGGCAAAAAATGAGTTGTGAAATAGGATTTCAAGATCTAAAAACAAAGAATTTTTAAAATTCAGAGGACACATTTATGCATACATGTCTGTTTGTCTTAGTAGCATTTGAAAATGCATTTGATGGCATTTACAAATCACGTGGAGGTTTTTTTCCCTTAGAATAATTTGCATGTGGAAAAGTTCCACAGATTAGAAGGCAGTCTCAAATCTTCCCTAAAAGCAAAGAGTCCTACTAGTAGAGTAGTGGTATGCATATTAGCACTAGCTAAAGCATATACAAATCTAGTAACCCTTTCAAACTTCATGGAAAACATTCCATCCTTACATAGGTTTCAACCATCTAGAATGATTTTTCTGCAATAGAGACTAGTAGAGTTCTAATTATAATTTAAATATGCTCGGAATATATACTAATTCAACTAAAATCTAACAATACATTTGAGAGATTTCAAATACATACTACTCAACAAAGGCACATGGTTTATTTCAGCTTCTTTGTAAACATCAAGGTCACTAAACCTGGAGGAGCTAGGTTCCAACTTTCATTCAACTCCAAAATATGTAGAATTGCTCTTAATCACACTTTCTGAACCTTTTGAAGATGCACCTTTGTTTCTAATCTTTACAAAAGAAATGAATGTTACTTTAATGCTCTCCCCAGTCTCAGTCATTTGGGGTACAATAAGGAGCTAGGAAATATATTCACCAACTGATATTTCAAAAGTCAACAACAGGAAATCCATATGCCAGAAAAATGATTTGTTGAACATTCCCTTTTCATATGAAAATGCCAGAGGTCCCTGGAGATAGAAATATATCTTATTTTTATTTTTAAATGTTGTGCTGTAATGCTTATCTTAAGTAGACAGGAATTATAACGAACTTATCATAAAAGTAGTTTTATATAAAATACTTCCTATTAAAGTATTTAGAAATCATTTTAAGAGAATAAAAACCCGAAGGGAATATAAGAATTCCTTATATTAAGCATTTTGTTCATTATTTTAAAATTCGTAATTCAATCTTTTCAATGTTTAGAAAAATGTTGGGGAAAAAAACTTTAAATGAGCAAAGAATCCCCTATCTACCACCCTACTCTTACGATTTTTCTCTGCTGTCATACTTCTATTTGCAAGTCCTCTATTAAAATGAAAATGCTTCAGGGACAAGCTAAGCTTCATTAGTATCTTTTTGTCTAGCCAAATGAGAAGAGGGTCTTATTGGAATGGTTCTGTAAAAATAAAAAACCTCTTTTCAACGTTTGCCCTCCTACCTGCAGCTACCCCAGACAGGGTCGGAGGGTACTCAGTTTGCGAGACTCACAAACAGGCTGCAGCTACATTCTCCGAGAACCCCTTCTGTCAGGTTCTGTACCACTTACACCCAAACAACTTACACCCTGCTGTCACAGCGGGAGGACAAAAGACCTTGAAAGAAACAATCAGTGCCTTAGGATCACGCTTCCTTCTCGTTTGTGACCACTGAGGTCACTGTCTGGTTCCACTTGATCCTGGACTCCAGACTACTGCTTATTTTGGAAACAGGGACTTTGAAGTCAGAAAATCTGTTCAGTCCCCAACCGCATTACTAGCTTTTTGACCTTGAGCAAGTCACTTACATGCTCTAATCATCAGCGTCTTCATTTTTATAAATGGGGATCATAATATCCTCTCTAAGAAGACTGACACAGGGGCTGAATTGGACAAAGTAATACAATATCTGTGAATTTTGTTTGGGGAACTATGAAGTATTAAACAAATGCCAGTTTAATCAGCCTATAAGAACAAAGTATACCCAGAAATTGGAAGTTGACTCTAGAAAGGGTAAACGTATAATGGACGACATTAGTTCTCTGTAAAAGTCATCCATCATAAAAAGGCTATTTGGGTTTCTCTACCCTAAGTCTAATAAGGTGATTAGGTATCTCAGCAAAAATGATTATTTAAAATAAAGCTGTAACCTAATATTACTGAAATTTGTATGAATGGAGAATGTGTTAAAAGAAGGTGGCGGTATAAATGGATTTTTTAGAAAAGAGTGGAAGTGTGTTGCAAAGAAGAATTTGGCAATATTTATCCAACAGTATCCAAGGGAAATGGGTACTGACTCAGCAGGTGTTGTGATTTTGACAGTCAGATGTTCTGTATTATAAAACAAGCTTAACATGTCAGTCCTCATTGAGGTGTATGAAAATCTCCTTCCAAGATTGTTTGGCTTCCTTTATTCTGATTCTATATTCACCAAGCCACCTTTTGATTACTAATTGGATCAACAAAAGTCAAAAGCAGACCTAAACTGATGTGACCTCCACAAGGACACTGTGAGACCCTGTAGGTGGGAAGCCAGCCTTTCTTCTGACTTCTCATTAGCTATTTTTATCGAGAAAGTACTTTGCATATCTATCAAGAGCCATACTGTTCTCAGTATTTTTGTTGTTGTTGTTGTTTTTGACTCTATATTTCTGTTTCTAGGTTATAATGCCAATGTGGAAAAATATGTTTACCACGTTGAAAATCATGGAATTACAGTACTCCTACTCCATAAATATTTCATAATAATTTAAGATAATGGTTATAAAGAATACAACATAGCAGAGTCACAGGATCAGGAAAGAAACAATACAGATAGAAGCAGACTGGCTTTAGAAACAGTAGGGAATGATGAAGACTACCAGCTAATAAGAGCAGCCACGACTTAGCTCCAGTCATTCACTGCCAGAGAGGAATGTGGAGCCAGTGTTGCCAAACCTTCTGATTTTTTAAAAGAATCTGGAAGCCAGGATCGCTTTGTGAATTGTCTTGGCTTTTACACATTGGCAAGTAATTCAATCTAAAAAAAACCCAACACAGAGTGAGCTAATATTATGAAAGTCAAATAAAACATGAGTATGGCTTGGATTTGGCCAGGAGTCCACTAATTTGAACTCTGCTCAGCAACTTGGAAAAATGAATGTTAAAACGTTAAAAAATACAAAATATTGGAACATAAGTCAAATTATACAAAGGCAATGTACTCTTCTCACAAAGATATATCAAAACTATCCACATGTGTCACATGTAATATAAGCCAGTAATAAAGTTTATTAATGTCAATTTTTATCTTTGTGAAAATAGTAGTCATCTGTACTACTCAGACATCTATGTCACACTGCATTTTATTCTTTTAAATCTGGGATTGACTTGCAAAATCAACTTAGCATATTCTATATTTTTTGATATACTTGTGCTGGAAATGTGTTTCTTCCTAGCAAACTATAAATAATGTTGAGCTATAAAAAACTATAAATAATGTTGAGCTCTTTAATAATGTTTTGAGTCATCACACATAGAAGGATGATATTAAACAAAACTACAGACATATACATGTAAAATAATAAAAATTAAGCTGGATTTAAATGATAGACTTTATACATGTCTAAATTGCCCATCCTAAGTCCAATGAAATGAAAGAAGCGAGTTTAAAAGAATTCAAAATTTCAGTGAAAGCAAGAAAGTGCTAAGCAGATCACAAATCTAGAGGATTTCTTAAAGGATAGAAAGCAGGTAGAATCAGATCACAGAAACAAGATCAGAGGAAAGCTGAGTTCTAAACATTTATAGGAAAAAAAAACTGCTGTGAAGGTAGGTGCAGTTTCAGGGAGCTTCAAACTTAGAGTCAATTGCATAAGGAACAGGTAGAGGCTCTGAGGCAATCATCAGGATGAAAAGATGCACCAGGTACAGCAAAACATATTCCTTCCTTCTCTGGATTATGTCAATAAGTAGCTGACTGATCAAAGCAGCTAATGTAAGTATTGGAGTCCAAGCTATTGCTTGTTGATAACGGAGATCCTTTCCCATCAGCCCTCACTCCTAGCTTTCTTCAGTATGACAGTGACTCAGGATGTATGCTAACCAGGGAAAGTGGTGGGTATAAGGAAGAGGAGGAAAAATTATTTATCAAGGAATACGGAAGAATGTTTCAGGATATATATATATATTTTTTAGCTTAATTGGCAGAATTTGCGCAACTATGGGGCTATAACAACTAGAGGATCTGAATATGCCAGTTAGACATGATGCTACCAGCATAACACACTTTCATTAACCAGCGAAAAGGCTATAGGAGGAACTAGTGGCTTGCAACAGATTAGGGTTGAAAGAGGGAGAACAGGTTAGCACTATCTCCTGTACGCTTCCCCCTCCCCTGCTGCTAGTTACTGCTCTCTTCTTTTCTGTCTGCATCCTTCCTCCCTCGGAACCCAGAAAATAGAACTGTTGGATCCACAAAGCAACCTTATGTAACCATAACAAGATTTGTGAAAGTGTGAATCCTAAAAGGAGGGGGTATGTACTTGGTCTTTATTCAATCAACTTGCCCCCTTTCCTTCATGGCCCGCTAAGGCAAGTTCTCTTTTGCACTGTCCAGTTTCCCAGGTCTGACTATGATTCCGAATCAAGAAGATGAGTAGAGAAAGTCTGGACTGGAGAGCTTAAAGAAAAGAAGAAAGAATTCCTACTTGTTCTGTCAGTTTCTGGACTTTATTGTAGAGAATATAAGTAATGGGCAAGAAAAAGAGAAAAATAAGAAATCAGAAAGACTAAGTCTGTCCAGCTAATGAAGAACTGGGGAGAGTAGGCAAGAACAACAACAACAACAAAACACAACTCAGGCTGGGATACCAGATAAACTCCGTCTTTTAGTGAGGGAGGGATTTCTGAGCAGCCCTAAGTAAAAGAATTAGAGAAAAGAATAACATGTAGTGCAAGAAGCATTGCTATGGGTTATAATTTAGTTTTCTTTAACATTCTTTGAGAGAAGCAAGTCAAGACTGAGATTCCTTTTAAATTCCTTCTGAGTGCTGGACTGTGCTTCTCCATATGCAGCTCTGCAGAGGTAGTCCACCAGAGCCTTAGGACTCATGAAGGTGAGGGACTTGGGTGGAGAGAAAATGGTACACGTATAATCAGGGCTTCCAGCAGCTATGTGTGCTTCTTCCCTTGTCCAAGTTACTTACGTTCCAAATATTAAAATTGAAAGGAATTTCTAAATATAACAGCAGCTTTTAGTCACTAATATATCTTCTTCCCTCTTTCTCAAATACACATACAGCTTTAGAAATCTGCTTTGAGGAATTCAAAAGAAGAATATAAAATTAGTCGGTTATTCTGGATTCCATTTCAATTATTTGTCACTATCCTTTACAGAGACAAATACCTCAAAGATTAATGAAGCTAGCAGTGGTGGTTAAAGAGGATTCATACATTATAGTAACTCTCCATGTGTGATTTAGAATAAAACCACGAGGAAGAAAGTAAAGCAATTAAGAAAACTTCATTACTTGAACTTCTTTAATAGGCCCCAGGTGACTCCATATTAGTATATAACTCCAGGCAGGGCCTACCCTAAGCCAAATATCAA
Source organism: Rhinolophus hipposideros (assembly GCF_964194185.1). Classification (NCBI taxonomy): domain Eukaryota; kingdom Metazoa; phylum Chordata; class Mammalia; order Chiroptera; family Rhinolophidae; genus Rhinolophus; species Rhinolophus hipposideros. The sequence goes on from NC_138051.1 coordinate 40,488,592, forward strand.
AGTAGATCAAGTTAGTTTATAGGGAATATAATGTGTTTTCCTTTCTACACATATTTGCCTTGCACAAGGCCAAAGAAGTCCTTATCAGAATGTTCAGCCTTCACTAGTAAATGAAAAATAAACTTTGAGGCAGACAGGCACCATGGTAGCCTACGAGCAGGTCCAACAAGGGCCCTTGAAGCTGAAACGCATCGCAGAGCTCGGCATGAACAAGTGGAAGAAGAAAAAGGACAAAGACAAGATGAAACTCCTGGAATCAATGGGAACAAGCAAAAAGAACAAGGAGGAGAAGCGGCAACGTCTGGACAAGTGGGCCCCTGCCCAGCTGGCAGGAGAAGCAGCAAATGGAAAGGATCCTGAAGAAAGCATCCAAGACCCACAAGCAAGGAGTGGAGGACTTCAACAGACACCTATCATAATTTAACTGGTTCTATTTTAGGCTCCTCCTCCCCTTCTCCTTTCCCTTCCTCCTCATCCTCCTTCCTTTCTCTTTTTTTTTCTTCCAATTTTAACAGTATTGAAAAATGCAGATTGCTCCAAAATTTTAACTCAATTTTTGGCAATTTGATGCTTAATATTTCCAAAGCTTAAGGTTTCTCTGGCTTTTGGAAAGGAATATCCCCGAGAGGGATAATACTTTCAATTCTTATTTTTACTTTCTGTAAAAGTAGTAAGTTTCCGCTTCTTTCATGAGATCAGGTTTGATAATGGATGAAACGGAACAATTCACGCAGTGATGCCATCTCCTGGGAAGGATATGTGAAGAAAGACCCTTGACAGAAAAGCTAGAATCGCAGAGACTGAATTTATCCACTTCATAGTGAAAGGAAGGAAGGAAGGAAGGACAGAAGGAAAGAAGGAAGGAAGGAAGGTAGAAAGGAAGGAAAAAGAAAAAAGGAAAGGAAAGGAAAAGAAAGGAAAGAAGAAGGAAAGAAGAAAAAGAAAGGCACTGTGAGAAGACAAAGGCAAATAAACCAATCCTGGGTTCTACCAGAATGTAAAACTCCATAAGGGCAGAGATTCTTGTCTGTTTTTTTCATTACTATCCCTGGCATCTAAAACAGTACCTAGCATACAGTATGTAGTAAAAAAATATTATTGAATGAATGAGTGGGCTTCTCATAAGTGATTAAGTAAAAAAGCAGCAGCATATTTCAAGGGAACAGAATGTACCAAGTAACAATGGTCCAGAGATGTACAGATAGTTCAGTATGGGTGGAGCATAGAACACCTGGTCAGGGAATGTCAGGACAGGTACAGAGGAGTCAGATCATAAAGGGATCTCTAGGCCATGCTAAGGAGTTTGGGCTTTATCCTGACAATAATGGAACCATTACAGAATTTCAAGAAGAATGGCATGAGCATACTGAGGTTTAGGAAGATCTCTCTTTCTCTCTCTGGAATCACTGTGCATGTTAAACAGGAAAGAGCTGTCTAGACGCAAGAATACCAGGTAAGAGGCCACTGTAGTTCAGGCAAGAATAATGAAAGCCTGAGATAAAACAGTGACAGAGGAGACACGGAGGAAGGGCCAGATTTAAGAGATTTCAAAGACAGAACTGAGAGGATATGACAATAGATTAATGCAAAGGTGGGGAAGAAAGATTATAGGATAAGTAATAGATTTAGCTTAGGTAACTGGAAGGACAATGGATACATACCCCCAAATGGGGATTATGGGGAAGCAGCAGATTTTGGAGGTGAGATGATAGTTCAATTTGGACATGTTCAGTTTGAGATGCCTAGATCAAACCCAAGGACAGATATGTAGCAATGAGTTGGGTGTACATGTCTTATGCTTAGGAACACAGCCTGAATTCAATCACGTTATAGATTTGGTTGTCAACACTGTCTTAAATGGTAGTAGAAGTTGAGGTCATGGGTAAGATCACCCAGAAAGAATGAGAAAAAACAAGTTCCAGTACAGATATCTGTGTGTCCCTAACGCATGGGAGGAAAAAAGAAGAATTTGCATAGAACTCATAGAATAAACCAAAAACAAGATTGATTTAGAGGAAAACATCAAAGAGGAAATGGTTAAGTGTTAAATGTTGCAAAAAGCCCAATTAGGATAAGGACTGAAAAGCATCTCCAGCACTTGGTAGTTAGAAGGTCACTGGTGACAATTACTAGGGCATTTCAGTAGGGTGTGGGCAAAAGCCAGATTTCAGTGAGTATGAAGTGAATAAATGCCTACGACGTGAAAACAGTAAGAGCAGATAATATCTTTCAACGTGGCTGACTATGGAAGAAAGGGAACAACAAGCAGTTATCAGAGGGAGAAAATAATTACAGGATGTTTATAATGTAAGAAAAAAGTATTGCCACTTTAGTGTTGAAATATTGATCTGATTTCCATCTTCAAGTCAATAATCACTGGCCTAAATGTAGTATGATTAAGACCGGGAGTCTCCAATGGGTAGACAGAGTCCAATCACCAAATCTCTAGGGCTTGTTTCTTGATTTCTTATTCCCTCCCCTTTTCATCTTCTCCCAGATCCTTTCTCAGTAAGTTTTATAATTTGCTGGCTCTTTCCTGGGTATCTCCAGGCCTTGAGGGAGAACTTTTTATTTTTTTTAAGGAGGTCACAGCTCACAGTGGCCCAGGCTCAGATTAAACCAGCAACCTTGGTGTTATTAGCACCATGCTCTAACCAACTGAGCTAACCGGCCACCCCTGAGATAGAACATATGATGGCTAAAATCCTGTAGTCAATATCAAGCTTTTCACTCACTGTAAGATATGATACATTCATTGAATTACATTCTTACATTATAGTGACATGTAACTATAAGGATATAATGAAACATAAAAATTCTATAAACAAAAGGTAAAAACAACAACAACAACAAAAATCCATTGAAATAGACATTCTAACTAAATTTATTTATTCGAGACAAATAAATCATTAATGGCAGACTACAGGAAGATATAAATAAATAAAAAGTGATACTTCAAATTGATAAGACTAAGCATTGCAAAGATAATAAAGGGAATTTTAGACCACGCTAACAAGTATGGGCTTTATTCTGACAAGAATGAAACCAGTAAAGAATTCCAAAAAGAATGGCATGAGCATACTGAGTTTTAGAAAGATCTCTCTGGAATCACTGTGCAATTTAAATAAGATAAAGCTGTCTAACGCTTAAATTAAATAAGCTTAAATTAAATAATTCAACACTAATTAAAATCCTTTCATATTTTCGGTGATTACCAACTTAATAAAACACAGAAAATAAGACAAGAATCATTTATGGATATCATAAAGTAGATACCATTAATCAAAATGATATGACATAGGCTTGCAAAAAAGTGACACATGGAATGGGACAGGTATGTTTATTTGGGACCGTTAATTTAAGATATAACAAGAAATCAAAAGCAACTCAATGTTGGAGAAAGAAATCACGACTTAAAAAATGTTGGAATAATGGAATATTAAAAAATATTTTGATCCATACTACCTAGTATATCTGTATATTTGTATTATTGAATTTAAAAAATGAACCAGAAAATATTTTGTGTTGATTACAAAAATATCTCAAAGATAATAAAATAAAAACATCAGCTTACTAAACTATACTACAGAAATACAAAAAAAGAATACAACAAATTGAGAAAAAGTAAAATTTGTTAGCCAAAATATGTAAAAGGAAAGTATACAATTACATAAGGGTAACACTTAAAATTCACTTATAAGTAGTCAAAGGAGAGAAAAACAATTTTTTTTTAAGAAAATACAAATGGGAGAGCAATCATATGAAAAAATACACAGTTAGAATTTAAAGAGATGTTAATTAAAATAAGTTTAAAGTACTACTGCTTAACTATCGGAACACAAATTATAAAATCTGCTGTTGGCTGGGCTGTATTTCTATTAAGTGATGTGATTAGTTAATTCAATCTTTCTGAAAAAGAATCAGGAATATGTAACAAGAATTTAAAAATTGTTCATATCTTTTGAACCAGTAATTCCAGCTGTCAATATAAAGGACATATAGAAATATTCAGTACTCTAAAAGGAAAAGAGGAAGAGGGAGGGAAGGAGAAGGAAGAAAAATTATCAGTATAGAGCTGCTCCTAAATTTGCTATTTAGAATAGTGAAAAACCAGAAATCATCCAAGTACCCCTTAGTAAAGAATGGTTATAAAAGTGATAATATATCAACAAAACAGAAGTCAACACAGCAATAAAAACACAACTGGTGACAAAGAAGAACAATTAATTTGGGAAAACAAATAAAATTTTGTTTTCACTGTATTACTTTTTTCTGTGAAGCTTCTTACATTCATGAAAAGGGTGCTTTTCTAGTTTGTCAATGAAAATGTCATATGAATCAGAATCAAAAGCTTACTGAAATTAAGAAAGAATAAGTTACTATTTCATCCTTGTCTGCGGGTCTTTCGTTTTATCATAGAACAGGAAATGGATCTGACACGACCCATTTTCACAGAGTCATTTTGACTGTTGCCCTGGTACCTGGTGCTCTTCTTCTAAGTGATACCAAACTAGATGTTAGATGATTTATTCCAGTTTCTTTCTAAATGCTGACATGAGGCTGATTTTTAAATTCCTTTTCCTCAGGGCCTTTGGAATTGAGGCTAAAGCTTCAGCAATAACTTTCGAGATCTTAAAATTTAGACATTAGAAGGGAGAAGGGTGGTCTGATGAATACTAACTACTTTGATTTAACTTTCAAATGAAATAAAAGCTCGTTTCTTACTTCTAAAGAAAAAAGTAAGAGGACTCTGAAGATAATAAAATCTCACTTTTTCTCATCAATCTTCAAAATTCCACCATCATTTTTATGACCTCTTCTGTGCATTTTTTTGTGTCGTTACCAGTCTTGCCACAATAGTCCTCCTCTTACTGTCATTTAGAATTGACTCACTGCTGTTGCACTGCCTCCACTGGCTTCCAAGTAAACACAACATTAACAGGGAAGCCTAGACTAAGGAGTACATCTAAAAGCAATAGAAAGCTTTTTAAAATGTAAGTGGCCTTATCAGTAAGTTCTGTAAATGACTTTTCACTTGAAGAAATTCCCTCCGAGTTGTAATCAGATGGTATCAATACACCAATATAAGTCAGGTCAGCTACATCAATGATTTTGCAGGACAAATGTACCAGAAGTACACTAAAGTCTCATTGAAAGTTCACCTCTCTGAACAGTCTCACAAGTGATGATCAGTACTAAGATTATTCTCCTTTTCTCTGATATGTATGTTACCACATTAAAATAACACTATTCAGCGTGGTGAGTCAAAAAAGGCCTCAAGAAATATGGCTTCAAGTGACAGCTTTGAAATCCAGGCTGAGCACTTGAGATAATGGCATTTCCCCATGATGGCTGCTACTTTCCACAAATGTTGATTTATCCTTCTTCTTTGCCATAGTAATTACTTTAGATCAAACTTCATGATAAAAAGATCCTAAAATGCATAAATACAATAAATCTTTAGAACAATCTAAGTTTGTACGTGATCTGTATCTGAGACTAAATGCCACAGTTGTAGAGACTATGGCATGCTTAAATGAGAGTCACAGAGATCCAAATAAAATTTGGAAGTCTAAAAAAGACTTAACTTCTTTTCTCTCTACCCTGACACAATCCTTTCATAAACCTCTGCAGGATTATCACATCATCCTATTGACCAGGAACTAACTCCTTAATCTGAGTTTCTCATTCCTGTCACTGCACTTCAAAGACCCTCACTTCTTCCTCTCTTACAGACCCTTTCCTCATTAGAATATATCTAGTCCTCAATCTCTTTACCAGCCCATCATTTATCTTTGTCTCTTGGCTCTCCGAAGTATTATGTCTCTCCCATTCCTCAGCTCACAAGTCCTTCCACCTGCCTGCATTTTAAATCACTTTAGAAATCAGTCTTCTTCACAGAAACTTTCCCAAGTAATTGGAAATGAAAGGAACAGTCCAGCTATTGGACTGTTAAACTAATTAAATTAATAAACTTCCTTCATACCAATCATTGGGCACCACTGCATTCATGTGTTATAAACACTTTAAGTACCTGTTTGATCCTAATGAGTGTCCATTCTGTGATTGTTCATTTTGAATCACAAACCCAGTGAGGAACAATTTCTCTATATAGTACACAAAACATGTTTCACATATAGTTATTTAATAAATGCTTTTTCATTATGAAAATCATTAAGAGAGATATACCCAAATCTCAATCTGATATCTTTGGTATTCATTTCAAAAACTGAAAAGCAATGACTAACCATCACCATCATCCACTTCCATAACTACTGAACAATCTCAACTTCATTGTTGTTGGCCCTCTTTTCCTTGACTGATACTCATTAATAAAAATAACGCACCAGATGTCATTATTATTCTAAGAGAATAAACTTTTAGTAATATGAAGGAGGTAGCTGGAGGACTCTGGCTTTTGCACTCTGCCTCCATTTTTACCTATGCTTTCATTTTAAATTATTTAATTTCTCAGCAACTGTGTCAAGGTAGAAGAAAAGGTAAAATTTTACCCTCACTGTACAGATGGAATCATGGCAGTCATATTTTAATGATTCTTTGGAGGAAAATGGCAATCATCAAAAAAATGCCCCAAATGGGCAACTATTTTTATATCCATATTACGTATTTAGTACTAAAGAGTTGAGAAAAACTGTTTTCCAAAGAAGTATCATTTAAAAAGGAACAAGATTGTGAAGTTGATTAAGATGTATGTGAGGCATAAATCACTAAGATTTCAACATTGGCATTCACCATCGACTAGATTAGGGGATTTCTAGATATGTGCTTACCTAAGAAAACCAGTATCAGTATTCAAGAATTAAAAGAAAATAGTTGTACAACAAATAGTATGACTAATTCCAGGACTTTGTCTACCACCCCCAACATCCTTCTTCCTTTTCACTGAGGAAGATAGGAATCAAATGGAACTAAGACTGAATTTTTTAGATCTGAACAAGTGATGAGAGGGAGATGGGGGAAGCTGAAAATAAAAGGGTAAAGGGAAACAGAGAATAATGTCATAAGAAGTCTCTGAGCATCAATGGGGATAGAAGGCATACGTATATATAAAAGGCATATATAATAAGTTACTTTTGGAGAATGGAGGTAGTATTAACCAACAGCAGCTAGGAGCAGAATGTTAGTGGAGGTCTAATGTTCTTACGCAGACAAAAGTCAACAGCATTGGGCATAAATCATTTCTACATTATCAAATGTCAGGCAAGTCCTACTTCGAAAGAGGTAACATGACAACTGAGACTACAGACTGACCATAATCCAGTAATCTTTAGGGATCAATGTCAATTATGTTGCAAAAATGTGCAGATGCTCTTAATTTTCTCCAATCTAAAATGAACATTTTAGATCTCTTGCTTGCACGCCATTTTTTAAAAAGCAATTCAAGAAAGTCCACCTAGTTAAAGAAAATTTTATATCTCTGAAGTTAAAACCCAATTTTCGTGCACTTTAATAAACATTTCATAAACCCAAAACATGACCATTTTGATTTATTATAAGACAGACTCTACAAGTGCAAGAAGCATTGTACCAAGAATCTAAGGAGCAAAGGAATCACAGACATTATCCCCAGGGCTATGGAACTATAGCAACAACTTTGTAAAGAATCCAGTGAGGAGTGACGGCAATTCCTGTAATGGTGTCTTTACTCTGCTATCCATACCTCAAAGGTGTTTTTTATTTATTTAAAATAAACAAAAAGTGAAAGCAATCCTTAGAGATTCCCTGCAGTCCCCAGATGATGATATAACTCAATTTCCGATTCAATATCCCATTAACTCGAAACAAGGAAAGACACTTAAAGTCATTTCCAAGGACATCATAAGATAATGTAGGATAAGCTTTTAGAATGAAGCTCCTAACAACAGTCCATACCTAACTAGAGCTCAAAGGAGCCCCAAAATAGACCTAACTAGAACCCAAAGGAGAAGGAAGTCTTTTCCTCTCCAATTTTCACAGCCACAGTGCTTCCTCCAGCAGAAAGGTCAGTCTAGCAGCTTTGACTTGCAGTGTTTGCCCAGGCTAGTGACTAGAATTCTTCCTACAATTGACTTCTGGCAAGGAACAAATGAGCTGTGACTCAGCAAACTTTTATAATAGGCAGTCCGAAGGGAACCCCAGCTTGGGGGATGTCAACCACAATGTCAGCTGAGACAGTCCTCACTCAATACCTTGACCCACACAAATCCCTCCCTTCTCCTTGAAAGACGCTGGGATGGTTTGAGTCTTGCTTGGTGATTAGTAAGATCCCCCTGCCTGCAGTAGGTTGGACTACCACCAGAACCATCCTCTGCCATCTAAATCCATCATACCTCTGCAGGTTGCTACTGTTTGTCACCGTTACCACATCTTTGCTGCCAGGAGAGACTGGCATCACTGCCAATCCCTGGAGGCAACAGGACTTGCCCACTGGACAGGAACAGCTCTGCTTCACCTTTGTAGTCTTCCTTCCCACAAGAGCAGTGCAAATTAGATCCCTCCCCCAGGACCCTGAATACATTCCTTTCTACCTCTTTTTCCAAATCTTATGCTTCAGTCCCACTACTTCAAGGCCTTTCCGAGTGAGGCTTATTATCTCCAAAGGGAATTATCTTACAAAGGGAAATCTGTTCTTGCATAACTCTAGGTAACTAAAGAGGAAAAGGATAAGTCTCTAGTGTAGTCCAGGCAAAGTGAACTTTGTTCAAAGGTCTAGAAAAAATGGAAGAAAAACTCTGGAAGAAATTTTTCCACAATACGTATTACCTGGTAGAACTGGGAAGCCTATTTGGGAGCTTAGCACTTCAGAAGGTACATATTTCTTGCAAACTTTGAGTAGCTACACCAGCTGTAGGATAGTACCTCATTTATGAATACATGGATCAATTTGGGATAAACCAAAAGGGAGAGAAGAATGCATCTTGTGTAACTTTTCATTGTTAGAACTTAAAAGTACAGGGTACACAGATTTATAGATTTACTTACAATCCTAACTCAGATAAGAAAAAACCAACTTGGCATAAACTAGTTAATGTTCACATTGAAAAGAAATTCTTATTTCTACACTATAAATTTCACAGCAATATCACTACCAGAAAATAAATAAATAAATAATAAATAAATAAATAAATAAGGCTTTGTTTCTTTGACACAGATGACCTCTGCTGACCAAAGGATGATTCCAAGCCAGGGTCATCCTCACAGGTATCCAAAGTTTATCTCAGAGGTCCAACCAGAAAGCTAACTAATCTAATATTATTAACCCTTCAATTACCAGTCATAAAGTCTCTAAACCTTATTGTGTTGCCAAGAGAGTACTCTATATACTTTGAATGAGTATCATGAGTATCAAAAAGTAATTCTTAACTCTCTCTGTGAGAAATCTTTAAAACAACTTTAAAAGTATGCTTTTAGAGAAATCAACAATGGAAAAATAAAGGAAGAAAAAAAATTGCTAAACAGCACTTAAATCTGACAAGAAAGAAGAGGTCAGCTATATGAAAATGACAAATAACTTTAAAAAAGCGGTCTATCAAAATTCAAGTATCTAATCACAGTAAAAGATAACTACAGTCATATTAGATATATATATTAAAATTTAAGAAAATAGATTATAGAAAGTTTAGAGAAAAATCAGACAAGCCAATGTTCAGATATCATTAAAAAAATGTTTTGAAGTCTTATACAGTTGAAAACAATTAAAATTTTAACTACACAATCACTAAAAGAAGAAAAGGGGAAGATCTCTAATTAAGCCAACGTGTATTGTCAAGAAACCCTGTGAAGCACCCAAACTTTAAAAGGCTGTGTTCAAAAGATAGAAGGAAAAAAAAACCACTTGGCCAAAGCAAAATATACAAAAGACTGGCAAATATTTATAAAAAGAGTATCTGGAAGGTGAAAGCCCCAAATAAGCTAAGATTCATGAAAAATAAAGAGGGCAATAATAAGACCTCTTCTTAGATGCGTAGAAAGCAGGTAGGATAAGAGGTGAAAAGGACCACTGTATAAGGCAGAGAAAAAGAAGCACTCAGTTTCTGTTTTGTCTCTTTATCCAGATTGAAACTCAACTTGGCAAGAACAGAAAAACTTTGATTAGAAAGAAATGAAACAAACGAAAGAAATAAATTCCATATATACATTAAGGGATCACTTCATTCATTGGGCACCTACTATATCCCAGGTTCTGTTCCAGACACTGAGCATATAATGAATAAAGCAGACAAAATCTGTTTTCTGGGAACTTACGTTCTAATGGACAAACAGTAAACAAATACATATAGCATAAAACATTCAGTAGAGGTAATACTTAAAAAAAAAAATAAAGCAGGGTAAGAGTATAGTGAGGTACTATTTTAGATAACCAGTGAAGGCCTATCTGAGAAGAAGGCATTGGAGCAAAGACTTGAATGAGATGAGAGTGCAAACCATGGAGAAACGGAAGCTACAACAAGTGCAAAGGCCCTCCGTTGGCGGGATGCCTAAGTGAGAAACAGCACAGCCACAGGCTACTGTGGCTAGAAATGAAAGGAGCAGGGGACAGCAACGAGAAATAGAGTTGGAAAGATGACCTGAACATGAGGGCCTACAGACTTTTTTTTACACTGCATGAGATGGAAAATCACTGGAGTGTTAGAACAGAGTAAACACATGATCTGACTCAAACTTTGAAAGTGTCACTAACGCTGCTGTGGGAAAGAGACTATCGAGGGTTAAGCACGAAAAGCAGGCTCGGTGGATGGGGGGCGGGGGGTTCACAGTGTGAGGGATATAAATGATGAACGTCTAAGTAGTACCTTGTCTTATACACCTGAAACTAATAAATTAAAAAAAAAAAATGAAAAAAAAAAGCAGGCAGACTAGCTGGGAGACTACTGCAATGCCAGGACAGGGGTAATGGCAGATAAATGAGTTTGAGTGTCCAAGTCTATATAAACTACATCTCAGAGTCGTGAAAAATATAAACAGATGTGTTGTTCGTACAACCGCTCTCAATTTTTTACAACTTACAAAAAGACAAGAGTGGTGCCAGAAGCCTAAAGATAAATGTTTCCCCAGTGTTCACAAATGGAAGAGAGGAAAGGCAGATTCCAGAAACTAGGAGTCAAAACAAGCCCAACTGGTTTTATTGCCTCTAAGAAAGCTTCAAATCTTTCCAATTTTTTCATGTTTCTTTCCAGTCCTTATTCCTATGTATACATAATTTTTCAAAGTTATGATTATAATGTAGATTAATCTGTACTGCCTAATTGTTTTCGACTTGTAAGCATTGCCAAGTATTGTGATTCTGGCATAATTTTTTAAATAATTACCAATGAAAGGGAACAATGAGACAAGTTTGTAGAGAGGCATAAAATTTGCAGGATATTTCTGCTTGCTTCCTTCACCATATTATTTTAAATGCAAATCTGATACAGGTAAGTTTTGGGTGGCAACAGTCATGCTGTTGGAAAATTATGAAATAGAACATTTCCTATCAAATTGCAAACAACATTTTACTAAAATCAGAATGTCACAAACCACAGAACCCTTTCATAAAGATGGTTGGTAGAGTGAATATTTACTTTTATTCTATAAATTCTAAACAAGAACTTTATTTCTCTATGTATATAACTAGGAAACGGCTATGATAAAATATAAAAGTAGAAATTAAAGCGGGAGAGTAAGATTTGTAGCTAGTTGGATTTTCTACTTTTTGGACATCTTAATTCATCACAGTCTTCAAAGAGCACAACCCTTCATTACCTTCCAGTAGCAGAAAATTGTGTTCTGAATTTCCTTAGGCCAATCAGTTTGTATGGGAACCTTAAATACATGCTGTCCTTGTTCTCCTTAGGGGAAAAGGCACCCTTTTATTTGTTTTAAGTTTTGGTTCAGACAACTATGCAATATCAACAGCATTTTTTAACACGTCAAAGACCTAAAATAAATTATTTAAAAGTGATAAACAATGTAAGTGAGAGAGAATTCTGCTTAAGATGGCTGTGTAAGTTCATGCTTTGAGGCCACTCCCTCCACTCCTGCACTACTCACATAACAGTGACAGACAAAACATAGAAAGTAAAAAATAGAGAATTCTAGCTGTTGCAGGTATGAAAAACCTCTAGTACTTTAAGTAGAATCAGATTTAAAACTTAGGTGCTAACACTTAGATGCTAACAAAATAACTAGAAGGGTTGGAAGAGCAGGCTCTACCCTAGACCTTAAAGAATGAGTCTGAGAATGTACACAGAACTGGCCTGCCAAGGGAACTGCCACCTCTGCCACTTTCAGAAAGTTAAGGACGCAGGGCACTAGGGTGCCAAGTGCTGGACAGGCTCATACCTCCTTAGCCTCAGTCCAGGAATTAGACAACCACCAATGTGATTGTTGGCTCTAAGAACACGATGCCTTAGCTGCAGTTAGAGATCAGATGGTTGCTGGCTCTAGGGCACAAAGCCCTGGGCTGCAACTTGGGGATCAGAAACAACCGCAAACTAAGCTACTGGGTCTGCTCCAGCAAAACTGATGCCGTGTATACTACAACCTATCCCCACTGAACTCAGTTCTGAATTCAAGTCTCATAAGAGTGAATATTATTAGTGCAATCTAAATCACATCAGGAATCCCAGATGTAAGGAAACCTACAAGGACTGACAATTAAGTTCATGAACTTATTGCAACGATATTGCTAACCTTTTTTTGATATCAGAGGGCTTATTCATTATGAATTTGTACCAAATGGACAGTTAATCAAGTTTACTATTTGGAAGTGCTGAAAAGGCTGCGTGTAAAAGTTAGACGACCTGAACTTTTCGTCAACAATTCATGGCTCTTGCATCACGACAAAGCACCAGCTCACACAGCACTGTCTGTGAGGGAGTGTTTAGCCAGTAAACAAATAACTGTATTGGAACATCCTCCCTCCTACTCACCGGATCTAGCCCCCAGTGACTTCTTTCTTGACCCAAAGATAAAGGACATATTGAAAGGAAGAATTTTGATGACATTCAGGACATCAAGGGTGATACCTCTGATGGCCATTCCAGAAAAAGAGTTCCAAAATTTCTTTGAAGGGTGGAGTAGGTGCTGGAGTAGGTGCTGGCGTCGGTGCATAGCTTCTCAAGGGGAGTACTACTTCGAAGGTGACTGTAGCAATCAGGTATGTAGCAATCAGGTATGTAGCACTTTTTCTAGGATGAGTTCGCGAACTTAATTGTCCTACCGCATATGTTGTAATTCCGTGTTTCCCTGAAAATAAAACCTAGCCAGACAATCAGCTCCAATGCGTCTTTTGGAGCAAAAATTAATATAAGACCCGGTCTTATATTGTATGAGACCAGATCTTATATAAGACTGGGAATAATAATATAAAATAATAATAATATAATATAACGTATAACATAATATATAATATAACATAACATAATCACAATACCAGGTCTTATATTAATTTTTGCTCCAAAAGACGCATTACAGCTGATTGTCCGGCTAGGTCTTATTTTCAGAGAAACACGGTTTTTACATTCCAGTTCATGTAGTAAAGGAAGGCATACGAGAAAGAGTTTAAAACAGATGCTGAGTTGTACCATCTACCATATATACCATATATCCAAACCATATCCAAGAAGATAATAATAAATTATATCAATTCTACTGTAATATATTGGTTATAATAAATATTTCCAAGGACTGTACAAATGGAACAGAAACACAAAGCAGTGTGTGAGGCCTAATGAGCTCCAGATCTGAAAGTAAGGAAAGAGGGCCAGGAATTCAACTTCTGTAGGTTAATGAGAATTGAAAGTGACTCACTTAAGGCAGAGAACTGGAGCCCGGCTCATTGCTTAAAACCAGAGAGTGGGCAGAACTCCAGAAATGAGACTGCAAAAATGGAGTTTACATGTAGCTGTACACCAAAACGGGCAGAAGGGGCAAGGACTCAAGCTAGCCACAGCTAGCTCAGTGGCTGGAGAAGCACCACCACCACTATCACGAAGATCAGGAATCCTGCATTACCTGGCGGAGCCAAATAGAGGCAACCACAAAACTGCCAGGCAGGGTAGGGTAAGGGGAAATGGCTAACAACTCTCACTCAAATTAAGCTCTCAAACCAAAATTCCAAAATACATGATGAAATTAATATCACAATTATAACAAAATCAACTACTGAGAGATTAATTCACTCAGACAAAATGAAAATAGGACAATCTGAAAACGACCTTAAAATAAATGCTTAGAATCCTGAAAGAGATAAAGAAAGGAAAAACAGCCATAAAACAGACATTCAAAGTGCAATCTCAATATCAATAAGGATAAATACAAACAAATTCACACCTGGACATATCACCGTATAAAACTGTATTAAAAACTCAAAAAGAACCAAATAAATAGAGAAAAATACTATGTTAATAAATAGGAATACTTGATGGAATAATCATATCAATTATCCTTAAATTACTCCATAAAAACTCAATACAATTCCAGTAAAAATTCTATTGGGAATTTTTATGAAACTTAACAAGCTCATTCTAAAATTCACATACAAGAATAAAGGGCCAAGATAATTTTCAAGAAAATGGTAAAATAATTAAAATAGTGGGATGTTAGCTCAGGGATAAACAAACAAACCAATGAGGCAGAATAAAGAACTCAGTCAAGCACATATAGAGAAACAGTGGTGGCATTCCAAATTAAGAAGGAAAATAGTTCAATAAAAGGTTAATTAATTAGCTATGCACATGGCCAGTTAGATCCCCACCAAACAGCCAAATAAAATGGGTGGGGAAAAATAAACCCTAAATGTGAAAAGCAAAACTGTAAAATTTTCCAAATGAATTAACATTGCAGTTCTTTGACTTTCTTACTTGGTAAGTTTCTAGGCCATAAACAACAATCCTAGCTGTCCTCCTCAACAGCACTGTCATGCAGGGTGTCATGCGGGGTCTCTGGTCCCACTCCCCACATAAGAACGCAGGACATGGTGAGGCCAAAAAGGAACACCCACGGAGCCATCGGTAGGGGAGTCATACCACTATAGTCTTGCTGGCGGCTGGGTTGGAGACACAGGAAGCAGGAGCCACATGATCCGCAACCCACCGCCCGCTTCTCTGCCAACCAACCTCACTAGCTGCAATCTGCCTCTCTGCAATCTGCGCTTGCAGCTCAGCCACCATTCGCTGCTAGCATAGCCATGGCAGTTATATTAGTGGCCAATGGCTCACTGGTTACAGCTGACGGCCAACTAGCCACAGCTGATGGCCATCCAATCACAGTTGATGGCCATTTACTACCTGAGCCAGCACCTTTCCACATGAGGCCAAGAGCCTGGAAACTGCACTCCTGGCTCTGTCTCCACACTCCACACCTCCAGGGTTTCGCCTCACAATCTACGCGACAAGCGTCTTCCGCAAAGGGCCCTGTGCGAGGAGCCTGGAGGTGAATGCAATATCCTGGACACAGCCAGGCTCTAAGCACAGCCAGGGTTTCTCAGGGCACCACCAGTACTTCTGGGCACAGCCAGACTTTCTGGGCTTCTTAGGGAACCACCAGTCTCCTGGGCACAGCCAGGGCCTCTTAGGTCACTGCCACTCTTTCTGGGCACAGCCAATCTTCCTGGGCATAGACAAGGTTTCTCAGGGTACCGTGCTTGAACAATAGTGGCTCACTGCTAAAGTGCTTACATATTCTCGACGCCAGCCAGTCGAGACACAGGGAGCAAACACCCACCCGTTCCACTGCATGCTGGTATGTTCCCAAGCAAACAATCAAGTTGTCCATCAAATCAGGGATGGAAGGCAATTCCCCATAGTCTACAGTCATTCGCCAGGGCTGTGCACTGGACCCACAACGTGTCCCCTCTCCACAGGGCGAGGGCTCCAAGTCCTCCCCAAGCTGGGGGTGAGGGATGACCTTGACCTCACCCACATCTCCCATGGAGGACTCAGCAAGCGGTTCCTCCTGGGACTACAAGTCCTGCATCCGGGCTGCCTCAGCAAGCACTTCCCAGTGCACAAGGCCGCAATAACCTTTGCTTTCTCCAGCCTGTGCTGGTCAGAGAACCGTCCATGTCTTTCCACCCCTCCACAGGGGTCCAGCTCTCAGGCAGCTGTGCGGCTTTTCCTAGGCTGGTCGGAGAGCCATGCACGTCCTCTCCTGTTCCTGGCGCTGCTCCTCCTGGTCTTCCTGAGACTGAGTGTTCATATGCACAATCTGCTCCACCGTCCTTCGGAGAGCTTCGGCCGGCACCACACCCTGCTCACTGCACCATTTGTCATGCAGGCTGTCATGCGGGATCTCTGGTCCTGCTCCCCACATAAGAATGCAGGACATGGTGAGGCCAAAGAGGAACACCCACAGAGCCACAGATAGGGGAGTCATACCACTGTAGTCTCGCTGGCGGCTGGGTTGGAGACACAGGAAGCAGGAGCCACACGATCCGCAACCCACCGCCCGCTTCTCTGCCAACCAACCTCACTTGCTAACTGCAATCTGCAATCCACAATCTGCGCTTGTTACCTCAGCCACCATTTGCTGCTAGCATAGCCACGGCAGTTATATCAGTGGTCAATGGCTCACTGGTTACAGCTGACGACCAACTAGCCACAGCTGATGGCCATCTACTACCTGAGCCAGCACCTTTCCAAGTGAGGCCGAGAGCCTGGAAACTGGCCTCCTGGCTCTGTCCCCACATTCCAACCCTCCAGGGTTTCGCCTCACAATCTACGCGACAAGCGTCTTCCGCGAGGGGCCCTGTGCGAGGAGCCTGGAGGTGAATGCAATATCCTGGACACAGTCAGGCTCTCTGGGTAAAGCCAGGGTTTCTCATGGCACCACCAGTCTTTCTGGGCACAGCCAGACTTCATGGGCACAGCCAGGGTTCTCAGGGTATCGTGCTTGAACTATAGTGGCTCACTGCTAAGGTGCTTACATATTCTTGACGGCAGCCGGTCGAGACACAGGAAGCAAACATCCACCGGTTCCACTACATGGTGGTATGTTCCCAGCAAACAGTCAAGTTGTCCATCAAATCAGGGATGGAAGGCAATTCCCCGTAGTCTACAGTCATTCGCCAGGGCTGTGCACCGATCCCACAACATGTCCCCTCTCCACAGGGCAAGGGCTCCAAGTCTTCCCCAACCTGGGGGTGAGGGATGACCTTGACCTCACCCACATCTCCCACCGAGGACTCAGCAAGCGTTTCCTCCTGGGACTACAAGTCCCCCATCCGGGTTGCCTCAGCAAGCACTTCCCAGCCCACAAGGCAGCAACGACCTCAGGCCAGAGAACCAACCGTCCATATCTTCCCACCCCTCCACAGGGGTCCAGCTCTCCGGCAGCTGCTCCTCCTTGTCTTCCTGAGACTGAGTGTTCATATGCACAAACTGCTCCACTGCCTTTTGGAGAGCTTTGGCGGGCAACGTACCCTGCTTGCGAAACAGCTTTTATACGTATAAACTGTTCCATTATACAGTGTGATTCTGGCCACACTGTATCATGCTCGCTGTGCCATGCGTCATGCAGGGTGTCAGGAGGGGTCTCAGCTTCTCTGCTCCCCACATAAGAACGCAGGATATGGTGAGTCCAAAAAGGAACACCCACGGAGCCATAGATAGGGGAGTCATACCACTGTAGTCTCGCTGGCGGCTGGGTTGGAGACACAGGAAGCAGGAGCCACACCATCTGCAACCTGCTGTCCGCTTCTCTGCTAATCAACTTCACTTGCTAACTGCAATCAGTCCTTGTCAGCCCCCATTTGCTGCTAGCAAAGCCATGGTAGTTATATTAGTGGCCAATGGCTCACTGGTTACAGCTGACGGCCAACTAGCCACAGCTGATGGCCAGCCAATCACAGTTAATAACCATTTACTACCTGAGCCAGCACCTTTCCACGTGAGGCTGAGAGCCTGGAAACTGCCCTCCTGGCTCTGTCTCCACACTCCACACCTCCAGGGTCTCGCCTCACAATCTACGCGACAAGCGTCTTCCGCAAAGGGCCCTGTGCGAGGAGCCTGGAGGTGAATGCAATATCCTGGACACAGCCAGGTTCTCTGGGCACAGCCAGGGTTTCTCAGGGCACCACCAGTCTTTCTGGGCACAGCCAGACTTCCTGGGCACAGCCAGGGTTTCTCAGGGCACCACCAGTCTTTCTGGGCACAGCCAGACTTCCTGGTCACAGCCAGGGCCTCTCAGGGTACTGCCACTCTTCCTGGGCACAGCCAGGGTTCTCAGGGTACCATGCTTGAACAATAGTGGCCACAGCCATGGTGCTTACATATTCTTGATGGCGGCTGATCAAGACACGGGAAGCAAACATCCACCAGTTCCACTGCATGCTGGCATGTTCCCAAGCAAACAGTCAAACGGTCCATCAAATCAGGGATGGAAGGCAATTCCCCATAGTCCACAGTCACTCACCAGGGCTGTTCCCCGGCCCCTCAATGTGTGCCTCTGTCCCCACAGGCACACTGTACTCAGGACTGAATTCTCCTCGAAATTTGAAAGGTACAGAGTACAGTGGGAGCATCACTTTTCCCGTCCTGTTATCACACTTCTGGTAACACAGACTTCCTAAGACCACATTAACTTTTCATTTGTTCACTACAAAACAGGACTGATGAACACTGCCCTTGCCACCTATTAAATCCCTAAGTCATTTTCACACCTACTGCACTTAAGCCAAATCTCTTACATTCTGGGCTCATTTGTACAGGGTGTTTTGTTTCCTCCATGTATAAGGCCTTATTTTTAAATTTATTTAATGTTATCATTAAATTAGGTCAGTTGTCTTTCTATGGGGAACTTTTCCATATCTATGTCATTAAATGTATTCATTATCCCTTCCCACACTACGTCATTCACAAAATCAATAAGCATGCCTTCTGTAGAAGGCTTCATCCA
The DNA here is from genome assembly GCF_964194185.1 of Rhinolophus hipposideros. Lineage (NCBI taxonomy): Eukaryota > Metazoa > Chordata > Mammalia > Chiroptera > Rhinolophidae > Rhinolophus > Rhinolophus hipposideros. The sequence continues at coordinate 40,507,468 of NC_138051.1, forward strand.
GAGAACTGATAAAAATGTAGATCAAGAAAGAAGTTCTAAACAGAGAACCCCAGAGATATAACATAAAATTTCCTCCACTGATTCATTAATACTAATTCACGAAACTATTAGCAATTAGTCCGTAATTTTCCATCTGGCCTTCAAAGATATTATGATGTGGTCAAATGTCCCACTGAGTTTTGGCTAAGCTTTGCTCATTCCATTTCCATAATGTGTCAGTCTACTAAACCTTTCAAAAGAAGATGATGAGACAGAACTTGGTTTTAGTGAACCCATGGTAGCATCAAATAACTTGTGCTGCTTCTTTTAGATGCTCACAACCATTTACTAATATTTTATAAGTATATTCATTAGAAATTAGCATAACTTACAAAAGAAATCAAATTCTATTTATATCCACACATTTATAACATAATTACCACAATCACTGAGAGACATATAATTATGAAATGGATACACACACACACACACACACACACACACGGTGCCAAAAAAATGTATACACATTTTAAGAAAAGAAAACCTGTATTAATATATACCGATAACAAAAGATGAATACAAGTCGCATTTGACTTCTGCAATTATAAGAGGCGCTCAAAGTGGTTACAATCAGCATCCAGACACTTCTGATTACAGCGAACTACTGCTTGGGCAACACTGACCAAAGTGTCCACTTGTATACATTTTTTTGGCACCCCACACCCGTATGGGTATGTGTGTGTATATACATATATATGTATAAATATATATATGTATATATGGGTGTGTGTGTGCATATATACATATATATGTATATGTGTGTGTATATATATACACACACAATATATGTATATATATGTGTGTGTATGTATGTATACACACACACACACATATCTTCACTAGGAGTAGCCCAGAAAATTACTCTAAAATGTATCATTCAGAGAATAGACGTGGAAACTCTAAGAAATAGAGCCCCTTGGAGTTTTGGGAAGGTGATAAATGTAAAAGAATAACTGAGTTAATAAGAATTACTTTGACAATTTAAATTAGGAAAAGGTACACTGGGATATAACTGGGCATATTCTGTACTTACTCCTTAGAGGAGGGTAAACAATGTGTTCTAAATCCACATAGAGTTAGAAAACTCAGCTCCAAGATAATGAGGTGCCCCACCTGGCCATAAAGAATGCACCACACACAGTGCACCCCAAACACTGAAACTGGATATTAGAGCATATTCTGTCATCCTCACAACCGGCTCTGAAACACTTTTTCATTTGATCTTCCTGTTGAATTCACACATGAGTATCTAAGAGATTTACTTCTATCTAGCTTTCTTGATACAGAATGTTCACTCTGAGACTGAGAAATCAGCTGTAAATACTGTGTATACAGAGACAGACACACAGCCAAAAGTTTTCACTAACCACAAAGAACCATGAGCTAGAATAAATATTTTGCTACTTAAGGCACCTTTCCAAGGGTTCCAGTAATAAGCAAGATATTATAAGAGAATAAGCAAAATACATTTATTAGAAATATTACTAGAGGATTGTTAACTGAAAAAAACAATTCTGGAGACAAAGAAATATGGTATTTCCCAACAAACTACACTGGAGGGATCAGACTGCAATATCGGATAGTAGCCGACATTATTTTTGCCTGAAGATCTTTTCCTTGACTGTAAATGAGAAATGGAAATACAGAACTCCTAAAAGCTAAAAACTGTAGCCAGCTACTATGCGCAAATATCAATGTCCCCCAGCGCCTATTAGTGTCTAATACAGTAGGCACTCAATATATTTTTATTTTGTCTGCTTCTCTGCAGCCACTGCCTTTCCACCAGGAGCTAAGCAAAAAAGACTGAATCATTCAGATGCTGATTACCATTCAATACCTATTTTCTTAGAGATATCAGTAGAATGTGAGAGCTGAAGGATAATCTAGACACTACCTAATGCAACCAACAATGCAATAAACAGACCTAAAGAGCTCAAGAGCCAGAAGTCTCGTGATTCGTTAGTAGTGAAGCTGGAACTAGAAGCCAGGTCATGAGGCTCCACTGGCACAAGTATAGTCTTGGTCTGGTAGGGTCTCCCTCTTCCAAGCGGGACGCATTATGTTTCATCCTCTCACACACCCTGGCCATCATCAGACACTGCCACGACATTTCACAAAAGCCTAACAACTCTAAGAAGATGCAGAATACATTGGGCTCCCATAACCATAGTATCTTGGAACTGGGAGTCTTTAGGGACTATCCCTCATATTGCTCCCTCTTATGTACATAAGCAAACAGAAGCTGACGGGTTAGCACAAGCTTCCAATGTGGAGCGCAGTCAGAACTGAGAAGTGGCTGTCCTGATTGCCAGGCCAGTGGTCTTCACACTTCATTACAAGGCTTCTCTTCGCTTTTCTTAAAAAAACAAGAACAAAACAAACAAAAAACCATAGCTTTTGTTTAAGAACAATGCTTTGTAATCTGTAGAGTAGGTATTATTTTTACAAATATTTCTTTTCTTTTTTTCTTAAGCAAAAGCCCTCTGGAAAAAAACTTGTAAATAAATAAGGCCCACTCAGCCTCTGCACCTATCTATCAGCCCATGGGCTGACTCCTGCCTGTCTAACAACCAGCCATGGATGGTGTGCGGGAGACAGAAGAGAGAAAAGCTTGGCAAGGCATCAGTGAGCAGAGGAGAGTCTCCACCCACTTCGCTCATGGGACCGCATATAACCAAGGCTTTCAAGTATTGAGTGCCTTGGGCCAACGGACCCTAAAGGGTTCTAGACTATAACAACTGCTCTTTTCAGGGATACCCTGAGCTAAATTGTTTCTGTGGACTAGCTTGAAAACCTAACCACCATTTGGTGCGTATCTATTTTAAACACATCATCCCATAAGCAACTGACTTTTGAACACTTGAATAATTTATAAATATGCCATTGTTATAGTTAAGACATTCCATTCATTGTCTCCAAACAAAATCTTTCGAGAAGGGAGGACTTGAAACAGAGTGAGTCAAGTCGATATGACATCTAAACCTTCCAAACTGTGAGGGGAGTGAAGAAGCCCTTGTTTCCTTACCGTGGCAGGCAGCAAAGAGAGTTGCTGTTTGGTGCAGGATTGGGATGGAAAGCAGGATAGGAAACGGTTCTGGTTTAAACCTGGCCAGAGTCACACCATCACAGACCTTTATTGAATTTGTCGCAGTAAGCTGTTCTAGAGACAGAAAGCTCTACTTTTCAGTTTCCTTAGATTTAAAATAAAAATTTCTGGAGAAGAATCCCAGGAGGACACATAAACTGTAGCAGTCCACGTCTCCATTTTTGCTATTTCACTATTAATTCTGCTGGACAGAATTACAAAGTCCACTTGCAAACATTTGTCCTGAAGTCCTAATGCTCCAGGCCACCAGAGACCTGGCAGATAGACAGCAAAACTGTAGAGAACTCAACGCTCCAGCTTCTAACTGTAGGCCAAAGTAGGAATGGGAAATGGTCATCTACTATGTCACCATCAACTTGGTGTGCCCATTAACACTTAACTCTCTACAACTCAGCATCTCTATAAAATCATTGTTTCAATTAATGTGTTATCTTTCCCTATTGTATTTGCTTGAACGACTGTTTTATAAATGCAGTGTTCTTATAACAGTAAAACGACCAGGGCTTAATTGCTGGTGCCAGTAAGAGTTTAGAAAAAGGTTTGGCAGGAAAAGATAAATGGAAACTTAAATGAAACATAAATTACAAAAGAGAAAATTTAACCAAATAGAATTTCTGGAGATTAAGAACACAACAGAAGAAATGAACAATGAAATAGCCAGCTTAGGTACTAGAACTGACCAGATAGAGGAAAGAATCAATTACTTCAAAGATAGAAACCTGGAAATGACATGGATGAAAGAAAAAGAGACGTGAGACTTAAAAGAAATGAAAGAACTCTACAAGAAATTTCTGACTCCATCGGAAAGAGCAATATAAGAATAACGGGCATACCAGAAAGAGAAGACAGAAGGGAACAAAGAATATATTCAAGCAAATAATCAATGAAAACTTCCCAAACTTGTGGAAAGAACTGGATCCTCGAATCCAAGAAGAAAAGAAAACACCTAATTACCTCAGCCTCAACAGGTCTTCTCTAAGGCACACTGTATAGAAGCCGTCAAAAATCAACGACAAAGAAAGAATCCTCAAGGCACAGGGGAAAAAAAGAGAGTAACCTACAAAGGAAAGCCCATTAGAATATCATCAGATTTTTCAGCAGAAACTCTACAAGCCAGGAGGGAGTGGAACAAAATATTCAAACTACTAAAAAAGAGAAATTATGAGCCAAGAATAATATACTCAGCAAAGATATCCTTTAGATATGAAGGAGGAATAAAGACCTTTACAGACATACAGAAGCTGACGGAATTTTCTAATACACGACCTGCACTACAAGAAATACTAAAGGAGGCTATTCGATCACCCTCAACAGGGACAATTTGTGGCAACCAAAACATAAAAAGGGGGAGAGTAAAGGCCTGAACTGGAATATGGGAATGGAGAAAGTAATCGTGCTGAAGAAAATGGAATACTCTAAATATCAAACTTTCTTTCAAATAAACTTAATGGTAACCACTCAAAAAAAAATCCAGAACTGAAATATATACTGAAATAAAAGAAGAAACAGAGGGAAAAATCATAGAATACCACCACACAGAAATAATAGACAACAACAAAAAGGCAAAGAAATAATGAAGACATAGTCTTACCAGAAAACTAAAGATAGAATGACAGGAAATCCTCATGTATCAATAATCACCCTAAATGTAAATGGACTGAAATCACCAATAAAAAGGCACAGAGTAGCAGATTGGATCAAAAAACTAAACCCCACCATATGCTGTGTCCAAGAGACACATCTCAGCTACAAGGACAAGCATAGACTCAAAGTGAAAGGGTGGAAATTGACACTCCAAGCAAATGGTACCCAGAGAAAATCAGGTGTAGCCATAATGATATCAGATGAAACAGACTTCAGGGTGAAAAAGATATCAAGAGACAAAGATGGACATTTCATAATGATAAAGGGGACTATACAACAAGGAGACATAACAGTCTTCAATACTTATGCTCCCAATCAGGGAGCACAGAAATATACCACGCAACTAACAGAACTAAAGGGAGAACTCGACCAAACACAATTATATTAGGGGATCTAAATACATCACTGACAGCTATGGATAGATCATCCAAACAGAAAATAAACAGCAGCCCTAAATGACACATTAGATGAAATGGACATAATTGACCATTTATGTCTAATTTATAGAGCACTTCATCCTAAAACATCAGACTATACATTTTTTTCTAGTGTACATGGAACATTCTCAAGGAACATATATTGGGACATAAAACTAGCCTCAGTAAATTTAAGATTGAAATCATACCAAGCATATTCTCTGATCTCACAGCTTTGAAATTGGATATCTACTGCAAAAAAAAAAAAAAAAAAAAAAAAAAAAGCAGGGAAAACCACAAATACGTGGAGATTAAACAACGTACTTACATACTTTTAAAGAACGACCGGGTCAAAGAAGAAAAAGGAGGAGAGCTCAAAAGATACATAGAAACAAATGAGAATGAAAATACATCCTACAAAAATTTTGGAGATGCAGTGAAAGCAGTTTTAAGAGAAAAAATTAATATCATTACAGGCCTATCTCAAGAAACAAGAAAAATCTCTATGTGAATGAACTAATCAGAAACAGTTTTGGGGACACAAAGAAAAAACCGAGAGTTGTTAGATGGGCGGGGGCTGGGGGGTTGGGGATAAGGGGAAAGGTGAAGGGATTAGGAAGCAGCTGGTAACCACAAGATGGCCTCAGGGTTTTTTGAAAATTAATTTGGGGAACGTATTCAACAATGTTGTAAAGATTTTGTTGGGTATCCGATGGACATGCATCCTATTTGGGAGACCACCTCAGGGATACTGTGGATGCCTGATCATGGCATTGTACACCAGAAGCTAAACATTAATGAATGCCAACTATAATTTTATATATATAATGTGATGGCTCAGTGAGGTCGAGGGATAGTGGATGGGGGGAGGGGGTTTCACAGTGTGAGGGATATAAATGATGAACGTCTAAGTATTACCTTGTCTTGTACACCTGAAACTAATAAATTAAAAAAATAATTAATTAATTAATTAATTAAAAAAGAAACAAGGCAAATCTCAAATAAATAACCTCACGTTACACCTTAAAGAACTAGAAAAACAAGAACAAATGAAACCCAAGGTCAGCACGAGAAAGGAAATAAAAATCAGAGCAGAACTAAATGAAATAGAGAACAAAAAGACAATAGAAAAAATGAATGTGACAAAGAGCTGGTTCTTTGAAAAGATTAACAAAATTGACAAACCCTTGGCTAGACTAAGATAAAAAGAGAAAAGACACACACACACACAAATCAGAAATGAAAGAGGGGAATAATCACCGATGCCACAGAAAGACAAAGGATCATCCAAGAACACTATGAAGGGCTATATGCCACCAAATTCAATAACCTAGAAGAAATGGACAAGTTCTTAGAAACATATAGCTTTCCTAGGCTGAACAATGAAGAACTAGAAAATCTAAACAGACCAACCACCAGTAATGAGATTGAATCAATCATCCAAAACCTTCCCAAAAGCAAAAGTCTAGGACCAGATGGCTAATGAATTCTACCAAACCTTCAAAGAGGATCTAATACCAGTCCTGCTGAAACTCTTCCAAAAAATTGAAGAAAAGACAGTACTTCCTAACTCATTTTATGAGGCAACATTACCCTGATACCAAAACCTGGTAAGGACAACACAAAAAAAGAAAACTACAGACCAATATCTCTGATGAATACAGATGCAAAAATCCTAAACAAAATTCTAGCAAATCGAACGCAACAATACATTAAAAAGATTATTCATCACGACCAAGTGGGGTTTATCCCAGGGACACAAGGATGGTTCAACATATGCAAATCCATTAATGTGATACATGACAAAAACAAAATAAAGGACAAAAATCATATGATTATATCAATGATGCAAAAAAAGCATTTGACAAGATACAACATCCATTTATGATTAAAACACTTAATAAAATAGGTACAGAAGGAAAATACCTTAATATAATAAAGGCCATATATGACAAACCCTCAGTTAATTTCATAATTAACAGTGAAAAACTGAAGCCCTTTGCTCTACATTCAAGAACACGACAGGGCTGTCCCCTATCACCTCTGCTTTTTAACACAGTGTTGGAAGTCCTCGCCAGAACAATCAGGGAAGAGAAAGAAATAAAAGGCATCCAAATTGGGAATGAAGAAATTAAATTGTCATTCTTTGCAGATGACATGATGCTATATATAGAAACCCCTAAAGACTCCACCAAAAAACTATTAGAAACAATCAATGAGTACAGTAAAGTTGCCGGCTACAAAAATCAACGTACAAAAGTCCACTGCATTCCTATATACTAACAATGAAATCTCAGAAAACGAAATAAAAAATAGTAATTCCTTTTGCAATTGCAGCAAAAAGAATAAAATACCTAGGAATAAACTTAACCAAGGATGTGAAAGACCTATATGCTGAAAACTATAAGACATTTTTGAAAGAAATTGAAGACGACACAAAGAAATTGAAAGACATTCCGTCTTTCATAGATTGGAAGAATCAACATAGTTAAAATGGCCATATTACCCCAAGCAATATACAGATTTAATGCAATCCCCATCAAAATCTCAATGGCATTTTTTAAAGAAATAGAAGAAAAAGTCATCAGATTTGTTTGGAACCACAAAAGACCTCGAATAGCCAAAGCAATTTTAAGAAAAAAGAACAATGCTGGAGGTATGACACTCCCTGACTTTAACTTGTACTACAGGGAAACTATAATCAAAAAAGCATGGAATTGGCAGACAAACAGACATGTTGACCAATGGAATAGAATTGAGAACCCAGAAATAAAACCATATAAATATGGACAGATAGTTTTTGACAAAGAAGCAAAAAACATACAATGGAGAAAAGACAGCCTCTTCAATGAATGGTGCTGGCAGAATTGGAAAGCCATGTGCAAAAGTATGAAACTGGACTGCTATCTGTCACCATGTACCAAAATTAATTCAAAATGGATCAAAGACTTAAGCATAAGACCTGACACAATAAACTGCATAGGAGAAAACATAGGTACTAAACTTATGGACCTTGGGTTCAAAGAGCATTTTATTAATTTGACAAGGCAAGGGAAGTAAAAGCTACAATAAATGAATGGGACTATATCAAACTTAAAATTTTCTGCACAGCAAAAGAAACCATCGACAAAATAAAGAGGCAACCAACTGAATGGGAGAAGGTTTTTGCAAACAGTGCCTCCGATAAGGGGCTAATATCCAAAATATACAAGGAACTCATGAAACTCAACAACAAAAAAACAAACAACCCAATTGAAAAACGGGCAGAGGATCTGAAGAGACATTTCTCCAAAGAGGACATACAAACGGCAAAAAGACATATGAAAAAATGTTCAACATCACTAATCATCAGAGAAATACAAATAAAAGCCACAATGAGATATCACCTCACCCCAGTCAGAATGGCTATCATCAACCAGACAAATAGTAACAAATGTTGGAGAGGGTGTGGAGAAAAAGGAACCTTCATGCACTGTTGGTGGGAATGCAGATTGGTGCGGCTGCTATGGAAGGCAGTGTGGAGGTTCCTAAAAAAATTACGAATAGAATTACCATATGACCCAGCAACCCCTCTCCTGTGTATCTACCCAAAATATCTGAAAACATTTATACATAAAGACACGTGTGCTCCAACGTTCATTCCAGCTTTATTTATGGTGGCCAAGACTTGGAAACAACCAAAATGTCCTTCGATAGATGAATGGATAAAGAAGTTGTGGTATATATACACAATGGAATACTATTCAGTGGTAAGAAAAGATGAAATAGGACCATTTGTGACAACGTGGATGGATCTTGAGATTATAATGCTAAGCGAAATAAGTCAGACAGAAAAAGCAGAGAACCATGTGATTTCACTGATACGTGGTATATAAACCAAAAACAACAAAAGAACAAGACAAACAAATGAAGAAACAAAAAGTCATAGACACGGACAATAGTTTAGTGGTTACCAGAGGTAAGGGGGGCGAGGGGTGGTAGATGAGGGTAAAGCAGATTAAATGTATGGTGATGGAAGGAGAACTGACTCTGGGTGGTGAACATACAATGTGATTTATACATGATGTAATACAGAATTGTACACCTGAAATCTATGTATCTTTACTAACAATTGTCACCCCAATAAACTTTCATTAAAAAAAAACAAATAAAATAAAAGGCCAAATTCTAAAGCAAAAAAAAAAAAAAAGAAAGAAAATTTGGGAGTAAAATCCACAGCAGTGTAAAACTTACCGTAAATAGGACTCCAACCCTAAAAAACTGAATCCTAGAAAAGTCAGTATTGAGAGTCTGGAATTTGTTAGTGTATTATTCACGGTTACAATTCTGATTGCACAGGAGCAGTCCAATTATGTTTAATAAGCAGCAGGGACACATGGTTACCAAGCATAATTTTGCCAAACTGAAAGAGAAAGTTCAAGACTTAGCACACGTAATTTGGTGAGTCCATTTGGCTACCAATAAAATATAATTGGCCCCTTGTCTTTCATTTTAATCATCTTTATTAAAAAGAAAAATACATCATACTAAAGGAATTTGCCATATGGAAACAGCAACTTAAAATTTAATGCTCTACTACCATGTAGAAAATTAATACATTATTGGTTCTGCATAATGGAAACTGAACTGAACTTTCACGTTGATGTGAACTTAACTTGAAAGAATTTTATCTTTTCACTTGACTTAGAAAACAGATGTTAAGAATAGAAAAAGCAATACAGTATACAAGTTTTTCATTACCATGTTACTTCTTTATCTGATTACATGTTTGGTTACTTAGGGAACCAAAGCTCTTTCTTTGGGATTAATTTGGATTTTAATCCTACTCAGTAGTATAAAACAGTATTTATGATTTATAATCAGAGCACATTTATATGATGCTTTTGAGTAAGAATTGCTTGGTATATACTAATTAAGTTTTAGTGAACTGTTTTTATTGCACAACAGTCAACACTTTATAGATAAAGCCTTATTGCAACCACTATATAATGACTTTTATATCTGGCCTGCTAACCCATATAATGTTGTGATGTATTATTGAAAGAGTCTATATGAAACAAATTCTATGTTGTTATAATAATTTTAAAAGATGAAGAGGCCTGAATACCTCACAAATACTCCAGAAATCACACAGTTCTCTCCTAATTGTTTTAAAAGGCTGTTTCTTAGATCTTCTAGACTCATAAATCCTCATCTGCCCTCTATCCCCCGCTTCCAAGAAGAGATACATTTTAACACACAGTACTGTCTATAGTTTCTTCAACAATGAAATCCATATTGAAAAATCTCTTATTAAATAAGAATTCAATACTTAATACTTATCACTCACTGATTCCTGGCTTACACCTTTCTTTTCCTCACATTACATCATACTGAAGAGCATGACACTTACAAATCTTTCTCAAACTTTGTTGCTTGGAACAATGATATTCCACAAAAGTGTGTTCAACATAAAATATAAAAAACGTTAGCAATATCTATTTTAAATTTTATTTTAAATACATGTCTAAGAAAAACACTAAACCCCTTAACAGAGTTATTACTGCATGCAAATCTGTAAGTAATAGTGCAAATCTCTACTAAAACCCCAGGAAAAATAAACCTATGTTTGTACACAAGAACTTAGATACGAATGTTCATAGCAGCATTATTCATAATAGCCAAAGGTGGAAACAAATTTAATGCCCATCAGTTGATGAATGTGTAAATAAAATGTGGTATCTTTTTATTTACACAATGGGATACTACCGGTAGGCAGCAATAACAAGGAATGAAGTCCTGATACATGCAGAAATATGGATGAATCTTGAAAACATCATGTTAAGTGAAAGAAGCCAATCACAAAGGCATACTGCATGATGCCATTTATATGAAATGTCCAAAACAGGCGAATATAGAGAGACAGAAAGTAGATTAGTGGTTTCCAGGGGCTAGGGAGTGGCGCTGGGGAGGGCTAAGACAGAGGGGTTGGGTGGCGACAGTTAAGGAGTGCAAGGTTTCTTTCTGGCATAATGAAAACGTCCTAAAATTGATGTAGTGATGAATGTACACCTGAATATATTAAAAGTCATTGAATATATTGAAAAATCATTGAATGGTACACTTTAGACGTGTAAATTGTGTGATGTGTGGATTATGCCTCAATAAAGCTATTACTTAAAAAAGAAAAATAGGTACTTGAACGAACACCACTAAAAAAGATATCCCAACAAATCATCAATAAACATATGGGAAGATGTTTAACCCTATTCAGAGAAATATAAATTAACACCAAAATGACCATCATACACACCTACCAAAACGACTAAAATTAAAAAGATGTATAATAATATGTGTTGATAAGGATGTAGGGTAGCATGCATCACTACTGATAAGGATTACAGTTGTACAGCCACTTTGGAAAGCTATTTGGTAGTATCTATTAAAGTTGAATACAAATACATCATATGACCTAGTAATTCCACTGCTATACATATACCATATATGCACACCAAAAAACACACAAGAATATCCAGAGCAGCATTATTTGTAATAGCCCTAAACGGAGAACATCCCAAACAATTAAAAACAAAATGAAGATGGCATTTTTACACAATGGAATACCAGACAGCAATTAAGATCAACTAGTGATATACACAACAACATAAACTGAACTAATATTACACTGAGGAAAAAAAAATACATATTAAAATAACACAAAAATCATTCTAATTTGTACAAAATTATTCTAATTTGCACAAAAATTTCAGTACAAAAAAAAAAAGGTAGCGATGGGGGTGAGTCATGAAGGATGCTTCTGGGATTGCTGGTAATACTTTATTTCTTGACCTGGGTGATAGGGATGTTCATTTTGTGGTAACTCATCTAGTTGTATATTTATTATTTGTATTTTTCCGTATACCGTGTTTCCCCGCAAATAAGGCCTAACTGGAAAATAAGACGTAGCATGACTTTTCAGGATGCTCGTAATATAAAATAAACCCTAATGTATCTTTTGGAGCAAAAGTTAATATAAGACCCGATCTTATTTTGGGGGAAATAAGGTAGGGCTTATTTTATATTACGAGCATCCTGAAAAACCATGCTAGGGCTTATTTTTCGGTTAGGTCTTATTTTGGGGGAAACACGGTATATAGATAATACTTTAGTTTAAAATTTTCTTTTTTCAAAGTGAGTGGAAAAAAGGAAATTGTGCACAATACCTGACAATGCCAAGCATGTTTGATCTATCATTTACTCAGTATTTACAAACAGTTCCACAGAACACGTATGTATTGCCAACTCAATAAATGCTGGTCTATGTTATGAATCCTGTCATTTTATTTCAACATATGTTTGTGATATTTTACTTATTACATTAAATGTTTATACCACTTAGTTGTTCCTCATAGACCTATGGTCAGTTCATAATCTATACATGATCCAAGCAATCAAAAAGTAAGAACCCTTCAATGTGAAAATAATCACACTTGGTTTCCAAAAAATGAGAAGGTGTGCTGTCCAACATGCAACAATTTATAATTTTCAGAGCTGCCTACTTCAATCAAGAGCAGATCATTGCAAACCTGCAGTTCATGTTCTTCTTTCTGTTACAAAAAGCTTTTCTGAGATGGGCTTATGCTGCAACAAAACACTCCCAACAAAACAAATAGATTTGATGCTATAGTTGCTATGAGGATCAGACTGAGCACCCAGTTCCTAATCATAAACAGAAGATATGTATGAAATACAAAAATTGTCTTCATTTTTAATGTTGTTTTTGTGTTGTGTTTTAAAACCAAAAAATCTATACTTAACATATTTTTATCTTGCAATTTTTATTCCTTTTGTTCGTAATTAAACTGTTCACTTGTGGATTGAGACCCTATTACAGATGAAAAAAGCAAAAAACTGAAATCCTTACATTTCTTGCGCTAACTCCTCTGTAAAACAGTTTTGCTATATTTAAATCCAAACACTAACTATACATCTCATGTATTTCATTTTTACATTTTTAAATGCTCCATGGTCAATAAATTTGGGAAACTGACATATTATCTTCTCAATTTCAAAATATCCCTAAACCTGTGTCCATGATCACCACCTTCTGTGGTCTCAAAGGTTAAAAATTTTTTATTCACTAATTTAATTCCTACACACACACACACACACACTTTTTAGTGACTATTGGCTAGATGCAATAGGGAGGATAATGAATTATACAGAAAGTTCTCCAAAGGAAAGGAGGGGACAAAAACCAGTGGACAGTAATGATAAACAGCATAGTATTTTAAAGCTAGGGCCACTGAGGCAAAGATCAAAGCCTTAAGTGTCCTGAAAAAGACTACTGTTTAATTTCAACGGACATAAGCCAGTCAACTACATGCCCAATGGTTTTAAAAAAGAGAGAGAGAGACATGTATATATATATTTAAACTGCATATAAGGATCAAAGATTTTGCTTTAATAAGTTAGGTGAAGTTAAAAGATTTTACAGTAGCTTTTAGCACTCCAAACTTCCCCTAAAACACATGAGTCTAATATTTGAAGTTCACACGTTTGACTTTTATATATATTTCCACTAACACAATGTATGAAAGTTGAAGAATGCTTATATGACCCATGTAGGCTACTAAACTTCATCTCTACCCTGCCATTTGGAAATACGAAAATGGGATTCAATATACAACGTGACTTATACCCACTATATTTGGTATTGTGATAAACATGAGAATACATCTTTTAAGTTGACCCCTCTGGATACACAAGAAACTAATAAGTAGTTGCCTCTGAGAGGGCAAGTGGGAGACTGGAGGCCAGAGACAAGGCAGAGATCAACTTTTCATTCTATATACTTTTGTTCTGGTATTAAAAATAATAAATCAACCTTCTCAAATAAAAAAACATCATGATGATTACATCTTCTACATCATGTTAAACACACACAATCATTTTGCATGCATTATTTTTATTCAGAGCTGAAATCCAAATCCCTTCAGATATGTTTCATTCCTAGGTCTTTAGACAAAGCCTCTTTTTTTCTTCACAAGCTCTTGACCCTGCAAAAGTATATTCATGTCAACAAACAGTTACTTAAAGGATCCAAAGTACACCTCAAGTTTCCTCCACTGAACAAACGTTCAAAAATAATCCATTAGGATACAGGATACATTCTATGTTTGTGATCCATGTATGAGGTTCTCTTACTTTAAGGGCTAACGCTTCACAATTATTCCTCTTTATATGATGGAATCATTTGATTATATGAAAGGCCTAACAGATATTTAAATTATTAGTACCTCCATAGTACCCTGCAGGCAGCAGTGCACGCGTGCTTTTTTCTTCAAAAGCATTTTCCTCTAAATTATACATACGGTTAGGCAAATAAATCAACAAAATCACAACATCTGTATTGTCCAGAAAATACAAAACATCCCTAAACTAAATGCATTTGCTAAGAATAATAGAAAAAAGATCCATGTTGAATATCCTTCTGTTGAGTTGCACTTACATTTTAAATTGATGTATTTGCGGAGCAAATGACATTCAGTTACATCAATGCACAATGTGACCCTAAATTACCAGTGGATGAATTAGGTTAAAATGGTAGAAGTAGGCATTTTAAAGCAACAATCAGGTGGTTTTAGCATTATTTAGTTAGAGATTTTAAAAAGTCTAAATAACAGCGATGTCTTAAAAAGTCCTGAGCAGGTACATCACACTCACAAGCTACTACTTTTTCAGTGTCTTGAAATAAAAATTTCTAAATGTGTTGTGTGAAAAACAATTACTGCTAAGTCATTGATATCATAAACTGTAAATCCAAAATACCACTAGTTCTACAATATGTAAATGTACAATCTAATTTCACTTTAAATTACTCTCACTTCCTTTCTTCACTAGACCTCAAACAGAAAAGAAAATGAAAGAGTACAATTCAGGAGGTGAAAGAAAACGAAGATGCAGGAAGTTCAATCAGATCTGCATGACTCATGTTATGTCAATTGCAAATTTCTGATTTCAAGCCTTTAAAAAAAGAAACTTCAAGGACCCTGAAAATTATGTTCAAGTCATATGCCTGATTAGGTAACTGAATCACTTTACTGTACTACGTTTTTTCTTGATTCAGATCTCTTCTCTTGCTGCCAAAATATGATGTTTGTTCAGTGTAAATGGAGTGATGAAGATTGACCTTTCTAGTTGAGCAGTTGGCTGAACAGGATTTTAAATCGTATGCTTAGGATTTTCACTCAATTTAAGGCAGAAGGAAGTGAAATGTAAGTTCATAGATGATAGTTCCATGTCTAATTTTTAGTCTAGGAATTCTAGAGCCTCTGTCCCATCAGGGTGAGGTATAACTAGAAGAAAAAAAGTGGAATGCTGAACTGTGAGAAGTTAGAGGTTTCAAAATAGACGTAATAGCACCCCTTTTAAGAATTTTTCCAATTTATTTTCCTGTTCGGGGTGGGGGGGGGGATGAATGGAAGGAGAAAAAAGCAGTTGCTGTGCCCATAAGTCCTTCCTAGTACCTTGACTCATTCCAATGTCTTTTCACTGATTTTCCATCCAATACCTTATTTCCCCGAAAATAAGATCTAGCTGGATCATCAGCTCTAATGAGTCTTTTGGAGCAAAAATTAATATAAGACCCAGTCTTATTTTAATATAAGACCCGATCTTATGTAATATAAGACCGGGTCTTACATTAATTTTTGCTCCAAAAGACTCATTAGAGCTGATGGTCTGGCTAGGTCTTATCTTCGGGGAAACACGGTAACACCAAAATAACAAGATTTCCATTCCTTCTTTCTTTTGTACCTCATAACCTGACAAATTCAGCAGTCTTGGAAACTCATTGTTCTTGATATTTAAGACCACACCGATCCTTGGCAATTTGTAAAATTTTTACTGTCACTCATCCTTGTCCCCCTCACCGTTACTGTACACTCACTAAAATTATAAATATAGGAGACTATGTGCAACTGCCTGAGAAATTACATACTCAAAGCAACCCTCAAAAACAAATTTCCATGAATATCTAATGGAAAGGGGAAGGAGCCTATATTTATAAAATTTCTTTTAGACCTGCTACCTGATTTTCATTCAATGCTAGCATGTGAGCAAGTGCTAATTTGCATAGCTGACAGGAAGCTGCGTCCAATCATTTATTCACAGCAGGCAGAGTGCTAGAAGCTAAGGATGCAGAGATTAAAGACTCCATATTCAAAGCCTCAAAGTCCAGTGGAAGGGAGAGCCACATAAACTACAATCATAATATTGTGGATGTGTCATGATATGAGTTTGTCCAGAATGCCATGGAAGGACCACACACAAAAAAGGCACCTAACTCAAGTATAAAAGAATTGGGAAAAGTCTCTGAGACAAGATGACTTTAGAATCAAGTGTGGAGAGATCCTTTGGGTGGGGGGAAGAATAGGGCATTTTATTCAGAGGAAGCAGCATGGAAAAAGACACAGATGTTCTGTTTGGAATGGAAACGTTCTGGAAATAGAGTGGTGATGGTTACACAACATTGGGAAGTACGTAATGCCACTGAATTGTACACTTAAAAATGGTAAATTGTTTATAAATAAGTCATGGAGATGTAATAATGTATAGCATGTTGACTATAGTTAAGACTGTATTGCATATTTGAAAGTGGCAAAGAGAGCAAATCTCAAAAGTGCTTATCACAAGAAAATTTTGCCTTAATATTTATATTTCATTGCGTAACAATTTCTTCTTTCTGCTACCTTTTACTACAGTTTGCCAATTTCGTATTTCTATTTTCTCTAAAGCCATGTTTTTGTTTTTCCTGCAACCAGGCTAAAAATCTGATGTTTTCTTTATCTTAAAGCTCCTATGTTCCCCACAACTCCCTGTCTTCAGAGCTTATACGGCGCTTGCCTCTCTCAGGATGTTGGGAAAGTGCTTAACATGAGCCCAGCACTTCTTAATCGTACTCCGTGTCTACTTCCCAGTAGACCGTGAGTGAACTCCTCTGCCTTCCCTGCTGTACCCTCTCTATACAACATGCTTGGAACAGAGTGGGTGGGCACTCAATAAATATTCTTTCAGTGACTGAGTGAACAAATGATTGTGATCATGATGCACTGTTTAGCTTTAACAGATTCATTACGTTGTTTCTTTTGATCACTTCACATCAAATATCCCTACCTCATATCCATTTGGTAACTGCTCGGGACTCCTATTACTTATTCACCACCCTCATCGGACTG
Source organism: Rhinolophus hipposideros (assembly GCF_964194185.1). NCBI lineage: Eukaryota > Metazoa > Chordata > Mammalia > Chiroptera > Rhinolophidae > Rhinolophus > Rhinolophus hipposideros. The sequence continues at coordinate 40,524,891 of NC_138051.1, forward strand.
TCCAAAGCTGAGTTGCTGAGAACTTGGCTTCAATGCATATGGTTTTTCTACCACTTGATCAGATTGCTAACCTGCATGGAGCAAAACGCCCAAGTGTTCATTCTTTACCAGATCTGAAAAAAAGTGAATGTCTCATGAGTAACAACTTCTATAGCATCTCAGGCAAGGGTAAAAAGCTGTGATCTGTCTCCCTCTCCTCTCTCTGCTGTGCTACAATTTTTAACAAGGCCACTTCCCTTGTTACATGGGGAGAGAGTGCAGCTGATTAGAGGCCCTGAACGTAGCCTATTGTCAAGTGGCTCCACTTCATTCCATAGAAGCCAAATTACATGGTGAAAGCCATCATCATCCATTTTTAATCCCACATTTTCTAACTCGGTCTTTCTTTCAGCACAAGGAAGTCTCTCAAATCTGTGCTCCACTTTATGCTGTTCCTTAACCTCTGCACCTCCTCTCAGGAAAGCAAGAAAAACGGAACAAAGAAACTAGACAAGAGGCTTCTCTCTTCTGCTTCTCACTGTCCTCCCCACCTTTCATTTCTGCAGCCTCCTTCCAGACAATGTCGAGCCTTCCATCATGGTTTCTTTGGTTTCCTTGAATGTCCTTGCTTACTAGCGCATATGTGGTCATCTCAGTGGATTCTGAGAAAGCAAGCCCAAGATTTTTCTCATTTGACCTTTTGATATGATAGTCTACTAATGCATTTCCCAATAATAATCTAGCCTGAGAGTCCCCACTTGATCATGATACATTCTTTTAGTGTACTGCTTATTTTTGTATTTTAACACATCTTTTGTGTTATAAGAAAAACATACTTTTCCTAACTTTAACGAATTTGTTTAAAAATATCTATCTACTTAAAATGTTCAAAGCACCTATTACTGGTCATTCTTCGCAGATTCAAAACTATTCTTCAAATTAAAATTAGCCTAAATAATAGAGAAGGCTATGCATGCATATAGGAAATCTCTTTCCTCTTAATTTTACTATAAACTTAAAATTGCTCTAAAAAATAAAATCTTTTAAAAATCAACCTAAAGATCAAATATTCTATGAAGGTGAACTATTACATACTCATAAATAACATTATACAGTAATAAAAATTAACAGAATACTAGTAGAATAAGGGCTAAAGCAAGTAAAATTTTAAACTTTGTTCATATTTTGGTGGATACATAGATATAATGGAATTTTCTGCCCAACATGTGAACTGCCTTCTATATTTTATGAGTCTTGGTGGGAAATATACACAAACCAAAAATATCAGACATTCACTTTCCTAGCCTCCCTTTCAGCTAGGAGAGAACATATGACTGGGCTTGGCCAACGTGACATTCCTACTCTGGACCTTGACTCTGAAACTGTAACAGTAAAGAAGCAGAGACCTTGGAGAATTCATTGTGGTAGCAGATGCAGGAAGCTTAGACAGTTGCAACACCAGTATCAGAGGCATTGGTGTGATACAGAGGCAGCAGTGTGATATTGATGCCTATTTTCCAATACCTTTGGTGGAAATGGGGCAAGCTGTGGCATCCAGAGTTCAGAGGTAGAGACAGCAGTTCCTCTCCAGACAGTCTCCACAGTGTTATTCTGGGTTCTGGGTGCTCCCTAGCCTCCCTTACTATTGTCTGTTGTCCAAACCTGCTTCTACACCTTTCCTTAAGTTTTCTGAGCTATCCAATGTCCTTTCAATACATTTCTGTTCAGTAAAAATCAACCAAAATCAGTTTCTGTTGCTTGCAACAAAGAACTCTGATAAAATGGGCTAGTGGCTAGCAGAAAGCAGATATTATTCTAATTCCAGCAAATTAATTTTTGTTGAGGACCCACTTAGTATACCATAACTTTTGGGGTCGGGGTCAGGTTATCGGTGTTTAATTTACAAAAAGTAAAATTCATCCTTTTTCACTAATGTCTTCTGATATATATAGTATAACCACTACCACGATCAAGATATAGAATGTTTCCATCATCTAAACAGATTGCTTGTGTCTTTTTGTAGTTAATTCCTTTTCCCCATCCCCAATCACTGGTAACCACTGAAGTGATTTCTGTCCCTATATTTTTGTTTTTCCAGAATGTCATATAATGGAATTACACAGTATGTAACCCTTTTCTGTCTGGTTTCTTTCACTTAGCATACGCATTTGACACCCATCCATGTTGTTGTATATCAATGGTTCGTTGCTTTCTATTGCTGAGTACTATTACATTTTATGGATGTACCACATTTGTTTATTTATTCATCAGTTGATGGATATTTGGGTTCTCTCCTACAGCAACCTTTTGAAACACAGAAATTTATCAAAATAGTTACACTCTACCTTCTAGGAGCTTAAACGATAGGAATCTTAGAATAATATAGAGGAAACAAGGTATTCTCTCTAGCATAAAACATTTTATTCTATTTTAAAAACTGATATATGCTCAGAAATATATTTAGTTTTTCTTCCAGTATCCCTTTTTGATATATTTGTAAAAATAAAGATAGCATTATTGATTCCTCCCAATGTTACAAGAAAATTTTCTCAGGGAAAAAAATTCAAGAAATACATATGTATATTTTTGTTTCTTTTTTGCCTAGCAGTATCATTATAGTACAACGCAATAAAAAACTGATTTCAGTGGCACTTTCTCTTAAGTCGACTAGGTTTCTAACTCAACAGTCACTCCAACACTGTGGCCCGTTTTCACCTATGGTAATTCATTCTACAGGAGAATCATTCTCCAAACCTATTTTTATGACTCTCAAACTTTATGAACAATATGTCCAAAGGCTAACAGTCCATTCAGCCTCTGAGTATTAAAAGGAGTATAATTCACATACATGTTTCAACACATAGAAGAAACACATACTGGTTCAGAAAAAAAATCCTAACACTTTTGTGAGAAACAGAATTCTAACCTCAACTCTACTAATACAGTTGGGGTATAAAGGCTGACCACTGAACCTCCACTTCCCTCTGGTCATACTGAACATAAGCATCCTTGCCAAGTTTTAGATTCTAGAATCACCTGTAAAGCCTTTCCTTTTGAGATTTTCAAAATTGTAGATTTGCTTAACTCTTATTATTTTGTGGTCAGTTTGCATGCATATTTCCCAAGTACACAGATTCTAGTCAAAGGCATTGATCAGAGCTAACTGTAATTAAAAGTGAGAAATAATAAAATTAGAATTCCCAGGCAATCAGGGTATATATTTATATTCATACTAGGGAAATTCAATTCAGTTCACTTATAAATAGCTAGTGCTGGTGAAATAATACTATTCTGGATAAATTATGCAAATATTATCCAATATGTATAAAATGGGAGGAAGCAAGATACTGCAGCATAAAATAAACCTCAGAAATGAAATCATATACTTGGTTATATCATAATTATTGTTTGAGGCAGGAAATTCTCTATTCTCTTTGAGGTATAATTGACATATAACATTAGTTTCAAGTGTACAACGTAATGATTCCACATTTATGCAGAGGGTGTCAAAAAAATGTATACACATTTTAAGAAAAGAAAAAACTATTTAAATGGTAATACTCAATATATACCAATAACAAAAGATGAACACAAGTCACATTAGACTTCTGCAATTACAAGAGGTGCTCAGAGCGGTTACCATCAGCATCCAGACACTTCTGATTATGGCAAACTACTGCTTCAGCAACGTTGACCAAAGTGTCACCTGTATACATTTTTTTGGCAGCCCCGGTATTTTACAGAAATGTAATATGGCAGAAAAATTTCCTTCTGCACAACAAAGGAAACCACCAACAAAATGAAAAGGCAACCTACTGAATGGGAGAAAATACTGGCAAATCGTGTATCTGATTAGGAGTTAATATTTCAAAATACTATGACATAGATTTGGGGAAAATTCACTATGGTTTACCAAAGGCCACCTTGACCTTTAACAAAACAAAATAACTTAAAGAATTGAAATTCACCTCTTTACCCTTCAAACTACCATTTTTTATGTAGTCCCAAATCCAATATTCATGTTTCCCCTCATTTTTTTTACTTCTTAAAGAAAGGACTTGGGGAATCAAAGGAGTAGAGAATAACAGGGACCCATAGTAGCAGTATTAGTGATCAAAATCTTCAGCTGTAGGGGAATAAAGTGTCAACCTTCCAGCAACCTGGGATACCTAACTCCAGAGAGATCTTGGAAATGCATGAAGATATTTTCAAGAACTGGTATATCTGAACATAAATGAATTTGTACTTAGAGTTAAACACACAGCTGAGCTTTCCTGTCTTTAAATCTTAAAATTTCACCATTAAAATGAAATGAGACCCTTGCTTCTTTCTAAAGTTAAAAATTAGTTGAAGCAGGGGAGTGAGTGAGTTGAAGGTAAAAGGTAAATTGAGGTAGATACTAATATAAAAACAAAAATTCTGAATGCTGTCCAAAAGTTAACGGACTCCTAACAAAAGCACAGATGGCTTTATTAAAGATTATAAAGAAACCTACAAGTTTAATATTGGATTTAATGGTTAATTTTGTAGAAAACAGTCATATTATACTTCCCTAAGGGAGAGAAGAATAACTTGAAATAAAATATCTATCAAAAATATTTCAAGAAATAAATTCTAAGGGTGTTCTCTAACTAAGGTTCTCTGGACATTTAGGAATAAAAATGTCCACTGGATGTCACCAAAATGGCAGCGTGAGGTGAGCTTCTGTAAAGCTCCCCTGGAATTTACAACTAATCAAACAACAATAACTCCACAAAGGACTCCCTGCACAGCAGACAGGCAAGACGAAGAGGCCCACTACTGAATTCACCTAAAGGTGGGTGAATCGTGTGAGTGGAGGAGGAGGGAAGGGAGAAGTGCGGAGTTGGAGCCGTGTGGGCGCAGGACGCAGACCTAGCTCAGTGCTTCAAGCTCGCTGCATCCCGGAACTACCGCAGCTGCGGGAGAGGGAAGGACTCGGACTGCTACGGCTCTGCTTATGGCCCACAGGGCTGAGGGGGCAGCATATAACATGGCTGAATCCAACGATCACAGCAGAGACCACGGAGAAAGACTGAGGGAAGAAGGCTGAAAACGGTGGTTTAAGCCCTCACTGCCGAGCAGAGAACGGCACTGAGACTAGCCGCCCCCTCCCTACCCTCCCAGAGCTCGCCCTGCTCCCACCTGCCCAGTGCTAGAAGTGGAACAGTAGCAGTGTCAGATCAAAAGAACAGAATATTTGCTGTTCTGAGAACTGTGGACCGCAAACACAGATTCGCAGCCCAACTAGTTCCGGCAAAGGGGAGGGAGCTGTGGAAGCAAGACCGGCAGTGGTGGTGGTCGCTGCCATTGCTCTGGACCACCTCTCACAACTCACCCCGCCCCTGGTCCCACCTATCTGGGCTGATCCCTGTAGGAGTAAACAGAACTGCTGAAACATACTGGCTCTGAACCTGGTGCAGGAAGAGCTTTGGAACTTCAAAAGCTCTCTGCATACCCACACAGACACTGTGCCCTATGACTCAGGTGAATTATTAACAGAGGAGAAGCCACTTCTCAGGGAATCCCCCCATTGTGTGAGAAGCTGGAATAGTGCAGAAAAAACATTGCACTACCGTGTGAGAGAGAGAAAAAAGGCTGCAGTCAGAGAGAAAATAAAACATTATACCAACAAGTACTGGAAAACAAAAAAAGACCTCTTCCTAACAACCTGTTGCAGAAGCCACTCCTGTAGATGTCTAGGAAGAGAAATAATAAATCAGTAATTACCATGAATAACCAAAGCAACGAGACAGCTCAGAAAGAAACTGAAAACTCTCCAGAAAAGGAACTTAAAGATATGGAAATATGTGACTTAAATGACAGAGAATTCAAGATTGCAGTTCTGAAAAAACTCAACGAGATGCAAGAAAACACAGAAAGGCAGTTTAATGAACACAGAAACACAATCAAAGAACAACATGAGCATTTTACGAAATAGATCGAAATTTCAAAAAAGAACCAAATGTAATTTCTGGAGATTAAGAACTCAACAGAAGAAATGAACAATGAAATAGCCAGCTTAGGTAGTAGAGTTGACCAGAAGGAGGAAAGAATCAGTGACATTGAAGATAGAAACCTGGAAATTACACAGATGGAAGAAGAAAGAGACTTGAGACTTAAAAGAAATGAAAGAACTCTACAAGAACTTTCTGACTCTATCAGAAAGAGCAATATAAGAATAATGGGCATACCAGAAGGAGAAGAAAGAGAGAAGGGAACAGAGAATATATTCAAACAAATTGTTGATGAGAACTTCCCAAACTTGTGGAGAGAACTGGATCCTGGAATCCAAAAAGCAAATAGAACACCTAATTACCTCAATCCCAACAGGCCTTCTCCAAGGCATAATGTATTGAAGCTGTCTAAAATCAACGACAAAGAAAGAATCCTCAAGGCAGCCAGGGAAAAGAAGACAGTAACCTACAAAGGAAAGCCCATTCGATTATCATCAGATTTTTCAGCAGAAACTCTACAAGCCAGGAGGGAGTGGAACAAAATATTCAAACTACTAAAAAAGAGAAATTATGAGCCAAGAATAATATACCCAGCAAAGATATCCTTTAGATATGAAGGAGGAATAAAGACCTTTCCAGACATACAGAAGCTGACGGAATTTTCTAATACACGACCTGCACTACAAGAAATACTAAAGGAGGCTATTCGACCACCATCAACAGGGACAACTTGTGGCAACATAAAAAGGGGGAGAGTAAAGGCCTGAACTGGAATGTGGGAATGGAGAAAGTAAGCGTGTTGAAGAAAATGAAATACTCTAAATATCAAACTTTCTTTTACATAAACTTAAGGGTAACCACTCAAAAAACATCCAGAACTGAAATATACTCTAGTAAAAGAAGAAACAGAGGGAAAAATCATAGAATACCACCACACAGAAATAATAGACAAAAACAAAAAGGCAAAGAAATAATGCATAGTTTTACCAGAAAACTAAAGATAGAATGATCGGAAATCCTCACATATCAATAATCACCCTAAATGTAAATGGACTGAACTCACCAATAAAAAGGCACAGAGTAGCAGATTGGATCAAAAAACTAAACCCAACCATATGCTGTCTCCAAGAGACACATCTCAGCTACAAGGACAAGCATAGACTCAAAGTGAAAGGGTGAAAATTGACACTCCAAGCAAATGGTACCCAGAGAAAATCAGGTGTAGCCATAATGATATCAGATGAAACAGACTTCAGGGTGAAAAAGATAACAAGAGACAAAGATGGACATTTCATAATGATAAAGGGGACTATACAACAAGAAGACATAACAGTCATCAATATTTATGCTCCCAATCAGGGAGCACCAAAATATACCAAGCAACTACTAACAGAACTAAAGGGAGAAATTGACCAAAACACAATTATACTAGGGGACTTAAATACATCATTCACAGCTATGGATAGATCATCCAAACAGAAAATAAATAATGAAATAGCAGCCCTAAATGACACATTAGATGAAATGGACATAATTGACATATATAGAGCACTTCATCCTAAAACATCAGACTATACATTCTTTTCGAGTGTACATGGAACATTCTCAAGGATAGACCATATATTGGGACACAAAATCAGCCTCAGCAAAGTTAAGAAGATTGAAATCATGCCAAGCATATTCTCTGATCACAAGGCTTTGAAATTGGATATCAACTGCAAAAAGAAAGCAGGAAAAAACACAAATACATAGAGATTAAACAACATATTTTTAAAGAATGACTGGGTCAAAGAAGAAATTAGAGGAGAGATCAAAAGATACATAGAAACAAATGACAATGAAAACACATCCTACCAAAATTTTTGGGATGCAGCGAAAGCAGTTTTAAGAGGGAAATTTATATTATTACAGGCCTATCTCAAGAAACAAGAAAAATCCCACATAAATAACCTCATGTTACACCTTAAAGAACTAAAAAAAAAAGAAGAATAAGTGAAACCCAAGCTCAGCAGAAAAAAGGAAATAACAAAAATCAGAGCAGAACTAAATGAAATAGAAAACAAAGACACTAGAAAAAATTAATGTGACGAGCTAGTTCTTTGAAAAGATTAACAAAATTGACAAACCCTTGGCTAGACTCACTAAGATAAAAACAGAGAAGACACTAATTAACAAAATCAGAAATGAAAAAGGGGAAGTTATCACGGACACCACAGAAATACAAAGGATCATGTAAGAATACTATGAAGGACTCTATGCCACCAAATTCAATAACCTAGAAGAAATGGACAAGTTTTTAGAAACATATAGCCTTTCAAGGCTGAACCATGAAGAACTAGAAAATCTAAACAGACCAAACACCAGTAACGAAATTGAATCAGTCATCCAAAACCTTCCCAAAAGCAAAAGTCTGGGACCAGACGGCTTCACTAGTGAATTCTACCAAACCTTCAAAGAGGATCTCATACCAATCCTGCTCAAACTCTTCCAAAAAATTGAAGAAGAGACAGTACTCTCTAACTCATTTTATGAGGCCAACATTACCCTGATACCAAAACCTGGTAAGGACAACACAAAAAAAGAAAACTACAGACCAATATCTCTGATGAATACAGATGCAAAAATCCTTAACAAAATTCTAGCAAATCGAACGCAACAATACATTAAAAAGATTATTCATCACGACCAAGTGGGGTTCATCCCCGGGGCACAAGGATGGTTCAACAACCGCAAATCCATCAATGTGATACATGACATAAACAAAATAAAGGACAAAAATTATGTGATTATATCAATTGATGCAGAAAAAGCATTTGACAAGATACAACATCCATTTATGATTAAAACACTTAATCAAATAGGTATAGAAGGAAAATACCTTAACATGATAAAGGCCATATATGACATGCCCTCAGCTAATCTCATAATTAATGGTGAAAAACTGAAGCCCTTTCCTCTATGTTCAGGAACATGACAGGGCTGTCCCCTATCACCTCTGCTTTTCAACATAGTGTTGAAAGTCCTTGCCAGAGCAATCAGGCAAGAGAAAGAAATGAAAGGAATCCAAATAGGTAAGAAATTAAATTATCACTCTTTGCAGATGACATGACGCTATATATAGAAAACCCTAAAGACTCCACCCAAAAGCTATTAGAAACAATCAATGAATACAGTAAAGTTGCTGGCTACAAAAATCAACGTACAAAAGTCCACTGCATTCCTATATACTAACAATGAAATCTCAGAAAAAGAAATACAAAAAAAAATTCCTTTTGCAATTGCAGCAAAAAGAATAAAATATCTAGGAATAAACTTAACCAAGGATGTGAAAGACCTATATGCTGAAAACTATAAGACATTTTTGAAAGAAATTGAAGAAGACACAAAGATATGGAAGACATTCCATGCTCATGGATTGGAAAAATCAACATAGTTAAAATGGCCATATTACCCCAAGCAATATACAGATTTAATGCAATCCCCATCAAAATCCCAATGGCATTTTTTAAAGAAATAAAACAAAAAATCATCAGATTTGTTTGGAACCATAAAAGACCAGAAATAGCCAAAGCAATCTTAAGAAAAAAACAATACTGGAGGTATCACACTCCCTGACTTTAGCTTGTACTACAGGGCTACAATAATCAAAACAGCATGGTATTGGCAGAAAAACAGACACATAGACCAATGGAATAGAATTGAGAACCCAGAAATAAAACCACATAAATATAGACAGATAATTTTTGACAAAGAAGCTAAAAACATACAATGAAGGAAAGACAGCCTCTTCAATAAGTGGTGCTGGGAGAATTGGAAAGCCACGTGCAAAAGAATAAAACTGGACTACTATCTGTCACCATGTACCAAAATTAATTCAAAATGGATCAAAGACTTAAGCATAAGACCTGACACAATAAACTGCATAGGAGAAAACATAGGTACTAAACATATGGGCCTTGGGTTCAAAGAGCATTTTATGAACTTGACTCCAAAGGCAAGGGAAGTAAAAGCTAAAATAAATGAATGGGACTATATCAAACTTAAAATCTTCTGCACAGCAAAAGAAACCATCGACAAAATAAAGAGGCAATCAACTGAATGGGAGAAGGTTTTTGCAAACAGTGCCTCCGATAAGGGGCTAATATCCAAAATATACAAGGAACTCATGAAACTCAACAACAAAAAAACAAATAACCCGATTGAAAAATGGATAGAGGACCTGAAGAGACATTTCTCCAAAGAGGACATACAAATGGCAAATAGACATATGAAAAAATGCTCAACATCACTAATCATCAGAGAAATGCAAATAAAAACCACAATGAGATATCACCTCACCCCAGTCAGAATGGCTATCATCAACAAGACAAATAGTAACAAGTGTTGGAGAGCCTGTGGAGAAAAAGGAACACTCATACACTGTTGGTGGGAATGCAGAGTGGTACAGCCACTATGGAAGGCAATGTGGATGTTCCTCAAAAAATTACGAATAGAATTACCATATGACCCAGCAATCCCTCTCCTGCGTGTCTACCCAAAAAATCTAAAAACATTTATATATAAAGACACGTGTGCTCCAATGTTCATTGCAGCTTTGTTTACGGTGGCCAAGACATGGAAACAACCAAAATGTCCTTTGATAGATGAATGGATAAATACACAATGTATATACACAATTGTGTATATATACACAATGGAATACTATTCAGCGGTAAGAAAAGATGAAATAGGACCATTTGTGACAACATGGATGGATCTTGAGAGTATGATGCTAAGCGAAGTAAGTCAGACAGAAAAAGCAGAGAACCATGTGATTTCACTGATACGTGGTATATAAACCAAAAACAACAAAAGAACAAGACAAACAAATGAGAAAGGAAACTCATAGATAAAGACAATAGTTTAGTGGTTGCCAGAGAGTAAGCGGGGTGGAGGGTGGGAGATGAGGGTAAGGGGGATGAAATATATGGTGATGGAAGGAGAACTGACTCTGGGTGGTGAACACACAATGGGATTTATAGATTATGTAATACAGAATTGTACACCTGAAATCTATGTAATTTTGCTAACAATTGTCACCCCAATAAATTAAAAAAATATATGTAAAAAAAAAGGTCCATTAAAGCCACTACCTGCAAAGGAAATAATGGTGATCATCTATGCGGTACTTTCAGTATTTCAAAGAGTCCAAAGGAAATTCTACATTGACTCTTAAGATTTTTTGCATTTGATCATCTCATAATGATCAGAAATTCTACTTGAAATTTATATGTGCCCCTCTTAATTAAAATGGGAAAATTATTACTAAATGCAGTTTAGTAGTTAAAAATCTTTTAAAAAGCAATCTATGGGAAGAAAAATAATAATGGAGTTCTGCTTACTGTCCTGGTAGGGTACAACTCCTAAATTAGACAATCACCATAAAACTGAAGGACAGAAAAGGCTGTATTTTTACTGTTTATAAATCCCTTCTGAACATCTAAGCAGAGCAACCTGGCAATCAAAGAATTCAAAAAAGTTTAAAGATACAATTTAAAAGAAGCTCATGGAATTAATATTATTTCTTTGAGTCTTCCTGGATACAATATAAGAAATAAAATTTAAATCCTGCATAATCACAATACCCAGAAACAATCATTAAAATTTTGATGTATTATTTTCTGTAACAGGCTGAAAAATTGGCTGCAAAACATCAGGTCTAATCCCTGGAACTTGTGTGACTTTATAAGGAAAGGGGTCTTTACTGGTGTGATTAAATTACATTCAGGAGATTAATCTGAATTATCCAAGAGGGCCCTAAATGCAGTCACAAGTGTCCTTATAAAGAGAAGCCAAGGGAAGTCACACAGAAAAGAGAAGGCAGTGAGACTGAGACTAGAGTGATGCAGCCACAAGCCAAGGAGTGACTGCAGTCATAACAAAGCACAAAGACAGGGAACATTCTCCCCTAGAGTCTCCTGGGAGCGCAGCTTCACCAATGCCTTGATTCCAATGCATTGATCCTGATCTTAGACTTCTGGCTCCTGGAATGCTGACATAATAAATGTTTGTTGTTTTAAGCCACCAAGTCTGTGGCTTAAACCACAATAAATGTATCTTCAAATATTTTTCTATCAATTACTTTACATAATTCAGATTGCAACACACATTTAAATTTTTATAAAAGTATCTTTTGAATTGTCTTTTTATACATTAACTACATATTATTCCATCTAATATACCATAATTTATTTAACCATTCTTCTATTTTATACGTAAGTTCAATATTTTTTCCATTATTTTAAATAATACTCTCATGAACACCATGGTATAAAAATTATTTTCTTGTATTTTTAATCATTTCCTTAGGGGAGAATCCTAGGCGTGAACTTGCCGATCTTTTCAGAAAGACTGTACCAATGTAAACTTGTACTCAGTATATTCTTACCATAATTGAGAATTAGTTTTTGCTAACTTAAATCATAAAAACTGGCATCTCATTTTACCTTACAGTTTTTTGCTTACTAATGATTGTGAAGTAAACATTTTTCACATGCTTATTAGCCAACTGTAATTCCTAATTATACTGTCCATTTTGTGGCATTTCCACCATTGAGCTATTGGGTTCTTTTTTAGTGTTTTTATAAGGCGTTTTCATTATTTTTACTAAGGACATTACCCATATTCGCTGCAAATTTTTCTCCTGAATTTTTGCTTGCCTTCTAGTTTTTCTTTGTGGTGTTTCTGACACAAAAAATTTTTTAATTTTCATGTGATACATCTTTTGATCTTTCCCTTTTTTATTTCTTCCATTATCTTTATTCTTCTAAAGCTCTTCCCATGCAAAGATTAAACAACTCTACTTTCTTCTATTCACTCCTACCACTACTTATTCAGAAACTAAGGTTTACCCAAAGTGGGAAATCACTAAGTGCGTTTTTCTCTAAACTCATTCACTATTTCCAAAAGTCAATGAATCATTTCAAATGAAGCAAATGACAGATTTAAAATTTTTATCATCGTTTAATCCAAATAACTCCTTAATTAGTAATTATTTTCTAAGAAATCTGTCTTACCAAGTGGACTTTTCAACATAATAACAATAAACAAAGGGCCGATAGCTTCACTGCCAAGCAACTGGTATTGGCTGCCGAGAGCACTGGATTAAGAAAAATGCTGGGCAGGAAAGAGTACCTGCAATTACTGACCATGGTCCAGGAAGAGGAGGGCAGCAACAATGCTCTCTTTTCCCCAGACACCTGGATCCTGGTGGCCTTGACTTTCTTCTTTATCCTCTGTATTTGGCTTATGCCTGGCATATAAAAAATACTCAATAAACATCTTCTATTCCAGACAAGAAAAAGCTAAAGGAGTTCATCAACACCAAACCTGCAGTACAAGAAATGTTAAAGGGATTTCTTTAAGAAGAAAAGATCAAAAATATGAATAATGAAATGGCAATAACTATAGATCTATCAATAATTACTTTCAATGTAAATTGATTAAATGCTCCTATCAAAAGATAGGGTGGCTGAATGGATCAGAAAACAAGACCCTTACATATGCTGCCTATAAGACTCACTTCAGATTAAAAGACACACAAGAACTGAAAGTAAAGGGATGGAAAAAGATATTTCATGAAAATGGAAGAGATTAAAAAAGAAAAAAAGCTGGGGTAGCAATTCCTATACCAGACAAAATAAACTTTAAAACAAAGGCTGTCGCAAAAGACAAAGAAGAACCCAGTAATCCCACTTCTGAGTATTTATCCGAAGAAATCCAAAATACTAATTCGAAAAGACATGCCTCCATGTGTTCACTGCAGCATTATTTACAATAGCCAAGATATGGAAACAACCTAAGTGTCCATCAATATATGAATGAGTAAAGAAGAAGTGGTACATATATACAACGGAATATTACTCAGCCATAAAAAGAATGAAATCTTGCCATATGCAACACCGTGGATGGACCTGGAGGATATTGTGCTGAGTGGAGTAAGTCAGACAGAGAAAGACAAATACCATATGATTTCACTTATATGTGGAATCAAAAAAACAAAATGAACAAACAAAACAGGAACAAACTCATAGATACAGAGAACATTCTGATGGTTGCCAGATGGGAAGGGAGTTAGGGGGATGAGTGAAAAAGGGAAAGGGATTAAGAAGTACAAATTGGTAGTTACAAAGTAGTCATAGAGACGTAAAGGATAGCATAGGGAATATAGTCAGTAATATTGCAATAACTATGTATGGTGTCTGTGGGTACTAGATTTATCGGGGTGATCACTTTGTAAGTTACATAAATGTCTAATCACTATGTTGTACACCTGAAACTAATACAATATTGTACGTCAACTGTAATTAAAAAATAAAAAATTATTTTAAAATAAATAAATATCATTTGGGTGACTGAATAGCATCCATTCCAAGCACCCCTCTCGGAGTCATTCTAAGCACTTTAATGAGGCATTTCATTAACACAACTTAACTTCAAATGTGTTGTAGAGGAAAGTCCATGTTCAATGATGCAGAACACTCATCCTGTTAATCCTCTGTTCTAAGGTACACTGATGCTAATATCAATTAATAGTACAATTTTCTAAACAAGTGACTAGAAACTCTATTACCAATCAATAAATAGATTAGCAATCCATCACCGAAAAGAGGAAATAATTTATTTAACTGTGTGAGCAAATCAAATTGTTTACACTGAGGAAGAATACCTATTGTAGCAAAACAATGAATACCCTAAACAGAATGGACCATGACAGTTCATACAGCTGTTTAAACACAAGTCTCTGCTTTCTGAGTGATTACCCAATTAAGAGGAAATTAATTTTATGATGCAATTAATATTAATTTTTTAAAATCTCTAAACCTTTCAAGTCAGACTAGACTGTGTATGAGAATCCTTCTGAGTTTAAAATTCTTTCACATATAGAAGATCACCCATTTGATTAATTTCTCACATGGGTCAGCAGGAGAATGTATGCATACAGACTTGCTTCTGGCCACATAAAAATGAATTTTGGGATTCTTGTGTGTTACAGCCAATTTTATTTTTAGTGGAAAACACAACTGAAACTATAATAGTAATGACAAGAACAGTTATTTGGTGTAAAAACTTTTTTAAACAGCTCCCCGCTATCTGAAAATGAACATAAACTATATCTTCACTGCCCAGTCAGAACTCAGGTATCTATTTAAAAGGTATATGGGAGTGAAGAGCTAAAATTGTAGATGCAGTTATATTTGAAGGCGGGGACAATGAAAAGAATTGAAGTTAACTAATTTCCCCAAGAGACTTCATTTTTGATAGTCCAGATTTTATATTTACTCCACCCTACCCATCCTTTTCCTTCTGATTCTCGCCTACCGTGTTTCCCCCAAAATAAGACCTAGGCGGACAATCATCTCTAACGCATCTTTTGGAGGATCTTATATTAATTTTTGCTCCAAAAGATGCGTTAGAGCGGATTGTATGGCTAGGTCTTACTTTCGGGGAAACACAGTCGGTGCTAATGCCCTAGTTCCTCTTCTGCCAAGCTAAGTTAAATGCTATTCCATCGTAACACTCACTGCTGCTACAGGCCTCCCTTCTTCAAAGGTTTCTTCTCTCCCTGTTGCTCCTTGATCGATACCACTTCAGGATCACCCAGGCTACTGCTCCCTACCATTGCTCTATTTGATCACTCCTGTGCACACATGCAATCATTAGCCACAGAGAACTCACATGAAAAATGCACGAGCCCTGAATGAGGCAACTTTAATTTTATTCAATAGAAACTGATAAATATAAAAACCTATGCACTTCATAAAACACTTCTTACTACTTCCCACATTGCACTTGAATTTACTCTCTTCACCTCCATTTACTCCTGGCTTCCTCAGAGGCCTTACTCCCCTTTTATTCTCTTCTTGCACATAATCCTTCAGGACACTCTACATCCTTTGTTTTCCAACAAGAAAATATAACATGGTCCCCCAGATTCTTCTCCTTAGCTCCAGACTTTACAAGAAGGTTACCTTTAACCAAATGACTCCTTTGGAATTGGAATCCAAAAAAGCAAAATTTGAAAAGAAACTTTAAAAGAAATATAGATCTGAGACCTAAAATGACCAGCTAGATGGGGGGAGTTGGAAGAAGTGAAGTTCCTAAGAAAACAGCTGAAAGGAGAGAGAAGGGGTGGCAGAGTGCTGCTCAGAACAGAGTTACCCGAAAAATATTCAAGCACACACCTCTTCATAGTAAATGTAGGTAGAGTGTGAAGTCACCCCAGGACCTGCTGCATAAGATTTTACAGGGGTTTACTTGACAGATTTTTGGGGACCCCTACTTCATCACCATTCATCGAAAGATGTGAGCTCCAATATAACACGATGACAAAACGAAGAATATTTTACCCACAAATATGGTGGATATTTGTATATAATTTCTGATAATATCAAATTCAGTTAGACTATCTGAACATACTTTTAAAAAAAATATGGTGACTATACCTATTTCTCAGATACAGTACTGCTAAAATTCTTTTCCATATGTTATAAAAAAAATACTGAAACACATGCAGGAGTAGAATATTCAGCCTTTTGCATATTGCCTTATATATAGAAACTACACGCCCTTTTATTCCTGGAGAGAAGATATTATTAGCATATAAATTGTCCTTCTGATTTTTAAATATTACTTTTTCAGGTTTTCTTCTCAAATATAGATTTCCCAAAACTTACTTTTCCCACTTTTTTAAACTACACAACTGTTCATTTAAAATTACGTAAAATATGTTTTCAGATATCTCTTTGAACATGGAAAGAAATCTCTATTTTCCCAAGATTTTTCCCTTGGGAGTTGAGAGTCCTTACTTACTCTCTTTTTGGCCCAAAAGCAATCCTAGACCCAGCCAGGGATTCTTCCAAACAAAGCACCCCGGGTCTCTGACTCTGGATAGCCACTCCTAACGGGGCTTTTGCCCATAGATAAACCTGGCTAGCTTTTGCCTTCTGCTCTAGAAAGGGTTACCTTGACCAGCTCCAGAACATGAAAACTCTAGGTCAACTTATGTATTATTTTAATTTATGTATGATTTTTCATCGAACAATGAGATTTGTTACAAGTTTTTATAAATAGTTCATTTAAAAACACTTCCGTATACAATCATGTTTTTTAGAAATTCATCTATTCTGTTACTCAAGATATACCCACACTACTATAACTGATAATGCTTTCATCGATACAGCCTATTCATGTTGCTGTTTAAAAAAAAACACACAACCATTGAAACCTACAGTACTCACAGCTAGGTGACAAGATATATTCCCACAAGAAGAATTTTTAAGAGTCCACAAAGATGCCCCACGGTACTAAGCACAAGGACCTGCTCTTCTTAAGGTATATTAGTGTATTTTGTATTTAAATGTTTTACACAAAAAATATGCATTAGGCTATTACAGAATCGTGGCAATTTTATAATATGATTTAATGTACATAATACTGAAAAATATGAAATCCGTATTATAATTCTCATCATAACTAAGTCTGAGAAGTGATATTTTAGAGAATTTGCTCTATTTCCAGCCAAATCATTGATTAAGCAGTGCAAGTTGCCCGATTTTACTGGTTATGAGTTTCCAGTCTACTTAGTATTCAATAAGCTTTTGGTTATAATTACCAGGCTGTGTTTAGGGACCCAGCATTTTTGGTTTTGTTTGTAATATACTGTGGAACATACAATAACGCACCCGGAGACACTGTCCCTGTAGTATTTTTAGAAGTCAGATTTTTCTAGGCCAAAATATGATTTTTCCCCTAGATATGAATGATTAAAATACATGTCAACCTTTGAATTCCCAATGAGTAACTCAAGTGATGACCCTAGAACATCATTATCAATGAGAGTACTCTTTAAACGACTATTTGCTGCTTTTTAACACAATATCCCTAATACATCACTTTTTTATTTTACTACACAAATGGTGTGTTTTCTAAAATAAAGAGTATAACATAACCCAGCAGTAATTCTAAATACATTACAAACACACTGGTATTTCTATTTTCTTTAATTTAGAATTAAATTCAGTGACTTTTTTGAAACTAACCTCCAATTTTTAAAACTGAGATGTGTTATTTTTAAAATATTACTGCAAATGATGAAGACAAGTATAAACAAAAAAAGCTTAAATAAATCTAAGAATGAAACAGTATTCTATGCTAGATATGATTTTTTCTCCAAAATACCCATTCATCTCAGTAATGTTTAAAATATACAAGTTTATTTTTTCCATTAACTTGACTATAAAGAACTTGATAGAGAGTGGCCACTCAAAATGACTTTGAAAACTCTCAGGTGAAAAATGTTCCCTTTCTTAACCAGCAAAAAAAGGAAATAACACTGAAATTGACAACCTCATCAGCTTTAGATATCAGAAAGGGAAGATACTTCCATTGTACCATGAAAGAAAAAAAAAAAAGAGTTGTTTCCTGTATCTATAGTTTCTGAAGACTGACAAAGACCCTTAACTCCGTCTAAGACTGAGGAGCCAGGTCAGCAAATGCAATCTCTTCTTGTCAATATTGGAGGAATTGAAATATGATTCCACCACTCATATCCAAAGTATATCTTGATAAGGTACCATGAACTCTTTTACAGACCAACAAATGGTCTTGACCAAGGTAAAAGGTACATTAGGTGTCAAACACACCTACAGGCCAGTGAGGCCAGAGAAAAGGCAATGTGTACAAGAAATTGAACAACCACAAGGAAGGGAAATTCAATGCCAAGTAAGAAAACCTACATGCAGCTTTTAAGTTTAATACTTCAGCCAGGCTTGTTAAGCTAAATATCAGTACAAAATAAAAACCAATTCATCTTTTCCTAAGGAGAAAATTAGCACAATAATCTCTTCTAATGGACAAGAAGGATGAAGAAGGGTCATCTATTTGAAAGACGAGGAGGACTGAGGACAGAAAAACTTCCCCCTGAAAGTAGAGACATGGAACAAAGGCAAAAAGAATGCAAGTAAACTGTGGCAAAATATGAGAAAGAAAAGACATTTGTAAAAAAAATAAAAAATAATCTGTATACCACAATTCCAAAGGTTAGTATTATTATTAATAAAACTATAGCTGAATAATACTTTAAAATTTACAAAGTGCTTTCATATATATTTAACCATATTTTTCTCTACTGTGGGAAACAGGCCGGACAGACATTACTATTATCTCCTCTGATTTGAAAAAAACACAAAACATGAAAAGTCACAGAAGTTAAATGGCTCATTCAAGGTCACATAAATAGTACGAAACAGAGCCAAGACTTGACTTCAAGTTTTCTGAATCCTTTCACTATACCATTAATAAATTAAACTTCTACTCCACCAAAGGCATTCTAATAAAATTCTGCTCAATCTATCCATGCACTGCTTACTCATCAGTCCTGTAGCCAATCTCAGAATTGTCAATACAGAACTGCTTTCACACTCTAGTAACTTTTAGAAAAACCTCAATAAAGGATTTCAGAATTGACTCCTTCTTATAAAACATAACTTATTCTAACCATTATGATTGTGCCTAATGAATTCAATTTTACCCTTTCAACATTGATGAGCCATCGCCGGGGTTTGTCAAAACTGGTAACAAAATATAATGTCTGTTTCCCCACAGCAAATCCCTGCTTGTTGCCTCACCTATTTCCATAATGTATTGTCATTTATAACTTCTGACAGTTGTGCCACATTTTCCACATTACTTAGAAACCAAGCACAGTAATTTTAGGTTTGGTACTAGAAATTGGTTTTCTAAAGAAAAGATAACCCTAACTTTCTTAGTCAGTGCCAGCTAACTCATGAAAGATGACTTAGTTTCCATGCACTACTTTTCAATATAAAAGCAACTTCTTTTCAAAATATTTATGATTTTAACAAATTTTGATCAGGTTTTTAATCATAATTCTTCCTTGAGCCAATATATTCCAGAATTTTAGAGTTAGGGCCAAAGAGTACAATGTAGAATAAAGAGCACTGGAGTATGAGCTTACTCCAGACTACATATGACTTTAAGTAAGTCAATTTACTTCTCTGGGTCTGTTTTGCCCTAAAAAGAGTGAGTTCAGTAGCTTCCAAACATTTTTGTTTTTAGCAGAAGTATCTCTTTTCTAATATGTCACATGGAAATTCAATATTTTAAAAACCTGGTAAGAGGAGAACTCTTCTGGATAGGGAGTTCAGATCCCCACCCACTCAGCATGCTCCTCAGTCCCCCCAGTTTCAGATACCCATGAAATATGTCTGAGGAACAAAATGTAAAAGCCAAAAATGAACCCTTTCATGTCTCTTCAAACTCTAAAAGTCGAGGATTTCATGAATTTTATGCTTCACATCATTAGTCATTAGAGAAATTAAAATTTCAATGAACTATCACTGTACACCTATCAGAACAGCTTTAAAAAAATAATACCAAGTATCGGTGAGGATGTGGAACAACTGGAATTCACATATTGCCTGTGGGAATGCAAAATAGTACAGCCACTTTGGAAAAGTCTGGTGGTTTCTTACAAGGGTAAACATATGCTTATATACAAACAGCAACTCCATTTCTATGTATTTACCCAAGTGAAATGAAAACCTATGTTTATATAAAAACTTATATGTAAATACCTTTTGCAGCTTTATTCATAATTGCCAAAAATGGAAACAATTCAAATGTCTATCAATTGGTTAATGGATAAACAAATTGTGATATATCCATAAAACGGAATACTACTCCATAATGAAAACGAACAAACTTCATGCACTAACATATATGAATGAATCTCAAAAGCATCATGCTTACACTGAAAACCACAAAACACTGTTAAAAAAATTAAAGATCTAAATAAGCAGAAAGACATCCTATGTTCGTGAATCAGTTTTAATATTTGTAAGAGATAGCAATACTCCCCAAATTGACCCATAGATTCAGTACAATTCCTATCAAAATTCCACCTGGCTTTTTTGCAGATATGGACAAGGTGATTCTAAAATTTACCTTGAAATGCAATGGACTAAGAATAGCCAAAATTATCATGAAAAATAACAAAGTTGGCAGACTCTTACTTCCTAATTTTGAAACTTACCACAACGCTAAAGTAATCCAGACAGAGCGGTACTGGTATAAACATAGACAAATGAATGGAATACATCAATGCAACAGAATTGAGTCCAGAAATAAATCCATACATTTATGGTCAACTGATCTTCAACAAAAGGGACCATGACAATTTGATTGGGAAAGAACAGTCTTTCCAACCCATGGTGCTGGACAACTTGATAGCAATATGTAAAAGTATAAATTTGGACGCCTACCTCACAGCAAAAATTATACAAAAATGAACTCAAAGTGGACCATACACCTAATGTAAGAGCTAACACTACAAAACTCATTAGAAAATACAGGAATAAGTCTTCTTGACCTTGGGTTAGGCAGTGATTTCTTAGATATGACACCAAAAGCACAAGCAATGAAAAACAAGATTGATAAATTGAACTTCATCAAAATTAAAACCTGTGCTTCAAAAGATACTATCAAGAAAATGAAAAGACAACCCACAGAATAGGAGAAAATATCTATAAATCATCTTTAGTAGTCCCCCCTTAACCATGGTTTCACTTTTTGTGGTTTCAGTTACCCATGGTGAACCATGGTCCATGGTCAAAAATATCTGGAAAATTCCAAATATAAAAAATTTGTTTTAAATGGCATGCCATTCTGAATAGTGTGATGAAATCTCACTCCATCCTGCTCTGAGCTGCCTGGGATATGTATGAATCATCCTTTTGTCCAGCATATCTATGCTGTATATTCAGTACAATAAGATATTTTGAGAGAGAGACACCACATTCACGTACGATTTATTACAGTATATTGTTCTGATTCCTCTTTTATTATTAGCTATTGTTAACCTCTTGCTGTGCCTAATTTATAAACTTTATCATAGGTATGTATGTATAGGAAAAAACATAGTATACATAAGGTTCAGTAGTATCTGTGGTTTCACGCATCCACTGGGGGCCTTGGAACGTATCCCCAGCAGACAAAGGGGGACTACTCTAGCCGATAAAGGACTTGTATCCAGAATGCATAATGAACTCATACAACTCAATAACACAAAGACAAATAATCCATTTGAAAAATGGACAAAAGGTTTGAATAGACATTTTTCAAAAGATACACAAATAGCTATTAGGTTGATGCAAAAGTAATTGAGGTTTAAAAGGTTAAAAATAATTGCAAAAACCGCAATTATTTTTGCACCAACCTAATAATAAGCACATGAAAAGCTGATCAACATCTCCAATCATTAGGAAAATGAAACTCAAAACTGCAGTGAGATACTACTTCACACCCACAGAATGGCTATAATCAAAAAGACAAATAAGATTGGTGAGGACGCAGAGAAATTGGAGTTCTCATGCAGCCACTTTGGAAAACTGGCAATTCCTCAAACGTTAAACATCAAGTTACCATATGACCCAACAATTCCACTCCTAGGAATCTATCCAAGAAAAATAAAAACAAATTTTCACGCAAAACTTGTTGTAGTCATTTGCAATTATGGACGTTTTCTATTAAATAAGTAGGATTAAATAAAAGAATGCACATAAAGTGTTTATCACAGAGCCCAAAGACAGAAGTACTCAATAAAATTTTTAAATAGATCAATCAATACATATTACAATAAAAATATATAATATGGACATATCAAATAACTCTCTACAACACAATAATGGCACCGTGTTATGATATGCATAATGTGTCAGTCAGTACATTCATTTTAATTATAATCATGTCAGAGAAACATTATAAGGAGAGGAACAGAGAATCATAAAAAAAAAAAGGATACAAGAAAAAAACCACTAAGGTATTTCTAAACCCTTAATTTGTCTTTTTATCATACTATAATTGACTTTATTTTACTTTTCAAATGTCATGTCAAAACTTATCTACTTATAAATAATCCTATATAATTTTGAAAGGTAACTGCATCCTAATCAAGTGAGAAACTTTCTACAGTCATTCCGAACCATAAACCCTAACTAAATATAATTAAGATATTTGTTCAGGAAAACTAATCGCTTTTTAAAAACTTTTTATTATAATTAGACTTACAAGAAGTTGTAAAAATAGTATAAAGATGTCTCATATATCCTTCCCTCAGCTTCCCCCAATGGCAACATCCTTATGTAACTATAGTACATTATCCAAACCAAGAAACTGATGTGTAACTTGAGATATAATTCACATCATAAGATTACCATTTCAAAGTGTACAATTCAGTGGTTTTAATTATATTCCTAGAGTTGTGCATTCATCACAACCACCTTTTAAAGTCACCATAATATAACTCTGAAGACCAGAAAATCTATGTGCTCATTTTTCAAATCTGTTTAGCTAAAATCAGAGGTAACTTTACATTTGCATCATTAATAATCCTCTTTATCAGAGGTAACACTTTCATTGATGTTCATCTACAATCAACCTTTACTGAGCCCCTAGGTAAGACCTTACATACTAATCGTATAAAAATATGCCCTTCAACCAGTTCACAGTCTAGAGAGAGGCAGACCTGGAAGTAAATATTGACATTTCACTGTGGTAAGTGCTATCATAAGGTCCCCCAAGGCACAGCCCAGCAACACTGGGGAGGGAGTCTACTCTGGAATTAGAAGGTGATGAGAGAGGCTGATGATTGCTTCAGCAGGAAAAAATGCATATGCAGGATGATAGGAGACAAAGCTGAAAGACTGTTTATTGAGTGGGCAAGAGGAAAAGCTTAAAGGATTTTAAAAAGAGAAATGTTCAGAGTTGCATTTTGGAAGCATGGAAAGGTAGGATGGGCCCACTGCTCCTCCACATGAGGGGAAAACCTAGGCCATTTGGACCTCACATCTGGCAAACACAAATGGAGAGCCAGGGAAGGCAATGTAGGAGGCTCTGATGTCTGTCACCACTGAGACTACAGTAGGAAGAAGACTGAATTCACTGAGATTCCTATCATACCGTGTCTCCCCGAAAATAAGACCTAGTCTGACCATCAGCTCTAATGCGTCTTTTGGAGCAAAAATTAATATAAGACCTGTTCTTATTTTAATAAAAGACCAGGTATAATATAATATTATACCGGGTCTTATGTAATATTGTATAAGACTGAGTCTTATACAATATAAGACTGGATCTTATACGATATAAGACTGGGTCTTACATTAATTTTTGCTCTAAAAGATGCATTAGAGCTGATGGTCTGGCTAGGTCTTATTTTCAGGGAAACGTGATACCTTAAAAACACCTGAGCCCTTGTGGCTTCTTGGAAGTTCCCATCTCATCCCACCTGCAAGAAGAAGCCTGACAGAATGAGGAGTGGATTCAGCTTGTCATGCTCCAGTAGGATCCTGCTGGTCATTAAAATATTGAAATATTTCTCTACCAGTCGGCAAATAGCCACTGCCCTGAGAGGTTTTTCCTCTCTTCCTTGGGACTACCCCAACCCCACCTCCCATGATTCAGCACTAGTAGTATCCGGCCCAGCAGAAGGCCCTAGAACCAGCTCCAGTGTGCTCTAGCAGTCTTGGTCAGTGAGATATTACTGTGACTCATTGATTGTTGAATATTTTAAATATCACTCCCACATGAGGACCAAGCCCGAGAGCTCCTTTAAATTGTTAAGCCTCTACTATCACACACATTTGCCACAACAAAAAATAGATCTCCAAAATCCTTTCCTTATCCCCAATCTGTTTCTCCAGATTCTGACCAAGTATTTCTGCTTATGGGTCATCTTGCTCCATCATCACTGTTTCTCTGATTTTGATCTTTTGTTGATCCCTTCAATTATTTTCAGTCTCTCTCCAGTTTCACTAAACTTCAACTGTCCAAAGTAAAGACTTTGGTGGCCATGGGCAAGAGGCCCCACCATGTCCACCCAATCCCTGGGTACCAGACCTAAAGTCTTGGTAGACATAAAGTCTCATTAGGTCTATTTATCCATTAAGAAATAATTGCAAAAAAGTACACAGAAAATTCTAAACATAGAACACTCAGTCCAGCCCCAAGTTGTCACTTTATGCAATCCAGGTATTTGTACTGTCTCAAGCTCCAATTCATTAAAATATACAACATTCTTGTGTTAAGTTATGAATTTAAAGGACACATATCACATTATGCTCTAGTGAATATTTACATACAGTATGACTGAATCTTTTTTAACACCTCCCACCACCACCACCAAAATAAGGTGTGACAATCACACAAAGAATTTGACCATAAACAGAGGTATAACTTAGTGCTATGGCTGTTAGAAACTGATATGAGATTACATTAAAGGAGCAACCCAAAGCGTAAATTAGCATAAAACAAATGTGATAATATGAATAGAAGAGCTACTGTTTCAGAAAAAATGGTAAGAAACCAAACTGTGGAATTCAGGAAAAGAAGAGAAAGTTTTTCCACTTCTGTCATTTTCTTTCAACCAGAAACAAGAGGTATTTTATGTGAGAGATATTATTAGTAGGAATAGGCCATAATATTTTATAATGACCCACTAAAAAATCTAATTTGCAGCAAGACAATATAATATCGGTCTCTCAAAAATAATCAGATGTGCAGTGTATCCAATATTAAAAATTGGAATATGGGTAATGTGTGTTTTCCTTTACCATAAAGATTAGAAAATAATTCTTAGATGTTTTTTCTGTACTGTGGCTATTCATTTAAATAAGCCTATCTAAATTATCCTAGGTGTATTTAAAAATAAGCAATGAGAGTGTGATTTTTCTATCAGCTGAGCTGCTTATGAAATCTGACATTGCAACAATTGGTTAAGGATCTTGTCCTGCAGCTGCATGAAGGAAATCCCCATTCACATTTTTAAAACCTATTTCACGTGTATTGGAATCTAACACTGGGCACAGATTAAAGAAGTTGCATTGTAGTACTAGAACTACCTTATGTTTTCATCAGATTTTTCTCTCTCAGCCAAATTTCTTGGAGTGGTTCCCAAAAATGCTGATGGGATATTCTACTGTACTGATGAGTGTGTGAAACTGCAGGCTCAATATGACTTGTAACAACATCCCAAACATCACTGCCTATCCATGGAGTCCTCTGACCCACAAACTTCCAATTCCATAGTAACTGGGGGTGGGGTGGGGGGTTTTAGATTTTTCCAGAGATGAAAATCTGAAAGAGGGCAGGCTGGATGTCTTCTCCAGCCTTGATTGCCCCTTGAAATACTTGAGATCTTTAGGTAAAGTGATTAATTCTGTTTCCCTGTGTTGTGATCAATATTATCTGCTTGGCTCATGTCTGAGAAAATAAGAACCTTAGTGGCACCTCTTGCCTCGAGTTTTTAGAATACTGTAGGACTCCTAAAGCCAACTCTTCCACTTAGGTGTCCTCAAAATAAGTCTAGGGCCCAGACTAGAGGCCTTTGAGTTAAATTAGACTACAGAGAAAGAAGGCTCTGCACCTGCCTGGAGGCAAAGGATAATTTTCCTAACTACAGAATGCCTATGTGGAGTACCAGGCTATGAGGGTTCACAATGATTTGGCTTTTTTCCTACTACAAGTTCAGTGAAAGTGGCCAGACATTTGAGTGTGCCCTGGGGCATGCTGTTTTGATGTACCACTATTTCTTTCAGGTCTTGGGCCTATGAGTCTTTGCTAATTTATCTGGCTCCCATAATACCACTTCACAGCAAGCCTCCTTAATCTCTCCAACAAAGTAGAGAGCCTGAATTGTCAGTCATTCCCCTATTCATCAGTCTTTAGACTACCCCTTCTTTTTCTCCTTTTCCAGAGCAAAATAACCTATTAGCATTGGAATTCTGCCAAACATTGATTGCCCAAATGCCAAACAGTGCTTTCTTGGAGGCTCCCATCCCCAAAGCTCTAGTCTGGCATTGTGTTGAGGGCTAAAAGTGCACCCTGTGTAGGGCTGGGAACTTGGGAGCTGGCAGGCATGGGCTCACTGGGGAATCCAAAGAAGCACTCCTCCGTCCTCTAGAAAAGCTATTTTTGGTGGCCACTTAGGTTTGGGAACAGAGATGCTGAACTGTGCCTTTTAGGGCTCCACAGGTCACATTTCTTAACTGTTAATGCACAGTTTAGTTGGCACTGTATCAGTCAAAGGATTTTCAAACATCAGCTAAACGTTAGAAATTGATACCCTCTGTTTTTGGTCAGATAAGTAAACTGATGCCAGAGATGAGGTCTCCTGGAGATAAAATTCACATGTAGTTGCTGCAGTCACAGAATTAAGATTGATGTCTGAATCTACCTGTTCTTTATATGGTGCTTTGTAAAGAATCTTAATGTGTGTTACACAGTTTTAGAATTAGAGTTAATTAAACGTCCGCTTTATGCTCTTAGTATTAGTTTAGACTTACTCCTCTGAACATGAGAATGATTGAAATTTGCTGACAGTCATTTTTCCTGGGCAAGTAGATTTCTGTAGTTTGACTCAACTGTACCAGAGTAAGTCAGATAAACAATAATAAAGACTAAATATATTTGGTTTTATATTTTTAGTTTTTCTACCTAAAAGTAGCCTGCTATTACCTCAGCCTGGAATGCCCTTTATCCATCCCCCACAGCCCACTTTCTGCTTTGGCTCTCTCGTGACCTAGTTCAAATCTCACCTCCTTTGAGAATTATTTAATTTTGAGTCCCCCACATTTGTATCACCACAGCATATCTCCTTGTTTTAGCCCTAATTCTAGGTTGTTTTGTAGTTTGCTATCTACGTGTTTGCAATCCCTGAGCCAATGTGGGTCTTTACTCTTCCAGTGCTTTAAGTTGTGAAGATTTCCTTGAAAAACAATTCACAAATATAAAATAATCATATTGTTTTTTTAGGTCAAGGAAGACAAAAATAAAACTAACCAATAAATACAAGAGCACCGGATTGGAATTATGACCCACTGTAGAATCTGTAGAACTCTGTCCATTTGAAGATAGGTATGCATATCTGCAAATAACCTAACTTTTACCTTACAAGTGTAGAGATTCAGTTATGGCTATTATGAAGAAAATCAAGTTAGAAATGTGAGATTGATTCTTGGCTTCTCCTTCTCCCTCACCTTTTATATCCAGTCAATCAACAAGGCTCATCAATTTTATCTACTAAATATCTGTATAACCCAGTAGTAGTGATTCTCAAACCTTAGCACGCATAAGACTCACCTGACAGACTTGTTAAAACAGATTGCTCAGCTCCATCCTCCAAGTTTGATTCCCTAAGTCTGCAGTGTGGCCAAGAATTTGAATTTCTAACAAGTACCCAGGTGAAACTGAACCATACTTTGAGAACCACTGCTTTAACCCATTTCCTACGCTATTCTCCTTGCTTTTAACAAGGTTCACAGTTTCTACAAAAGGAAAAGAGAGTTATGACACAGTAAGATGACTCTAATCAGGCATAATAGCTAGGTTTGGTCCTCATCTTGAATGGTTTCTCTTGGTGGACAGTGGTTGTCTGAGGTTTTGAAATGATCCTTAACATATAGGAATGCATCCTAAAGCATTTCTGGAGTAGTCTAGAGTGTCTCTAAATATGGACCAGCAGATGAGGTCATCGTTATGCTGGGAGTCAGAAGTAGAGGAGGGGAATGAAGGCTATAATCACTATCAAAGGGGTGTTTTCTGTAGACAAGTGAATGGAGCTATTGTACACAAACTCAGTGGTTGCCAAGCATGTGGCCTAATTATTTTGCCTGTATGAGCATGGCACAGAAGGATCTCCTTAGAGGGCTTGATTCACACAAGTTGTGTTTAGTTTGACGTTAGCAAGCAAAAGCCTGGAGAATTTGAACCTAAGAGTGTTTACAAGTTCCTGCCTTCCAAATCTAGGATGTGATACAATTAAATTGGAAAGACCACAAAACTAAAACACCATCCTTAGAAATAGTACAGCAATTACAAGTGAAAGACCAATGCAAGGTCCCTATCTTATTCAAAATATTGACAATATATGTGGGGACCTCGGGAGGTAAGAGGTCCATAATTTAAAAAGGTGAAAGATTCGTACGATCTGAAGAGAAACCAGAATACAGGAGGTCCATAATTTAAATCTAGGGGTTGGCCTCCCAGAGAAACTCCTCTCCCTAATCTATCTTTGGTTCTATCTATATTTAAAATGTTTGTAAAAGTTCATAAAGTTGTATTCGTGACCAGGGTCTAGAATATTAAAGGAATGGAAGACTCAACTAGGATGGACACATGACAAGGTGTTTTGCTAGCTTAGGGGAAACAACATTCATTCTGCAAGACAGGGCTGGAGGTGTTTTAGTACTCTTCAAATTCTCAGCAGCATGAGAAAACCATTAAGGTGGCTGGCCTGAGCCCCAAGGGTCAAAGGCTAGGAAACAGAGGGGCAAGAACTGCCACCTGGCCTCCAGGAGAGCAGCACCCTCCTTCTTGAGCACCATGTATATTAGATAGAGAAGCTGTAAGGTTGCTGCCAATCCTGCACGATAGTCACATTTGTTGTACAGGCTCTGGTGAGGCACAACTGAGGAAAAGTGACCCCCCCAAGAGACTAAAGAAACAGGGTCTGCAGAGTCAAACAGAATGTTACAAATGAGGCTATGGGAGAGAAGATGAAGTCAGCTTAAAATAGACATAACTAGAAACAGGTTGGGAAGTATGGCTCACTTCCTGTTGGGGCAAAAGGTTAGAAAATAAGGCTGTGGGGAGATCGTTTTAGGTGTAATGTCTTAATTCTGCCAGACCTCTAATGCTCTACAAAGCACTGTACTGCACAATATTCATTTGACCTAAGCCTTCTAAACCTGCAACGATGAGGGGAAAAGAAGCACCTGAAAGGCTTGAAATCCTAAGAGACAAACCAAAATATCATAGGAGCTATAGACTGGAGCTCTACTAATTCAACAAAGGATAACTGTTGTTAGAAAAGATAAATCACAGTCCGGAAAATAAATGCCCCTCTAAAGCCAAAGACTTGGTAGGACAGCAAAGCAAGGTAGAAGGAAAGCAGACCTGACCTCTTGAAATTTAAAGAATAGTTCCAATGAAGAATCCAGTCATTCAGCCTTGGATTTTACAATTTCATTGAGATTTCTCAGAAATCATTTTAAGAGAACCTACAGCTTAAGTAAAACATTTCTCAGTTCCATTTTTGATTTACATAGAATAAGGCACGATGTAAGTATAGTATATTACTGTTTAAATATCCCTTATTATTTTTAATGATATCAGCAAGTTATCAGAGGCTGTAAAGGCTCCATAAAATAGCACATTTACATACTGTATTTCTCACCAGGGAGAGGGGTTGCAAAGCAAATGGTTTGGAAATGGGTGGGTTTGAACTATAAAAGCACTATACGGTTGTTAGAAAATGTTTGTTTTCAGGCATAAGAAATTTTAGTGTTGAAGTTAACAGCAATCAGGCAGCACAAACAAATCAGAACACCTATTTATTGAACTATATAACTATGTAAAGCACTGAACTAGGTACTATAATTCTTAGGGCTTAAGATTTATAGCTTTCTCTTACTCTTCTATAAATTCTAAAGTATAATCTACCAGAAAATAAAGTTCTTAAAATAATCCAAAATATTTTAATATAGTAATTACTATATCATTGGTAAATTGCTTCTGAAATTAATACCTTGCTTCTTCTTATTTGGGGGTTACACATTGTAATACCTATACATAAACCACTATAAACGTGTAACAAAAATGACTACTTCTCGTCTTTAAGTTGTCTGATTTTATTTTAGCAAACATTTTTTTTAAAGTGTGATATTAATGATAGCACAGACATGATAAACAAGTCTCTGGACCATGTAACAAACAGAAGACTCAAAAACCAAGTGCCTTTTATTTTACACTATGTTGAATTGCCACATCTAGCATATTCATGCCAACCGTTTAATAGAATGCAAATTCATACAAATACCCTTGAGTGAAATCTACTGTGGTGCCTGCTTTATAGGTTTCTCTTGGATGCCGCTGACACTTCCTTAAACGGCTTTTTCAAACAGAAAAAGAATGAGAATAAAAATATACATCTAGAATTTACCTTCTGTACTAAAAAGGCTGATTTGCATTCATTTTATATAATAAATGTTTTATTAGACACATTAAGAAACAATACAAATGCTGTTAGGATTCTAGGCTAATTTTGGAACTATCTTAGTTTCAAGAATTAGCCTAATTGACTTGTTACTGTAACAGATCCTGAGAGAGCATAATTACTTTTTAAAATAAAGTTTTTTTAAAAACACAGTATTCATGAAAATACAACAGTTTTATGTTTTTCTCTGTGAATAAAATTATCCTAATTCTCTAACAACATCTCTTTTGAATTAATAAAACCAAGGATTCCACTTAGCAAATATGAAGAGGTAGTTCTTAGAAAAGACAAATCATAGTCCAGGCCATAAATGTCCCTCTAAAGTCAAAGATTTTAGGATAGAAGGATAGAAGGAAAGCAAACCTGAACTCTTGAACTTTAAAGAATAGTTCCAATGAAGAATCCAGTCATCCCAGGCTTGGATTTTACAATTTCACTGAGATTTATCAGAAATCATTTTAAAGAAACTTACAGGTTAAGTAAAACATTTCTCAATTCCACTTTTGCATAGAATAAGGCACTTATATTACTCTGTTTAAATGTTCCTTGTTATTTGTAAGGATATTTCCAAATAATTTTCTCTTTACTATGAAATAAGTATTCATATTCCCATTTTATAGATGAGGAAATTAAGGTAAGACAGGTAAAGTGACTCAGGGAGCCAGAATGGATAGAGGGAACAAAGACGGGACTTAGAGACCAAAGAACCAGGGTTTAAATATAACACAGCCACCTGCTAGCCTGGAGCAAGTCCCTTCATCTGGGCCTTGCACTTGTAAAATGAGGATAATACTACCATCTAACTCTCAAATAGTTGATGTAAGGCATAGGCAAAGCACCTAGCAGAAAGCCTAGTTCATAGTTAGCCATTCAACAAACATCAGCTCTCCCACCAATCCACAATTCCATGGTACAATGCGTATAATGCTGTTGTGAGGTAAATGAGATAATGTAACACAGGTAGAGTGCCAGCAAGTACATGCGGAATACACGTTCTCTCCCCTAATATTCCCTCCCTTATCCTAGGTCCCACAGTTGTCCAGTGGCTGAGCCACAATCAAATCCAAACCTTAGTTCTACTATAGAACTGCCTCAGTGCACATACAGCTTATGATACCCTATGTAACTGCAAAAGCTAATTTAACCTAGCTGTTTAATCAGATGTTATTTTAATATGTTCCCAGTAAAATCAAATTCATTTCTAGGGTAGCTCTACTTTTCAGTGATCACAAAAGTAATTAATATTTCTGACTTGAAAATACATATTTTTCAATACATATTTCTACTGGCATTTCTGCAATATATATTCTTAATATTTTATAAACTATTATAACTCAAAAGATAGTTAAAAATCTATTCCTTAGGATATCATATGCTTAAGTATTTACATGACTCCATTTGACATACTGAATTCAAAGATATTCAGTAGCCTTTTCATTTTTCCTATTTTCTCCCAAATAAAATAACAAAGGTAGTAAATGTCATAAGTAAACATAGATATGCATAAATGAAACAGATGTGTGAAAAATATGGACCAGATCTGCATTTATGAGACAATGACCTTCAAAACTGGCAGGGAGCTGTTAACAATGTTCTTCACAGGGGAGCAATTATACTACAACCCTCCTATGTATATGTACTTTCATTTCTCGAGGTCTACAAATAAATTTGCATATCAGAAAGAATAAAAGAATAGTCTGGTAACTGTGGCAACCTTCACTGAGAGGGCATAAGGCATTTTCATCACCTTAATCATCACATCCTAAATGCCAGATCAGTGTAACTGATGCCAATATGAAAGGCTAGGCCAATTCTTTGACAGAATTTCCTACAACTGAAATTTACCAAATGTGGCTATTAGGACTCTAACCCAGTGATACATTTCTGATTCTGTAATACCCTAAGTGGTCCCTAATTAACTCAAGAAGCACTGAAATCTTTCTCAAATAGATACATTATTTAAACAAAAACATGGCATACGATACTTTAAAGACAAAGTTCAAATTATTACCAAAATTTTAAAAAAATATACAGTACTGCAATTCCTAAGATGTTGGAAATGTCGCTTTTAACCTAATGAGTAGCTCACAGTTTCTTTCAATATTGATTTAAAGACCCCGTGCCCAGTAGCTGACAAATAAGCATGTGCGCGCACACACAGACAGAAATGTATAAGGAGAAAAGTTGGTAAGAAAAACTCAATCTCCAATGCTCAAACAAGCCATATGCACAAAATACTGATTTCACACAAGATACTGTCTTTTCTTACATTTCCTCACATGGGTGAAAACAAAAGTAATTCACAATAGTGGTGTCCCAAAATGACAATATTCCATATACTTTAGAATTCTAGTGTTTAGATTTCATGCTAGAATCCCAATGCACAATCATTAACATGTCTAGACAGTAGACACTTACTACAGTATGGTCATGTTACCAAGCTAAATTGTTTAACTTTATTTTTAATTTTTCTAAATTCTTACAACATTAAATTGTAATAATGTAAAAAAAGACCATCAGGGGAAAAACACAACAATAGTAGAATACAGCAAGCTTAAATCCAGGAAGTCCTGCTTAACTTAAAAAATATTTTGTCATGGTAATAATAAAACCTACCCATAACTATAACAGCAATCAACCAAACTTAAAGGTTCCACTAAGTGGACAAAATAACCAGTTACCTTATTGTGATACCTTAAAACCACAAGGTTATCACTGGTGGAGTGGTGATGTGAATTGTTTCATTTGTACTCTACATCTTGGCAAAAGTTAATGACCCACCCTGGAAATTTTATGTCACCATATGTATACTCCAAAAGTATTTTACATCTCATGAAGTCTAAATCTCAATTGTGTAAATGCTTTAAGTTTTAAAACAAAGGGATAAATATTAATACTTTAAAAGCTCTAGACAATGTATTCGAATGAAAATGTCAACTCAGTTTTCTCCTCCACCACTAAAAAAACAAAAAAAAAAACCCCTGTATATGACACATAAAGGTACAAAAGAAACAAAAAGTAGTATGCCACTTTTTCAGTAAGGAAATAATACATAACATCTCTATCATATTCAACTACAAAAATCCTTTCACTTGATGGCTAGCATCTTTACGACTGCTTAATCTGTATTTAAACGGCGTTAAAAAGAGATTTTTGTTCTCTTTCTCTACCCTCATGGATCTTTGGCAGCAGTCAGCACTTATGTCCAGAGCTGGTTTGGGTGGGGGCGGGGGGGATGGTAGAAAAGGGAAAGTGGAGAGAAGATTGAACTGAGCACCGAGTCAGCAGAGAGCAGCTGCTCCCATACAATACCCAGCGTCTTTCTCACACATCGCTATTTTCCGCTATTGAGCACTGTCAGCAAAAAACAAATAGAGGGTTGGGGGGAGGCAGGGAGACAAAGAGAGTACGACCCAGGCCGACAGTTTTTGTCTGCCACATCTGAGGCGAGAAGCCCTCTCTGGTTTCTTGGTGCTAATAGGGATCAGGTGAGACCCCTCCGGGTCCAACTCAATTTGCTTCTCCAGAAAGAACAGTTTCTGGCATTGAGCGCAGGATCCTTCCCGCAGCTGAACTAAACACCGGAGCACTATCAATGTTTTCTATCTCTGACTTTATAAAGGAGGAAAGAGGGTTGGGACTGCATTCCTGGGAAAGACTACTACTGACGTGCCACACAGCAGTAGTGAAGGGACATAAGCCAGAGGTTTGTAAAAATCCCTTCAAAAATACCAGAAACGCTGTGCAGCATTATCGTATTGTTGGCGTTTTTTTTAAGTCACAGATTGTTTCTCGCCACTGTCAACCCTCAAATCGCTGGGACTTGTTGCTAAATCTTCACCTCACGCCCCCTCCCCCCCCCCGAATTGCCCAAATAGAATAAGATTTGGGGAGCGAACAGAGGGAGGGGGGCCTAAATTTGTAAAGCCCGGAGGGCTGGCTGGGCTCCCTTCAATAGGCCACTCTTCATGGGCTGCGCGTTCAGTTCTACCTTCGGAGAGCTCTGACTCACAAATGCTGGGGGGTGCGGGGGATTATGACATACACCATTATCATCCCAACCAAAGAGACAAGAAAAGCCTGCTAGCGGACCTTGCCGGGCCGAGCAGCCAAAGCCTGCGCCCCGCGACGGGGCGGCCGGGGAAAGAGCTTGCAGCCCTGCCCACCTCTCCCCGGACGCTCGCCGAAGGTACCACCCACCCGGGCGGACTCCAGGAGCCAGGATGGAGCGCCCTCACCTTGGAGAGAGCAGGGAACGAGTTGGGGCTCCGGGACACACGAACTCACCCCGCAGCGGCGCCAAGCGCCCTGCGCCCGGCCCCGGACAGGGTCTCTGGCGAAGGCGCCCTGCACCCGGGCCGTCCTCCGCAGCCAGCGGCGGACAAAGCACTGGGGTGTGGGGCGACCCCCGGGCGGCGGCCGCGGACCAAGTTGGCCAGACTAGGGGGACAAGGGGGTCCCGCGGGCGGGTTGGCGCGGCACTGACCTGGATGGTGCAGGTGTACTCGCTGTCGTCCAGCAGCCGCACAGTGCAGCTGTACTCGCGCTCCAGGCTCCTGCTGCTGCCGCTCATCAACCTGCTCAGCATCTTCCCGCCCGCCCGCCCCCGGGAGACGCGGCGGCTCTGCGGACCCTGGACCAGGCGCCCTTCAACCCGGCAGCTCCGCGCCGACCCTGGGCACCTGCACCATCACCCCAGCCCGGTCGCCGCCGCTGACTCCTGCTGGCCCCGCTCCTCCTTCTCCTCCTCCTTCCCCGTCACCGCCTCCCCCAACCCGGAGCAAGCGCCGCGCTCTCTCTCTTCAATGCCCCAACGCCGGTGCCCAGCTCGTGGGGCGGAGCCTCGGCCGGAGGGGGCCCAATGGGGGTCAGCGCGGCGGAACCGAGTGACAGACGGTACAGCCAATCGAAATAGCGCACTGGGATGACCGACAAGTTGAAAAAGCAATCACGGGAAAGCAATCAGACCGAGCCAAATCGGACCAGCCCTCTGGCATCCCAAATGAGGGGCTCTTCTGCTCCCTGCGGTTCCTACAAATGCTATTTCCCGTCCCCCGAGCCAGGTGTAAACACCCGGCTGGATTGGCGCCTGCTGTTTGTAATATATTAGGGCTCTGTTTTAGAGACTAAATTCTACACTCTGCAACGCCGCGGTTCCCGCCCTCTCAGGAGCCGGGGCGGTGCGAGATCACAATCCCTGCACCTGCAGAATGCAGGCTCTGGTCTAGGCGGTTGCCCCCACCTGCGCTCTACCCCAGGTCGGGCCCGACAGCCTCTCTGCGCTAGCCCTCTTATTTTGGAGAACATCTGTTTTACAGGAGCTACTTAAGAAAAAGCTGCAGGATTCGCAGAGGTTCTTAAGCACCCGTGTTTAACCCCTAGAAAATCCTCCACTCCAACACCCTTTGCCTCCTTTTATTTTCAGAAGACAAAAGGAAGAGACTGAGGCATGCTTCTTCAGCCGGTATGGAGCAGAGGAAGCTATGGATCATTTCCTTGCACCTTCAGAACTGGAATTATGTCTTCAGACTTCATCAACAAAACACAAAGAAAAAAATTGTCTCCTGTTGTGGGGACAAAACCCCAAAAAACAGTTTCCAGGCTCTCGGCCTCACATAGAAAGGTGCTGGCTCGGGTAGTAAATGGCCATCAACTGTGATCAGATGGCCAGCAGCTGTGGCTAGTTGGCCGTCAGCTGTAACCCGTAGGCCATTGGCCACTAATATAACTGCTGTGGCTACGCTAGCGGGAAAGGAATGAGGGCTAGCAAGAAGATGGTGGCTGGCAAGCGCGGACTGCTGTTAGGCAGATTATATAGATCCTGCTTCCTGTGTCTCCAGCCCAGCCGCCAGCGAGAATATATTGGTTTGACTCCCCTACTTATGGCTCCATGGGTGTTCCTTTTTGGCCTTACCGTGTCCTGCGTTCTTTGGCGGGGAGTGGGACCAGAGACCCTGCACGACAAATGGCGCAGCGAGCAGGGTTCCCTGCGTGACACATGGCGTAGTCGGCAGGATACGGTGCTGGCCAAAGCTTTCCGAAGGGCAGTGGAGCAGTTTGTGCGTATGAAAGCTCAGTCTGAGGAAGACCAGGAGGAGCAGCTGCCGGAGAGCTCGATTCCCGTGGAGGGGTGGAAAGATGAGGATGGTTCCCCAACCAGCAGAGGCCGGAGAAAGCGGAGAAAGCGAAGGTTGTTGCCGCCCTGTGGGCTGGGAACTGCTTGCTGAGGCAGCCCGGATGCAGGACTTTTAGTCCCAGGAGGAAATGCTTGCTGAGTCCTCCATGGGAGATGAGGGTGAGGTCAAGGTCATCCCTCACCCCCAGGACAGCCCTGGCAGATGACTATGGACTATGGGGAATTGCCTTCCATCCCTAATTTATTGGACGCTTGACTGTTTGGGAACATACCACCATGTAGTGGGACTGGCGAGAATGTTTGCTTTTGTGTCTTGACTGGCCGCCATTGAAAATATGTAAGCACCTTGATGTGAGCCGCTGTTGTTCCAGCACAGTACCCCGAGAGGCCCAGAGAGAGAGTGGCAGTGCCCTGAGGCCCTGGCTGTGTCCAGGAAGTCTGGCTGTGTCCAGAGAGTGGCAGTGCCCTGAGAGCCCTGGCTGTGTCCAGGAAGTCTGGCTGTGTCCAGAGAGAGTGGCAGTGCCCTGAGAGGCCCTGGCTGTGTCCAGGAAGTCTGGCTGTGTCCAGAGAGAGTGGCAGTGCCCTGAGAAACTCTGGCTGTGCCCGGGGAGACAGGTGGTACCCTAAGAAGCCCAGGAAGTCTGGCTGTGTCCAGAAGTACTGGGGTGGTGCCCTGAGAAACCCTGGCTGTGCCCGGGGAGACTGGTGGTACCTTAAGAAGCCCAGGAAGTCTGGCTGTGCCCAGAAGTACTGGTGGTGCCCTGAGAAACCCTGGCTGTGCCCAGAGAGCCTGGCTGTGTTCAGGATAGTGCATTCACCTCCAGGCTCCTCGCACAGGGACCCTCGCGGAAGACACTTGTCGCATAGATTGTGAGGCGAGACCCTGTAGGGGTGGAGTGTGGGGACAAAACCCCAAAAAACAGTTTCCAGGCTCTCGGCCTCACATAGAAAGGTGCTGGCTCGGGTAGTAAATGGCCATCAACTGTGATCAGATGGCCAGCAGCTGTGGCTAGTTGGCCGTCAGCTGTAACCCGTAGGCCATTGGCCACTAATATAACTGCTGTGGCTACGCTAGCGGGAAAGGAATGAGGGCTAGCAAGAAGATGGTGGCTGGCAAGCGCGGACTGCTGTTAGGCAGATTATATAGATCCTGCTTCCTGTGTCTCCAGCCCAGCCGCCAGCGAGAATATATTGGTTTGACTCCCCTACTTATGGCTCCATGGGTGTTCCTTTTTGGCCTTACCGTGTCCTGCGTTCTTTGGCGGGGAGTGGGACCAGAGACCCTGCACGACACCTGTCCTCTGTGCCCCCACGTCTAAAAACCTCATGTTTTTTACGAAATTTGATGGAAGGAAATGTTATAAAAAAATCTTTATCAACACAGAACAGTAATGCTGTAATAAGCATATTAACTGAAAAATAATGAAATCTGCATAATTTCCTATTATTTTCATAATTTACTCTGTACTTACTTATTTACCGCACATAAAAATGAAAGCCTGGGGGCAGCCCATTAGCTTAATTGGTTAGAACACAGGTGTTCTTAACAACAATGTTGTGGTTAGATCCCCACGTGGACCACCGTGAGCTGTGCTCTCCACAACTAGATTGAAACAACTACTTGACTTGGAGCTGATGGGTCCTGCAAAAACACACTTAAAATAAATCAGTTTTTTTTAAAAAAGAAATGAAATGAAACCCTATATTAACCTAGAAAAACATCCGACCTTTAAAGCATGCTTCTTCGCTAGTGTCTTTGGATTTCAGTATTTCTTCCAATTTATGTGCTTAGAACCAACCCCCACTTTCAGTTATCACCTAAGTAACCTGGATTGCTCTCCTTATAAGCTGCATTCTCCCTATGGCATTCAATAGCTGTAAGAGGAGGTTCCTCTTGTCAATGCAATCCTGGAGGAGTTAGTTAAGAAACTAGAACCAGTGAGTCAAGTAGTCTAGCCATAAAACCAGGTGTCAGCTGAGCTACTCTGTAGCTCCAGCAGGTAGCCTGGTGGCTGCAACATAATAGGTATTCAATAAAGGTCTGTTAAGTCATGTAAATGGAATTTATAATTAATTTCAGGAAGGTCTTGAAGACAAGTGAAATTATTAATATGCTGAAGTGATATTCTGTAATGCTCAACTTTGTTTTGTAGATGAAAGAAGATAATGGAAGACGTCAGACAGGCAGAACTTTTGTTGAAAGAAAAGTTGTGATTCGTTTCAGAATCTACAAGAGCAAGAAAAAAATATCTCAGAAGCTAGAAGAAGGCCTGAAATGTGATGGTAGGGACGTGTCTCTAACAGGTTATGTAAATAAGCAGCTGTTAGAATAAAAACGCAAAGCACCATGAATCCAGAGAAGCTCTAAGGAACTGAATGCAATCTATTTTTCAAAGTACGACTATAGATGAAATGAACAGGAATGAAATTGTAGCTTCTGTATACGAATGCTTAGCCTAAGAAAATCATGTTTTAGGTGCTCACCTCATTGAAAGACCAGTTAGATATTCATCTATGCTTACTCATATCCATAAAAAGCTTCCAAATCTCCCTTACTCTCTGATACAGAACATTTTGTTAAGAAAACAGAGGATGGACAAATAATAGAAGAAAAGCAAGAATCAATCAGTTTTTGGTTAGCTGTATGCCTCTATAAGGCTCAAGAGCAGAAGCCTTCAGGCTTCTAAAAAGAAAAGGCTCATA
The DNA here is from genome assembly GCF_964194185.1 of Rhinolophus hipposideros. Lineage (NCBI taxonomy): Eukaryota > Metazoa > Chordata > Mammalia > Chiroptera > Rhinolophidae > Rhinolophus > Rhinolophus hipposideros. The sequence goes on from NC_138051.1 coordinate 40,564,795, forward strand.
TAAAATCAAACTGAGGAATACTTTGTTTACCTTTGTTTCTCTGTGGAGCAGGGGGCCCAGGATAGAAAGAGTTTGTTCGATAAAAGCCCTCATGTACCCTTGAGAATCAGATTGTCATAGCTTTAATGAGTTTTTTAGTATAAAAGAGGCCATATTTAAAATGAAACTCCCAACTACAATGGCTCTGAGTCCCACCTTCCAATTTATCAAGATGTCAGTCCTCTCTAGAGTTTCCCTCTTGTCTCTACTACCGTGGAGTCCCCAGGGGAGGTACTGTCACCCACATATGCCTGAAATAACTATTACTGCCTCTGCTTCAGATGTCCCATACCCTGATGTTTTGGGACATTGAGCTGTCTCCAGCTCAAAGCAAGCATTCAGCATTGCTTTGGGATTTGGCAGGAAGGGGCTCTGCCCTCTCTTCACCAGATTACAAACAAAAGCCATTCTCCTCAAGGTCTCCTCACAGCACAGCTAAGACCACTGTTTTGTATAACAATATTAGAAAGGAAAAATAATGCCGAGTAACCTGCAGGTATGACATGGCTCTCAAAGCCCTTATGGACTAGATACAGGCCTGCCTTACTGTCGACTTCCAGCCTGGGTCCATATGGCTGAAGATAGTTCTCCTCTCCATCAAGAGTTTCCCTGACCATGTCTTGGGCTTCACAGCCCAACCACTGTGAAGCTGAGAAGAAAACAACTCTCCTCAACCAGTATAAGGTCCACTTTCAACATCCCATTTTCTGTCCCACGTGCTGCCTCTTTCTAGGAAGGCCGATCATGGGAATATCTACTCCTTTAAAGGAAACCCCACCCTCCATCCCCATGGGTGTGATCTTGCCCTCTGACCCAACTGGGCTACCCCTTAGGACATCAGTATATTTCTCACAGAGATTGAGTTATTCAGTCTTTAGGTACAGATCCAGGTAGACCCTCACCAAAGCCAGTCCAGTCCCTTTGCATAATTACTTCTCTGATAAACAGTGAGGATCATGCCTATCCTTGCTTTCCTGTATTCTTTAAACTGCAGCTTCTATTCTCCAAAGAGCAAGAACTCAAACAAAGACATTCATATCTCCACAGAAACAATATATTGACACATATATTGTCTAAATCTACAGAGAGGAGAAACAGTCTGTTCTCTTCTGCATCAATCTCTGCAAAGGCAGTGCTGCTGCTCCACACAAAGATTTGCATATCCAAATAGAGCACTCTGTCTCTCAGTCTAAAGCAGCTACATTCAGGTTAATGGGTACTTTATAGTTTTCCAAGAATAACAAATGTATACTTACTTCAATATGAGTGGTTCAACAATTCCCGTAGTTTTCCCAGAGCAATCTACCTCTGAAGAAATGGTTGTCTTCTCCTTGATCAGGACAGAACACCACCTTACAGTTTAAGAGACAGCTTGCCTTCTACCAATCCTTAGGATTTTCAGTTTAGCCCCCATTATACTTTGAAGTATTCTTTATGTGGAAATATAAGCAGTGCGTGTGCTTTTTTTATACCAAACTACAAACATTTATTGAACATTTACTATATGTTAGGCATATACTCTGTGACAGCTTTCTAGAATACATAAGACATAGCCCAAAGAATAGGGGAAAAGGAAACGTACAAACAAAGAAGTTCACAATCTAGGAGAGAGTGTTAGATGTGTGTACAATTAGCCATAACACAACACATGGAGCATGAGCGAGGTGCTATAGAAGAACAAATGGTATAATTATTTAAACATGGGAGACAGTAAGGCCTTACAGGGAAGGTATTTGAGTTGGGCCCTAAGGAATGGAGTAGTATCATGATGGGTGCAGAAAGTAGGAGACTGATATGAGGTGAAGAGTGACGTTTTAAGTAGAGGAAATAGCATGAGCAAAAACACAGAAGCACAAATGTATATAGCATGTTCCAGAAATTGCAAGTATTCCTGTATGGATAGCATATGGGGTGCATTGGCAGAAGAGATGAACTGAGGCCAGATCATATAGGACCTTCAATGCCATGCTTAGGAATGTAGGCTCTGTTGTACAGACATCGGGGGTGGGCATACGACATTTTAAAGCAGAGAAGTGATAGGATGGATCTGTTTGGAAACATCATTTTGATAACAGTGTGAATGACTAAATTAGAGCAAGATGAGATTATTTATTGGAGTAAAAATGCATTCTGAAAACAATAGAGTGTCTTTAATGAGGCATCAGAAGCATTTATAATAGGTCTCTCAGATGTCGTTGACAGGCTTTATTATATTCTCCAATTATGGTTCATTTTCCCTATATTTCCAGCTAGTCTTCAGCCATTGTTTTAGGAACAAAATGTATATGAAATGAAACAAATTAATTCATTTATTCAAAAAAATTATTGCCAGTCTACTATGTGCAAGTCCCTATGCCAGGTGCTGAGAGAATTCAAAGATGAATAAAACATACTTTCAACCCTCATAGAATTTACAGGCCCATGCAATCTGCAAAATTACTTCAATAATATTTATTAAGTATTCAGTTTATGTAGATTAATATTCAGTGCACATTGGTTAAGAAAAAGATATTAAGGGGAAAGGCAGAAAAGATATGAGACATAGCCCAAAGAATATAGGCAAAGAAATATGTAAACAATAGAAAATCAGAACAGCCCATACTTCTTGATTAATAGTGTCAATTGACAACTTGTTCTGCAAAATGAGATCATTAACATTATACACTCTTCTACACTCCATACTACAATTCCCAATTTTTGTGGTTTATATTATTTCTATTTTGTCAGGGTTTATAATATTTACAGTTTTGGGCAACCATATTTCCTTTAGTTGTTAAGTCTCACTTCTGTAATCACATGGGTTCAGTGTTTACCACCTGTCCTTTTATCCTAGCATCATCATTCCTGGGTTTTTTATTTTTATTCACATCCTGGTAAGTGGGAATTATTTGCTAAGCAGTTTGTTCAAGAATGGCTAAGGCCATGTTCCCTGAGTGCTTTATTGTCTGCCTGTTGCCTTTATTCTTGAACAAATCCTTGAATAGAAATACTACTTGTGGTTCACACTTCCTTTCCCTCAGAATTTTGTAGCCATGGCTCCTCTGTTTTTTTTTTCTTGATATTTGCTATGGAGAAGTCTGAGATGAGTCAAAATTTTTCCCCTATAGGCGATTTTCTTTTCTTTCAAGATGCCTGAAGGATCTATATATTTAGCACTGAAGTTCAAGAATCAGAATATATCTCTATGTTAATTGTTCTGAATCAATTTTCCTTTGTGTAAAATGGGTGGCTTTTTGTACAATAGCTTTTATTATTTTTGAATTTGATGGGTTCTCTCCCTCTGGGACACTAATTAGCCCGATATTGAATCGTATTTGACTATATCTTTCATTTCTTTTAAATTCTTAAATCTCTATGCCTTTTTCCTCTCTACTCATTGTGATTATCCCAAGTCTTTTCTCCATGCCATTAACCTGCCAAGTCTATTTTGTTCCTTGCTGTTGAAATTTATTTCTATCATCTGTAATGTTATTATTTTAGTTCTTAATCATTCTATTGTTTTAATGTCTCAACTTGTATCTCTTATTTTATTCAATATTATTTCTTACTGTTTTTTTTTTTTTAGCACAAAATATGCTTCTATTCTCTGGGTTGTGACAAAGAGTCTCTCCTTGACCAAACATTAGTCAAACTCCTCTGAATCCTCTTCCCAACTAAGTCTCAACTTCTGGACTTTTTTCCATCTTTTAGATTTTTGTCTGTCCTTGGATCACCCAATTTTAGCAAGAATCCTGTTAAGTCAGTTTAGCCAGAATCCCGCAAACTCAATATCTGATCACCCTTAATATCTTACCAAACTCTTCATTCCCCAACATCTCCCAGGTGATGTCAGATCACCTTGGCCTGTCTTTAGCAAGAATCTTTTTAGATTGGTTTAGCAAGAATTGCTCCTGATCCTTAATGTTTCCTTTTAGTCATTTTCCATCCACAGATACATACACTGCCCCCATCCCCACCCTGTTCCTTAGCTACGCATTCCTACTTTTCCTTGTTATATTAAGAATCGAGCCCAGTTCTATACTGAACTGAGGTCTCTTTTCCCCTATTGCAATAGTCTTTTTGAATAAAATCTGTTTTTAACCACTTGAACTACTGTCCAGTTCAAGTTTCTTTAACAGTTGTTTTTGTCTAAAATGAGATTTTTCACCTGTCTTTCAAAAATCATGTTTCTTTCCACCATGTTTGAATGATAGTCATGTCGTTATATTTCATCAGTTCATGCTTCAGACTTTCCATTTTCTCTGATATGTACCAGTTTATCTTCCCCCAGGTTAAGAATTTAAAGTTGTTCTCTAACGATATTCTCTAACATGAGGATTCAGGACAAGGGGAAGAAAGGAGAGAAGCTGGGAGAGTGTTGCTCTTATTAGCATTGCTCTCTTGTGAAATTCAGCTCAATGGCCTAGCTCAGCCCAATCTAACCAGCCAGAAATATATTATACTCTTGTGTAATGTGTTTTAGTCGTTCTGCTCAGCCTAGTAACCTGAGAAATGGAAAGCTCTGGAGGCCCTCATTGTCTCTGCTGAGGTCCTGTGGTGGTATATGGAGGCTTCTATTTTAAAACAATTGTCTCATATTTCCTCATTTCTCCAGCCTCCCCATGGTTGCTTATCTACACCTTCAGAAGTCTTCTTCACAAGTTAGTGAAGGAATAAGGGTGAATCCTCAGAATGTTGTCAACTCCCCCCAGACTCTTTTCCTCTCAATCTGCTTCTGAGGAGAAGGAGCAGGGTGAGGAGTCATCGTCCCTTACTACACCAGAATATTCTGCTCTTTTTCTTGACCACTTTTTTTTTTTTAACATTTTATGTATGTGTAAGGTTTCATCCTGGTGAATTTTGGGCTTTGTTAATGCATTTTTGTTTTTATTGTTCATTTCATTAGGTATTGGTGGGTAGAAAATTGATAACCCTGCCTAATTCTTCTATACTTACTCAGAAGTTTATCATCTAAGCTCACCTAGGTTTAAAGTAGTTGCTAACCAAAGATATTGTCACAAAGATGTTCAAATAGAAAAGAAAGGAAAAATAAACATTGCACAGTGCACATGCTAATTATTCAGTAAATGTCCTCGGAATTAATTTTAACATTTCCTTGGACACAATTCAGTCAATTAAAACTGCAAATAATTATTATATCTTATTATTTCATTTTTTCCATTTTGGTACTGAGGGAGCTCTCACTCTGCCAGAAAATCTGCTGGGTATTTTATACATATTACCTAATTGAATCTTTTCAACACTATGGCGAAGTTGTGCTATTGTTATCATTCCCATTTTATGGATGAGGAACTTTCAGTGTAGTGTTGTAAGAATACAGCAATCAAGAGGCAAAACCAGGACTCATGTATCCAAGTGCCAAAGACTGTGCTTTTAACAACTACATTACATAACCTTCTTTTTAAGGAATTTAGTGGAAAGAACATTGAAGTTGAAATTAGAAGATTTGAATACAAGCCCCAGATCCAACATTATATGCTATGTAATCTTGGCAAGTCATTTGAACTCCATTTCTCATTTGTAAAATGGGGATAATAATGTCTTTCCTGATTGTTCTGAAAGTCATAAGACTTTTGCTTAAAAATGGCAAGTAAAACACATACATTTATCTCTGTGCTTACTCCAAATCCACTAAAACAACAGTAAAGTGATTTTTTTTTAAAGCATAAACTACAAGACCAATGAGAATATAGAATAACCACAGCAATAACATTTTAGAAACTAGAAACCTATGGATGGTAATAATTAACTGAGCAGACTCAAGAAAGTTGAATTCAAACCCAGCAAACGGGAAAGCTGAGAAGCAATTTGATATGCATGTAGAACCCACTAAATATTTAGAAATTGATACACCAGGTGCTTTTGGAAATGGACACAGAATTGAAAACAGGAGAATTGTTTGAAAGTCCATTTAAAAAGCAGTTCCATCCTCCAACTCTGTACAGCCAAGAGACTTCTTTTCTCCACCTCATCAGAAGACTCAAGGGCGATTCTCTGGAAAGAGCAAAACTGAGTTTCTAAACTGGAGGTGAGGTGACCAAAAATTTAAGAAATTTAAGTAGTACCTCTAACATAAAACCTAGAGACCAAAACAACAACACAAAAAGGCAACTTGGAGGATGGAAAGACAAAGCAGAAACAAGAAAATTTTCAAAAAGAAAATTATTAGAAAATTATTACCCTCATACAGATAGAAGAGATATGGCATTCCTTAAATAAATACAGGATGCTATGGCGGGAGGGGGAAATCATTCAGGGAATTCAAAAGAGAGCCTTTATAAATGTAAAATAACAAAGTAAGATAAATAAAACATAAAACTGAATAGAAACAGGAAAAGGTGGAGAGCAGGAAATTATCAAAGGCATAATTCAAGAAAATTTTCCACACTGATGGACATGAATTTCCCAATTTAGAGGGCCTACCAAGTGTCCAGAACAATGGATAGAAAGAAATCCACACCATGACACAGCATTGTGAAATTTCAGAACACAAGGAACTTAGAAATAAGCTTCCAGAAAATAAAAATGTTACAAGCATTAGGATTACTTTGTACTTCTCAACAGTAACACTGGAATCAAGAAGATAGTAGAGCAATATCTACAAATTCTAAGGAAAATGATTTCCAACCTAGACTTCTATATCCAAATAAACTTTCAATTGGGTAAAAACATCACTGTGGACATGCAGGATCCTTCAATAATTCAACTTTTATGCACACTTCCTCAGGAAGCTATTAGAAGATGGGATCTCGAAAAATATGGGAGCAAACCAAGAAATAGGAACACAGGTAGATTGTGTTGGGTTATATTGCCTGGCGCTCTCTATCAGGATTAGAATTTTACTTCCCATTCTACTGACATCAAGCTTGGCCATTGATTTACTTTGAAAAATGAAATGTAAGTGGAAATGGTGGATATTATTGCTTTTTTCCCCAAAAAATATTGGTTTGATCCAACTGAAGACTGATCCTGGGTCCTGGGGAGAAACCAACATGGAGCAAACAAAGCTGCAGCCAACCCAGAAAGGATATCTAATGAAAATAAGAAATAAATCTTTTTTGTTGTAAACCACTGAAATTTCTGAGTCATTACTGTAAAAGGAAGGAAGGAAGGGAGGAAGGAAAGAAGGAAGGAAGGAAGGAAAGAAGGAAGGAAGGAAGGAAGGAAGGAAGGAAGGAAGGAAGGAAGGAAGGAAGGAAGGAAGGAAGGAAGGGAAGGAAGGGAAAAGTATCAAAATCTGACTAATATATGTAGGTTCCTGGAAATGGGACTTCACAAAAGAAGGAGAATAATGATGAAGTTTTATCCCAGAATAACAGCTGTGAAGCAAGTCTAGGGAAGAATCAAAGTCAAAATGGAGAAAATCAGAAGGCTCTCAGGTATTTAAAAAAAAAAGGTGAAAGATTTGTGATCTTAGGTCTTAGGTATGTTAAAGAAGATGAAATTGATAGACTACCTAATGTTTTTGACTATATTGCAAAGAAATACACTTTTGGGGGAGAATTTGTTTAAGAATTAGCAGTAATTATATTAAAACAAAGTAAAAAAAATAAAAACAAAGCATTCATTAACTCCAGGAAAAATGAAAAGGAAAGGCAATCATAAAATACAAGCATTTACATAGTCAAAATAGTATAAATATTGATTTGATTTAACCAACATTATTACATAACTATATTAGAAGAATGGATAGGAAACTATGTACATGTGTGGTTGAGGTAGGCTGGGATTGATGTTGTTGAAAGATAATACATCTTTCATAGATAACACCTAATTTTCTTCAAATCAAGAAGGAGCAAGATAAGCATACAATATAGAAATATTGAGACAACTACCAGAAGGAATAGCTAAGATAACTGAAAGTTGTTGCCTCTGGGGGTGGAAGCTGAGAAAATTGGGGAGTACAGAATTGCTGTTATAGTCCTTATAGAACTATTTGACTGCTACACTATGTGCATGTCTAATTTTGATAAAAATAAAAATGAAAACTTTGCAGCACAGGAGCAGCTTGAGGCTTAAAAACTCAAAAGACACAAAAATAAAATTAGTAGAATAAACCAATGTAGCACAACTTTACACACCAAAAGAAAAGAAAAAGAAAGAAAGAAAAATGAAAAAGAAGAGGCTTTTTGAAAGCATTTGTAAACTATAAAGCACTGGGAACATTTACAGTGACTGGAAAAAGTTAGAAGACTGAAAGTTAGAAGACTAAAAGTAGTGTGGGAGCAGAAGAATATAGTGGGTAAGAGCATGGGCTCTAGGTTCAGACAGCCCATGGTTTAAATTCTTATTCTGCTATGTACTAGTTGTGTGACCTTAGGACTAATGCTAAGCTTCAGTTTATCATATGGAAAGCAGGGAGAATAATGGTCCTCCTCTAATAGAGTTGCTATGAGAATGAAATGAGATAAGCACTTGCAGAAAGAAAACACTGGGAAAGTTTTCGCTAATATTAATCTCTTTCATGCCCTCATCTCCTTGACGGCTAAAAGGCAATCAGTAGAAGGGAATATCTGAAGCAAAAATCGGTGATGATACACAATCTGGAGAACTAGCCACTGAATAATTGAAAACTGTGCATGGTGGTCACTTCAGCCCCAGTAATTGATAAGCCAATTGCCTTAGAACTACAGCTGCTTCTTGCCTTTCTTTGTCCCTTTCCCTTTCCTTTTCCTCCTTCATTCCTAATCATTGTCATCATCATCTTTCACCACACATGCAGCATCTCATTCGTTCAGCAAATGCACTTCTTTTAGTCTCTGATTCCCATGTGCTTAGTTTATCTACCTGTATAATTTAGACATCAAGTTAAGGTTGTAGATATGAAAGAAGTTTTTTTCTGCAACAAGAAGTTGTTATGATCAATAGTAGGTAAGGAGGCTTATTAATCCAAGAGCAACCACAAGCATATTTGACCAGCGTCCAACTCTCACAGAAGATCATTTTCCTCTGCAGCTGGTGCAATTCTGATTCCAAAAGCCATTTCTACCTCCTTAATCTGATAATCAATCAGAAGACGTGATTTTTCAAATTAGATTTTTATGTCATGCTAAATAAGACTAGTTCTTTTTTGCGTGCTAGGAAGCAGGTTTTTTAAGGACATGAGAGAGAAAGAGGAAACTTCCAGTCTCTTAGAGTTTATTTCCAGGAGAAACCTAGGGTTTCTTTAAGGAATATAGATCTTTTTATTTTGTTCTACCCGTCACTCAGAGATGTTGCCAGGACTGACATAAGGCACTCTTAAGAACCACTATTCCTTCATTGAGAGAAAGCTCGGAAGTTAAATGGTGCTTTCTGTGACTCAAAGTTTAGAAGACCAAAGAAACTGCCTAAAGGACTGCCTCATTGCCTCATAGACACCCTGGTTTTCTTTTCTCCCTCCTGCTCCCAGCTTTTTTTAATCCTTCTTATCTACACAGGCGGGCCCACTGGACCAGAAGTTTCCATCCAATCCATCTCTAGGACCATCCAGAACAATCTTTATCCCAACATCCAGTGCAATTTGCCATTGCTGCTATGGTTCTGGTCTCATGCTGCATTTCTCACACAGAGGTCTGTCCTATTTCTAAGATCTGGCCCCACTTCTACTATTTGAGTTCCTTTCTGGTTCCTTTAACTGGCTTCATTGTCTTGATACACTGCAAAATCACAATCCCTCTGAGAAAGGATTAATATGCCCTTACTAGTCCCTATGTAATTCGTGCATTAAATTAATTAGACCATACATTATATAGTACATGCTATGTATAATCGTACATAAATTATTTACCCTATGCATATAAGCAAGTACATGTTATTAAGATATTGCATGATACATTAGATGAAGTCGTACATAACACTATTCCCAACATGGATATCCTTGACCAAAGTTATTGCTTGAAGTTACATAGTACATAATATGATTGGTTCATATATACCCCAGTAAGTGAAATCATTTCCAGACAGCACACATACCACCTCCAATAGGTTATCTCTCAACTACCAACTCAAGTGAAACCAGCAACCCTTGCGAGAAGGATCCCTCTTCTCACCCCGGGCCCATAAACCGTGGGCGTTTCTAAACTTGGAGTGTAAATGACATCTGGTTCTCCCTTCAGGGCCATCTCACCTAAAATCGCCTATTCTGTCCTCTTAAATAAGACATCTCAACGGGTTAGTGACTAATCAGCCCATGCTGACACATAACTGTGGTGTCATGCCTTTGGTATCTTTAATTTTTAGGGCTATGCTTGGACTCAGCTATGGCCGTCAGAGGCCTTAACACAGTCAAACGACTTGTAGCTGAGCTTAAATTGCACCACGCTTGGACGTGCATCAAAATCAAAGGGTAAATGAAATGAATAGTACAGGACATAACAATCAATCGAACATGGAACAATAACTTCCAACGTGCAAACTAAGATGTGGCTAATTACAGATGATGCTACTGCAAATAGCCCCAGATCAAACAGCAGCCTGCTTGTCTAGCTCTCTGCATATTCCCTTTCCTGGATTACCTAGCGCTGCGCTGTCACCTTAGAAAATTTCTCTAACTCCTAGTCATTCCTCCTTCGTGTCAGCTCCTTCCCTGGGCTACCCTCCTTCTCCTATTTCCATGGCCATTTGCTGTGTCCAGTGGGGCAGAATTTCCTCTCAGGGCCTCCAGCTGGGCCCGTCTTGTACCTATATTGAACCAGTGCACCTTGTCCATGTATCGTTAATCAGAACACGCTGGCCCTGCCCTAAGATAAGAGTCATCCAACCAAGTTACTGGGAAGAATGTGTTCTCATAAGGAAATAGAAAGTCTGAACTTTGAGACCAATACGGTTTAAATAGGTATGACTCTATATGCCACTTTACCCTGTAAAAAGGCGGGCATATGTCTATTTCCCTACCTTTGAGTCACTAACTGGGTTTGAAAGGATATTGTACTAATGAGAATTAGTTCCATTGGCTAAAACTTTAGGAAAATACAAGATTTTGCATTTTGAGGTATAATAATGACTAATGACACTTACCATAACCTAGGCACTGTATTAAGTGCTTCATATAAGCTGACTCATTTAATCCTCACAATTACCCTGTGAAGTAGGCACTGTTATTGTCCCCACTTCACAAATGAGAAAATTAAAGCACAGAGAGGTTAAGTAACTTACCAAAGGTCACAGAACTAGTAGAACTGGGTGTTGAACACAAGCAATCCTAGAAGACCACTAAACGATACTGCATCTGGGAAACTAAGACAGGTCAGACAGGGGCTCTTTAAATCCCCCTTCAAAATGGACTTTGTAGTCCTTAAAATAAAGTTCAGATTGATTACGCTCAGTGAATCAAGCAACTCCTAGTACATTTGGCTCCATCTTCACAATACATTTGCTAATGTAAACAGGAAAGCAGCCAATTACTAGTAAAGTGTGTTTTGTACTTATTAAACAATACTATGAAATTCTGAAGAAAACCCCTATTGTGAATCAGACTTGAGGGTTTTTTGTTGGTGTTCAGAAACTGGTCCAGCTGTTCCTCCAGCTGCCTGGTAATGTGACAGAAACAAAATCAGTGAATCAGTTCAAATTTTGAAAAGGGCAATGCATTTCCTTTTGTCTTCATAAGACACCTACATTTAAATTACAATGCAAATGCAACCAGGCACTGTGTGAGCAAATTTACATAATTGGTGTCAGGGGTCTAAAGCAGAAGCAAAAGGGGGCTAGAAATTGATGGAACTGATAGAGCTGATTATTCTATCCATCTTAGCATCTTTTCAACCCCTTTTATAATGGAGACATTAAATTACTGTGCACACCTCCTTGAAGTCTAGCTATATTATTAGGACTTAATTAGGTTAGAGAAAGGAAATGCAACCATAAGGTTTTGCATGTTTGGATCTTTGCCTTTTTGTTTAGAACATATATGGTAATACATGTGCCCATTGCTACAAAGATGTGATGCCATTCAGCATTTCTTTGTGACCCATTTGCTCACAAAGCCTGCCACATCTATTGTACTAAATAGCCAGTTCATCCACCGGAAGGCTAATCTGGGTAATTCAAGCAAAATTTTAAGAAGGTGAACATCTGCAGTAAATGTGGCCCATGTCCTTCATAGATTTGTAGCTATTCCGTGTGGAGAAAAACGCTGTCTTAATCAGGGATAATTGCTTGCAAGGAACAGAAATCCATTCAACCGAGCTCAAGCACAAAAAGAGTGGTACTTATTGAAAAGATACAGGAGTATCTTTTGGAAACAAAGCCAGCAGCACAGCCAGTTCTTGACATAGGATTCATGTGCCAAGGGACTTGACATGGAACTTGAAAGTCAGGAACTAAAGGTATTCTCTTCTTCTTTTCTAGGCTCAATAATATCTTCTTTTTCTCGGAAGATTGGCTTTCTATGCTTCAATATCCCCTTGGTAGAAAATGGCAGTCCAGCCCTAGCTCTTCATCACCTTCTAGCTCCAGTGCCCAAGACAAATTAACTAGAAACTGTGCATCTCTATTCCAAATATCTAGGAGAGAGAATGTGATTAGTCCAGCTTATGTCACGTTCCTACCTCTCATCCAATGAGCTGTGGCTAGGGGAGCAACATCTTAGAGACACTGGGCTACTCTCCCTCTTTGGTAAATGGAGTCAGGAGACATTTTGAAAAGGATTCATTAGAACACATTGTAGCCATTTTTTGGAATTGGATGATGATGAACTACAGATGTGTTAGCATTTAAACCTTCTTGGATCCATATTTTATTCATCTCTGCATCTCAAATCCCCCCTTGTCTCTACTGATGACCTTTAAACACTTGATTTTCTCATTTCTTCATCTGCCAAAATCATCAACCAAGTGTTGACAAGCTAGTTGTGAGCATTTGTCAACTTGTAGATCTGACACTGACTCTGTCCTTCTCATGAAGAATTTCCTAGAAATTTTATTTTAATGCCTAAAGAAATTTCACAAGTAATGCCTGCAAATATCTCCACACTTGCCCTCACGATAGGTGCTCAGTGACCAAATATAACATCTGGAAAGTCAATCTACACCTTTTAGTTAGAACCTCCAAATAAATGAGACCAACGTAAATGCCATCTACTGTGAAAATGTATAAAAGGAGAATATAAACTGATATCCTTGTTAATTAACACATTATAATTTTGACTTCCTAGCTGGAAATGTAGTCACTTCATTAAAATACAGCCATATCATTGTCAATCCCAAGTGATATTTCAGGAAAGAATAAGTGATGATCCATCTAATGACTGAATTCAGCCATAATAATTTTATGCCACTGTCATTTAGCCCGGACCGAGGCCCCTTTCCATTCTAAGGAGAAAGTGCTTGATGTTCTTAGTTTTTAAATTACGTTATTTAATTTTTAATTTTCACAATCTATGTGAAAGTCTCCCTCTGGCATCTAGAGTTTCCCTAGATACAGAGCATAAAGAATATCCCATGCTGAATAGCTTTTTAAACTCAGTCAGTAAGAACTTAGAAGTTTAGGAGCTGAAGATAGAGATGATTTCCAAATTGCATTTGTGCAGAAAATGCTGACTGTGGGTACTAGCCCAGGAATAACTATGACCAATTTTTCCCCCTTCTTATGTTTTCCAAATGAATCATAAAGCATTCAAATAGTGTGTCATGAGACGGAAAAGATAAAATACAAAAATTGGACATTGCTGTCTCCTCTTAATGAATCCAGCTTTTTGTTACCTGGTGTGAGGCCAGAATAGCCCATGTAAAATAGGAGTGAGTTGTACTCTATGTCAGCTCCTTCCAGTGCACTGTGCTACTTCTCTGCTGTCTGTGAAGCACCTCTCCTGGGGGAAGTAACTCTGTCTTTGAGAATGTCTGGTCCAGTGGTTCTGAACCCTGTGTGCAAATTAGAATTACCTGGCAGCTTTTTAATAAACAAACAAACAAACAAACAAACAAATAAGAATGTGTGGATTCCACCAATTAAATTAGAATCTCAGAGAAACAGATTTGGAAATCAGTATTTTTAAAAAGCTCTCCAGGAGATTTAAATGGGCCACCAGAGTTCAGAACTCCTGGATTAGTTTTTATAAAGATAATCTGACCATTACTTTTTGCCTATAGACCAATGTTGCTCAGCTTTTATTTCTTTATCACCTCTTAGTGAACCTTTTTAGACTTTTTTTTCTAGTTGCCCCTCCATGAAAATATGATACCACAGATATATTGTATACCTATTGTGTGCTATATGTATGCCAGGTCTGACAATTAGATTCATGAACTTGCTGCAACAATGTTGCTAACCTTTTTTAGAATTTGTACCAACTGGACAAACAGTTAATCGAGTTTACTATTTGGAAGTGTTGGAAAGCCTGTGTGAAAAAGTTAGACAAAAACTACCTGAACTTTTCACCAATTCATGACTGTTGCATCACGACAATGCACGAGCTCACACGGCACTGTCTTTGAGGGAGTTTTTAGCCAGTAAACAAATAACTGTATTGGAACACCCTCCCTACTCACCTGATCTGGTCCCAAATGACTTCTTTCTTGACCCAAAGATAAAGGAAATATTGAAAGAAAGACCTTTTGATGACATTCAGCACATCAAGGGTAATACAACGACAGCTCTGATGGCCATTCCAGAAAAGGAGTTTCAAAATTGCTTTGAAGGATGGACTAGGCGCTGGCATTGGTGCATAGCTTCCCAAGGGGAGTACTCCAAAGGTGACCGCAGTGATATTCAGCAATGAGGGATGTAGCACTTTTTCTAGGATGAGTTCATGAACTTAATTTTCACAACTTCGTAGCTGTGCTTTATACATAGAAAAAGTAAGGCTCTTTTGCCCTGCAAGAACCAATTTTTGCCCTTTTGGAGGCAATATTATTCCCCTTGAGAATGTAAGTTGTAGACTGAACACATCAATCCACCTGGATGGGCTAGGTTGTGTTACAGTGACACACAACCCAGAATCTCAGCGGCTTAAAACAACAAAAGCTTACATTTCGCTTGCACAGCATGTGCATTAGAGGTGAGCAAAGAAGCCTTGCTCTGCATCATGTTCTTTACTCTGGCACCCTGACTGCCAGAGCAAATTCTATCTGAATATTACTGGTAATCGTAGAAGAGGAAAAAGAAAACATGAAAAAGTGTTCTCTGGCTCTTGAGAATTATGCCAGAGGAATCCCCAAAGCTTCCACTTACATTTAAAGGGCCAGCACAAGTCACATGGTGACATGTGAGCTCAACGGGACAGGTAAGTGTGATCCTCACACAAAAAGGGAAACTAGATATTGATGAACAATCTACCAAGCAGGCAGTCTTCTCAGACATTAAGAAAGAGACATACATGCTCCCTATTGATTGCCAAGAGCCTCTTTCACTGTGCCCCTGGCACCAGGGCAAGGGAGGGCATGACATGGGACTGGCAGTGCTATTCCCTCAGGTTTTTAGGCCTATCTGTTACTTGAATTAAGGGGAAAGTAAGAGAACTCAGTGGGCTTTTTGTTTCATATTTTTTCATGGTTCTATTAACCGTGTAGTAATGAGCATGGCATTCCACTTGCGTTATTAACAAGAATCCTTTTAGTGGACTCTCCTACGGTAATAGTTTCTTGGAGCACATCAGGTTTTCCTCGTTGGCTTTTTATTAATTAATTAATTATTTATTTATTTATTTTATTGGGGAACGGTGTGTTTTTTCAGGACCAAGTCAAGTTGTTGTTTTTTACTCTAACTGTGGAGGGTGCAGCTCACTTGTCCATATGGGAATTGAACCGGTGACATTGGTGCTATGAGCACTGTGCTCTAACCAACTGAGCCAACCGGCTGCCCTCTCGTTGGCTTTTGATCAGGTTTCATATTTCCAGTTGGAGGTTTGAGAGTACTCATTAACTACATTATACAGGCTATGAAAACTTATTTTAGCTTCAAACCCAGAAAATATAGGTCAGCATCCTGTTTCATTATTTATCAATAAAAGTTATGCCAGGACTGCATAAGATTTTCAAGACTTGTGAAGGAAATGGTCAGAATTACCCGTGGCAAACCATGATGATTGGACACATTGCCAAGTGCTCTAATCTAGCATGAAGTTTGAATACAGTGTACCAAAAAAAAGAGTGTAACTTCATAGGTAAAATCAGGCACATCATTTAGACATAACTAGGGGGCCCTAAAAAAAATAATGCTTGGGGAAAGTAAGGCTTTTAACTTTAATTGCCATTATGACTCAAAGTGATAACATGATGTCTCTCCTGTTTCTTGTTGCAATTAGGCATAGCAACTCCCACTGGTTAGCAAACACTTTTGGTCTCAGAGCTTGGCAGGTGTTAGCCTTTGATTAAAAAGATAAAGATGGCTGGATGGCTGGTTGACTCAGTTGGTTAAATCATGGTGCTAATAACACCAAGGTTGACAGTTCAATCCTCGCCTGGGCTACTGTGAGCTGCGCCCTCCTTAAAAAAAAGAAAAAAGAAAAAGAAGATTCTTGGTTCTTGCTCTGTGTTCTATGTTGGAGAATAAACCCTTTACTCCAAAGTACCCCAAACAGATCACTGTAGGTTGATAGTTATTAGAGTTTTATCTTACAAATTCCATAGCATACTTCCCACACTCCTCTCTCTTTAGTTTGTCTGGATTCACCTCGAGGCAGAGTTTCCTTTTTAGTGATACGGCAATCCCATAACCCTTTTCTCTCATGGTCCATTTCTTACTCCTGCCCCTATCCCTGCTGGAATAATCTCAAAGCTTTGAGGAGATTAAAAGAGTTTCTCTTCCTAAGATTCAATTATTTTATGACTTTCTTCAGTTCTGTCTCCTCCTAGGTCATGGAGAAGCCTATTCCTGAATGGCACAGAGAAGGATCATTCTCTCAGGATCCCAAAGATGTCACCAGTGACAAACTTTTTATTCTATGGTAGTAGATACGTGATCACAGAGAAAGTCTAAAAATCATTTTTCCTCACATCATATGTCTCTAGAATTTAATGATGAAAACTGGAGCGTCTGTATTCTTTGTCACCTGTTCCTGGCTGGAAATTTACAAGGTTTGGGAAACCCAAACGTGATCTTTCCAACTCTTTTTGCAGAAGGGTATTATCAAAAGATCAGGCCTTTTTCTAGCCATCTAGAGACTCCTGGAGTCATAAGGAGTACCATGAAAGCCCTTGACAGGGTCCTCAAGCTTCAGACCAGTTTGTTGTAAAGGGAAATTTTTGTGCATGACAGAGTTGGAGGCACATTTCTCAAAACTGGGCCTCAGCCCTTTCAGTACCTCTGCAGAGATAGGCAATTGATAGAAGGTTTCCAGGCAGTACCTTGCCCTGTGTTTCCACTGGATGCCTCAGTCCCTCATCTCTTTTTGTTTCTACACACAGTTGCAGCTCTGTGTGGTGCAGCTCTTTGCTCACTTCTGGTTTCCCTTATGAATTCGGAATCTGGCTTTGACCTGACCTTTCAGTAACAGGGGCTGATTCTGTCTCCGGAAGAACTTGAGTCTTCATAGCCTACTCTGGACAATCAGGAAAGGGACTGTCCTCGGGGAGATTGTTGAAGAGTAAGCAATACTGCCGCCTTGTGGAAGACAATGGTTATACTCTTTATGGTAGAAACGATTTTTAAAAAATCTTTGAAAGTGGGAATTGGAATAGAGTCGGAGATTTCCTTTTCACGTTGTATCTTTATACATTGTTAGAATTTTTGTCATTTGCATAAATGATTCTTATTTTAAAATAAGTTTAGTCCATTCACAAATAAATTAAATTTCAAAGAGTAAAAAAATATTTAGGCTATTTTAAAATATCCTATTGTTTAAGTCATTTAAAGTTTGTCCTGGCTCCACCTCTAATGAGCTGTGTAAACTTAATCATTTGAATCTGTTTCCTCATTAGCAAAATGTGGGAGTTGAATTTGATGACACAAATTATAATTATTGCTCTTTTATCTTTCCATTAAAATTTTTCCAGCTTTTTACCAGATATAGCAATTAATGTATATGTAACTCACATAACATAAAAATGGAAATTTTTAGTATTGAAAGCTAAATCAAGGAAGTCGTTCTAACCCAGTGGTGCTCAAACCTAGCTGCACGTTGGAATCCATCTAGCGTGCTTTAAAAATTCCAATACATGGGCCCCACTCCAGACACCTTGTTTTAGAATCTCTGAGGGTGGGGTCTCAGCAGTAGGCATCTTTTAAAGACTTCTCAAATGATTCCAATGTGCAGCTAAGATTGAGAAGTACTGCTAGTTAGTGTTGCAGGACCTAAAAAAAAATCTTTACAGAAATTCTACTACCAACTCACTGTAACTTGTATAAATGAACTGTCTTCTTTTCAAATGCAAATATATATCCATAAAGATTAAATTTACTAAATGTTTTTATTCAAATTAGCTTAGTAACAATACTTTCTTCCTAACTTCTAGCTGACGAAGAGATTGAAAGTTTAAATAAGGTTGGGGGAAAAGATAACGCATTTTAGAGTATATCATTAAATACTTTGGGAGAGGGTAGGTCTGAATAGGCTGCAGAAAGGGAAGCAATAAGCAACCACAAATCATCATGAAGACACCACAAATGTGTCTGTGGAAAAGAATGAACCAGGGAGTAGCAGGGGAATGGAAAGGAGTGGATGAGTGAACCAAAGACTAGTTGCAACTACTTAAAAACTTGTCAAGGTCAAAGGATACAAAATTCCAGTTATGAGATGAATAAGTACTGGGGATGTAATGTACAGCGGGTGGTTATAGTTAACAATACTGTATTATATACTTAAAAGTTGCTAAGAGAGTTGATCTTAAATGTTCTCACCACAAAAAAGAAATGGTAATTATGTGAGATGATGACATTGTTAGCTAAAGCTATGGTGATAATCGTTTTGCAATATATAAGCGAATCAAATCAACAGGTTGTACACCTTAAACTGACAGTGTTATATGTCAATTATATTTCAATAAAGCTGGAAAAAATTTTGTCTAAAAATGCCTCTTAATCCAGGCCATAATGTAATCATCCTAATATCAAATCTTTCGGGTTAAGTGCAGAAGAAGACTAGGCAAACAAAGCATATTAGTATGATTTCTATATATTATTTCATTGATTAAATATTTTATGTACTTAGAGTAGTCCTTCTTTAATCCCGGGGGATACATTCCAATACCCTGAATGGATGCCTGGAACCATGAATAGTAGCAAACCCTATGCACACTGTTTTTTCCTATACACACATACCCTTTACAGCTTCTCTTTAGCATATCCAAATTGCGAGCATCACTACTTTTGCACTTTGGAGCCATTATTAAGTAAAATAAGGGTTACTTGAACACAAGCACTATGATACCGTGACAGCTACTAAGAGACTAATGAGCAAGGAGTGTATATAACCCGTAGACACTGGACAAAGGAATGATTCACATCCCGGGCAGGATGGAGTGGGACAGCATGAGATTTCATCAGGCTAGTCATCACAGCAGTAATTCAAAATGTATAAATTGTTTATTTCTGGAATTTTCCATGTAATATTTTCAGTCCATCAGGGACCACAGGTAACTAAAACTGCAGAAAGTGAAACCTCAAATAAGGGAGAACTACTGTATTTGTTTTTTTCTATAACTCGTATTTTACTTAATCCTTACAATTCATGAAGTATGTATTATCTCCATTTTACAGATAA
The DNA here is from genome assembly GCF_964194185.1 of Rhinolophus hipposideros. NCBI lineage: Eukaryota > Metazoa > Chordata > Mammalia > Chiroptera > Rhinolophidae > Rhinolophus > Rhinolophus hipposideros. The sequence continues at coordinate 40,584,452 of NC_138051.1, forward strand.
GGACACTGGGTTTGAAGAAAGTGGAATCAACTTATTCTGCTTTGTCACAATGAAAAGAAACTTAATCAAAAGGTAATTACATTTTAATGTACGTATTTGGTATCTGAAGGAAGTCTATTTTTATATATCTATATATATCTAATATATAGGCATATATTTTAGACCTATCTTTCATTTAAATTAAGGTAAAATCAAAATAACTCTAGGCATTTTTTTGATATTTTTTTCATGGTTCTACTAACATACAAAAGGTTTGATATTTTTTCATAATTCTACTATAATAATATAAATCTACTATATATAGATTTATACGTATCTATATATATCTCTATATATCTTATAGGTATATGTCTAATAGGTATATATAAGTAGATATTTCCCAGCTTTTCTGAATAATTATGCCTTAGTATCATAATTATGGTTGCTATCTTCTGATATCTGCTCATCTGATCTTTTCTTTTTAAAATATATTTTAAATATTTTCTAATATGTTATAATTATGTTCAAGGTGAAAATGTGACAAAAAGATCATCTTTGATTCATCTTCTTCTTGAATCACACCTATGCATACCCCCACACACTTCCAATTTGATGATAAATGGTTATCTTGAATTTTTTTTTTTAATTACTAAGCACAAAAAATGGTCTGCCATGAGATTACCAAATATCATACCTGGACTGATTTTCCAACCTCACAAAAGATTACAAGCTGTTGTTTTTATGTAGTAAGCTTAAGGGAGAGATTTTATTTGCATATATGGAAACATTAGCAACCAAAGCAGGAGCCAGCTAATGAAAAACTATGAGCTTCCTTTTTCGAAGCTGAAAGGAATGTCATTTCCACCAACACTTAACAAGTGATATTTACAGGGAAGTTTCCCATAAAATGAGGCTGGCAGTAGTTTCAGCTACAGCGTTTTCTTCCTAATACAGAATCTTTAGGAGTTACCTGAGAAGGAATGGTTTGCTCTGGACTCATTGGAACCTGGACTCACAGACCTGAGGAGGTTACCTGCAGAAGAATGCTCAGTTGTTTGAAATGCCTTCCTGACACTTCCTTTTAGTGTTTTGGAGTTTTCGTATGATGAATCAATTAATTTACTTCAGTTCAAGGAACATTTATTAACTATAGTGAGAACAAGCTCTATACTCAACCTTGTAGGGGATGAAGAGATCTAACGATCTAAGTCACCATTGTCTCTTGCCTGTATTATTACACAGAACAAACAAAACCAGTCCTCCCCCCCCAAAAAAAAATAGCCTTCCTACATCTACTCTTGTGTCTCCAATCTATTCTTCATCTTGTAGTTAATGGGCTCTTTAAAAATCATGATTCTGACCTCCTCATTCCCCTTATTAAAATCTTCTTACTGCCCCCAGGATAAAACAATGAATTCTTAGTACTGCATGATCCAGCCCCTTCCTACTTCTGTACCCTCACATTGTGCCACATGCCTCCTCATTCATTAAATCTCCACAATCATGACTTTTTTCAAAACTTAGAACACATCGTTATTTCTGAAGTCTTAGATTTCTCAGATACTCTTCCCGGCCTCTTTTTCAATTCCCTTCCCACTTTCAAGTAGCTACTTCCTACTCTTCTTTAGAATTCAGTTTAAACGTTACTTCTTCCAGGAAGAATTCTCTAATTCCTCAGACTAAAGTATATCCCCTGTTATATGCTCCTGTTAAAACCTGCATTTCTCCATCATTCTATTCAACATACTTGTAATTATTTGTTAATGTCTGACTTTCCTGATAGACTAGAACCTTCAAGAAGTCATTGAAGACAGTGGCTAGCTCCATTCATTACTGAATGAATAAAATTAATGGAAAATTTGGTCTCTGCCCTCCAAAGCCCACCGTCTAGTACAGCAAACACACACACATCACTCTTAAGTACAAGATAAACCAAGTGTAGTAGTGACACAACCTGCAATGAAAGTAATAGGAAAATAAGGGAGAGGGACCTTAACTCTCAATAAGGAGATGTAAAAGAGCACTACTTGAGCTGAGCCATGAAGGATGGGAAGAACTCCAACAGGAAGGACGATGGGAAAGGATTGCACAGGAAGCAGCAGCATAAGCAAAGGTATGGAGAGAAGAGACTATAGGTGAATCTGGGCAAAGGCAAGTTCTCCAATGTGATTGGGTATAGACTGGCAGGGTGTGGTTCGGGACAACCCTGGACAGGTAGGCTGACATTATCAAACTGAATATTACACTGAGTAATTTGTATGTTATTCTGCAGACAGTAGGATCAGATCTGGTTTTAAAAAGGAAGTTCTGCATTTTATAGGATTAAAAAAAGAGAGAAGGAAAGAAGAGGAAGAGCAATTATTCAGGCATTGTTTAGAAGGGATCTGTTTACAGATACCAGTCTCTCCACACTCTAAATATGTCTGTAAACATTTAAAACACACAAACGATAAATCCTCTGTCCTGCTGCACACCAGTCTTTCCCGAAGAATGCAGGTTATCCTATGGATACTGCAGATGCTGATTCCAGCAGAAAAAAGGATCGAATCAGCTAAATTTATGCAGAGAGGGGCAAGTTCCAAAGTTTGAGTGGTTTTCTTTTTGAAACAGGTTTTTATTGTTTTTCTTTAGCTTTAGTGAGATACAATTGACAAATAAAATTGTAAGATATTTAAGGTGTACATTGTGATGATTTAATATATGTATACATTGTGAAAGAATTACCCCATCTAGTTAATTAACACATCACTTCCAAAACATATCTGGGTTTATTTTTTTATTTTTATTTTTTGGTGAAACATCTAAGTTTTACTCTCTTAGCAAATTTCAATTATACAATACAGTATTATCAACTATAGTCACCATGTTCTACATTATATCTTCAGACTTTATTTTTTGTACCCTTTACCAACCTCTCCCTATTTCCCCCACCCCGCAGCCCTTGGTAACCACTTTTCTACTGTCTATTACTATGGGTTTGACTTTTTTTTAAGATTCCACATATAAGTAATACCGTGTAGTATTTGAAAGAGATTTTTGTCAGAGCTAAACAGCACTGTCTCCAATAACACATTACTGATCAATTCACTTAAAGAGCAAAATGCCTCAATTAAATAAAGAAAAGAGGTTGATCTGGCTTTTGAGAACAAAAATAATAGTAGAGTCAAATTATTAAAAACTCTTATCTCAGGAAAATGAATTCTCATACACAGCGGGTATAACCACAATCTACCTAAAAAACAGTTTGACAATTAGCTTCCCACAAGCAAGACAATTGATGTTTTTGTTTCCCATGGCACAATGACTTATGCATTAACCCAAACACAAACCTATCAAGACTTTGAAATTTCTTTGAAATGTTTGTTGTGTCTTCCTTTCTCAGGTCCTGTAAAAAGTACTTGCAGTTTGGAATTGTGGTAATTCCTCCAAGGATGACTGTTTGCTCCATTTATATCAAATGTATGCTTCACTGATGTTTCTGTGCTTTTTTGCAGGCAGAATAAGCTTTTATTTCAATTCATGTAATCGTAATTAATTTTAAATGGCAATTAAACTTAACATGTGTATTTCAAATGAGTCCTCCCTCCCCAATAGATTATAAGTCTTTGAAAGTTGCAACCTGCATCCAAGAAGGCTACTCCCTGTAAATAACATCAACCTGATTCAAACTGACCTAATGAGAAACTATATTGGCTCACAAAACTGGAAAACCTGAGTGATGTGGGAGAAGCTTTCCAAGTTGGTTAACCCAGTGGAAAAATTACGTGATCAAGAACTCAAGTTTTGGGTTTTTTTGAAATTTAATTTGGGGAACGTATTCAATAATGTTGTAAAGATTTTGTTGGGTATCCGATGGACACGTGTCCTATTTGGGAGACCACCTCAGGGATACTGTGGATGCCTGATCATGGCATTGTACACCAGAAGCTAAACATTAATGAATGCCAACTATAATTTTATATATATAATGTGATGGCTCAGTGTGAGGTCGGAGGGATAGTGGATGGGGGAGGGGGGTTCACAGTGTGAGGGATATAAATGATGAATGTCTAAGTATTACCTTGTCTTGTACACCTGAAACTAATAAATTAAAAAAAAAATTTGAAATTAAGTAATTAAAAAGCAAGTTAAAGAAAATGATAAAGATATAAAGATATAAAAAGTTATTAATGGAATATAATTAAAGGGTACAACAGAGAAAAATTAAAAGGCCGAACTTGGTTCTTAATAAAAATGATGAACACCTAAAAAAAAAAAAAAAAAAAAAAAGAACTCAAGTTTTTTCCATGTGTCTGCTCTGTCTACCTTAATATCAGCTAAATGCTGAGGCTACCCTTCTCTCCTCCTCAGTGATGTTAAGATGATTGTCAATAACTATTGAGTCCACATTCAACCTTGTAACATCCAGCCAGATCAGTGAACTTCCTTTTCCAGAAGCTTCCAACAAACCACTTCTATGACTTGTTAATGAGAATTGGTTCATATGTCTCTTCTTAAACCAATTAATATGACAAAGTGGAGGGAAAACCCTGTTGGTTTAGAATAATCAAGTTTCCAGAACTATGAAATTGGATCCACTTCTCCTGAGGCATGTGGAAGGGTGAACTCTTGGTCAAAATTAGAGTTCTGTTAGTAAGGAAAAATGGAGTAATGATTTCTATCTACTCCAAAACCCTCTTGAATACTTTTGCATCTCTACTAGTGACACACTAGTAGTAATTTCTTTAAGGCCAAGGACTGTGCCTTACTTATCTTGTCTATTCTTCATTTCTTGCACATAATTGATACTTAATAAATATCTGCTATTATTTTAACCATAGTCATTATTCCTTATAATAGTGATTGAAATGGCCTATAGTTTCCTTTTCTTTTTTATTGAGAGGTCCGTCTCCGTACCAATAGAAAGAAAAAAATGATTTTACTTGAAAATCTAGCCCAGTAACATTCTTGCGCTAAATTCTTGATGGTCTCAAGAATTTCATGGACACAGCAGTTTATCCATGAAAGTAAAGTTGAAGGTGTGTAATAGACAAATAGTGAACTCTTTTTTTCTAAGAAACAAGATGTATTAATCAAAGCTGTTTATTAAGAACTCTAGAAAAGATTCAGGGAAAGGAGGAGGTAACTCTATGTCCACATCAAAAGATTACTTTTGGCAGAACTCTGCTCCAAGGAAGACAGAAAGAACAGAGATTCTATCTTTTTATTTTGATTCTACCACAATATGAATCATTTCTTGTTCTAGACTACTCTGCTTTCCTTTTACTTGATCCTCAAAGTCCAAAGGCTAAAATAGACAAGATCTGTTTGACTAGCTACTCCTTCTCTCCAAGGTAGTCAAAGCTTTATGCCTTGGAGGGTTGTTTTCCTATTTTTTCCATTTCAAATGTCTCAAAGGCACCAGAACATGAGCTCTATATAGGCTAGGACTTTGTCTTATTCCTGTATCCCCAGTTCCTGGTGAAATGTCCTTCACGAAGAAGGTATTCAATCATTTTTAAAATAATGCAATAAATGAATGAGAAGAATGCCATTAAGAAGAAATGATGTCACCATATAGTGAACTGTGGAATGCTAATACTGTATTGTATTTGTGGGGACAAAGCCAGGAGAGCAGTTTCCAGGCTCTCAGCCTCACTTGGAAAGGTGCTGGCTCAGGTAGTAGATGGCCATCCGCTGTGACTAACTGGCCATCAGCTGTTACTGGTTAGCCATTAACCACTGATACAACTGCCGTGGCTAAGCTAGCAAGCGCAGATTGCAGTTAGCAAGGGGTTGGTTGGTTAGTTGGTTGGCAGAGAAGCAAACAGCGGATTGCGGATCCTGTGGCTCCTGCTTCCTGTCTCCAACCCAGCCGCCAGCGAGACTATAGTGGTGTGACTCCCCTATCTATGGCTCCGTGGGTGTTCCTTTTTGGCCTCACCATATCCTGGGTTCTTGTGCGGGGAGCAGGACCAGAGACCCCAGCATGACACCCTGCATGACAGTATTTTTCCACCCAGAAAATTCTGCTACAGCTTTAAATGAGAGGTGCTTGGAAAATGTACAATTAAACATTTCATGGTAATGGTTTCCCTATAGAAAATTGGCATCTTCAAGGTGCAGACTTGGAAAAACCCCAAATCTTGATTTTCAATAACGTAGAATTGTGTAATTCAGTTTTACATATGCTTTATGAGAGGATCTTAGAATTAAATTAGCAAAGTGTCTTGCACAGAGAAGGCATTTCAATGACTGATTACTGAATTTAATTACATTGTCTTATATATCAAGTGGTAACAATTCAAGAGACAAGAGAATGATTTGTGAAAGGACATAGCCATGCTGAACTGGGGTGGGGGGGGTTATTTAAATGTCTTTGGTCACTTAATTATCTTCAATCCTGTACAGTTAGTGTCCCAGGATCCCCAGGATTACTAGGTAAGTGGCACTTAGCATTTAGATGATTAATAGCAAATAGAGGGAAAGGGGGTTGGTTGGAAGACGACACTTGTCCCTTTCATTCAATTCCAGGTAATTATTCAATAAAATTGAATTATGATTTTAGGAAAAGACCTTGATACTTAATCATATCCCCAAAGTGATTTCTGGACTCTGGGGATGGCAAAGTCTATCAGATACACTGAAAACTTCTTTTGTGTTGCTTATTATGTATGCTTGAAGGAAGCTTTTGAAATAGGGTGATCAACTCCTTTCAGTTTGCTAGGACTTTCCCTTTTTAAAAAATCTTATGTCCCAGATAATCTCTCAGTCTCAGAAAAACCAAGAGAGTTGATCAGCCTACTTTGAAAACTCCTTTAAAAAATACTAAGAAACTTACCTGTACCTACCAGATTTCCTAATGTGTTTTTCTCCTTCCCATCTTTCCCCAATTGCTCTATTGAAATTCTAAAATGTTTCTCCCTTGTACTTCTGTTGACTTGTTTCCCATCAGCTTGTTGTGGACTTAGAGCCAAGATTTGGAGTTTAAAGTTTAATATCTATTATATTTGTTCACCTTTAAAGAGGTAGATAACCTCCATGAGTTTTATTTGACTTTTCAGAGAAGGTGATGTAGGTGCACTAAAAGGCCTTCTTTTATTGGCCCTGAGCTTTTGTAATAAAGGATCTAGAATAAAAATGAAAACTAACAAAATTGTGCTTTACAGGTTTGAAAGTACAAAAGTCTTTGATGGCCTAAGGATGTTGCCTTTTTGGGATTCTCCCTCAGTTTTTTTCTTTTGTTTGTTTGTTTTTTAAGTGATTCAATTTAAATTTTCTCCTAATCTAGTGTATCTCAAAGTGGGGAATGCAGAAAACCATTTTAGGTGATCTGAAGAGATGACAACTAACTCGGGCAACAAGAAAATTCCTTTCAATTCTCTTTTAATTACTCTGATTTTGACAAGAAGAAAGTCTTGTTTTAATGTTAATATGTCTTAACACCTCTCTATCAACTACTAATCTTCCTTTATAACAAAGAGTGAGTCAAGTCTTGGACTCAGTATTCAAAAGTATCTAGCTGGAATTTGATGAAAAGGTTTCTTTTCTTTTCTTTTTTTTGTGTATTTATTTTCATGGTTACTTTCCAGTTATAATAACATATCTTTTTTTTCAGGAGTGATATAAAGACATTTTTCTCTTTAGGTAAATGTGTGTAAATACCAATAATCAATTTAAAGGAAAAATATTTGGTAAAAACCATGATGGTGTGATGGGATTACTGAAGCACCCTTGTCTGAGTGACTTTCCATATATTCAAGGAGAAATAGAGGACAATCTAGACGAGGATGGCTTCTAATGCTCCTTTTGCCCCTACACACATACACACACCTGGCAGAACTGAATTAAACTGTACAGCACACTACGCCAAACCACTGAATCTCAGATTTCTAAAAGATTTAAGAGGAAAACACTTCAAAGTCTTTGTTCTTTTCTCATGTCACAACAACCTTCTCAGCATCCAGCAACAACCACCTACCTAGCCCCGCAGTTAGACCTAATAGATTCCTCTAAATGCTAAGGTCTTGGGTTGAAAGGATTGAAATGAACATCCTTGAGTTTACTTGTTGAACTGGAATTTACAAACGGTATTTGAAAAAAAAAAAAAAAAGAAATGGTGTTTGATTTCTGTAATTTTTAAATTCCTTCTTGTAAAACATTTTTTAGGCATCACATTCAGATAACAAACTTTGTTTTTATTAAAATAAATGATACGGTAACATTTTACCTTCTAGTCAATATAAGGCAGACACATAATCTGGCATTCAATCTAATTATTTGCGACTATCAGAGATCTTATCTTGGATCAAAATTTGAAAAAGCCATGTTTCCAAAACACCAATTTCATCAGATTAATTTCCATAATATTTATCAACCAAGTATTTTTGAGCTTCTGCTATGTACTCAGCTCACTAAGACACTGAAAAACATACAAAGAATTATAACTTGTGGACTCTTCTCTTAATAGATACAATTAGGGAAATTACACTAACTAACCTGCATAAAATAATTAGACAGTAATAAATTGGAGTAAATACTTACATGGTAAGTAGAACAATAAAACTTCTATGTGAGTTATATAAGTTTACAAGGGAGTTATATGAAGAAGAAAGAAATAACTGAAGGTTAAAACAGTTCAAGAAAGTTTTGCAATGGGATTCTAGTTTCTTTTTAAAAGATGAGTAAATTTTAAAATAAAAAAACAGAAAATAAAGATGTTACATGATTTAAACCATGATTAGGGCAGGATTTGGCATGATGCCAGGAGTGGGTATGAAGGAAAATGTGTCATTATAGTTAATACTTACATAGTAATTACTATGTAAATGCCAGCTTGGGTGGAGAATGGAGTTTGTGAAGGTTATTGGTGAGAGAAAATACTAGGATAAATAGAGTGAAACCAAACTGTGGAAGACCTTGAAAACTAACCTCAGAGGATTAGCTGATTTTACAAGAAATAAAGAAACTGTCTTCATAGGGTTGCTGCGAAGATTAAATGAGGTTAATATTTGTGAATAAAACGGTATTTTAAGAATACTTGTCTATCCAACATGGATGGACTTAGAGGACATGCTAAGTGAAGTAAATCAGAGAAAGACAAATGTCATATGATTTCACTTATATGTGGAATCTAAAAAAAACCCACAAAATAAACAAACAAACAAAACAGGAACAAACTCATAGATACAGAGAACAAATTGATGATTGTCAGATAGGAGAGGGGTTGGAGGGATGGGTGTAAAAAGGGAAGGGATTAAGATACACAAATTGCCACTTATAAAAACAGTCACGGGGATGTAAAGTGCAGCATAGGGAATATAGTCAATAATATTGTAATAACTGTATGTGGGGTCAAATGGGTACTAGCCTTATCAGGGTGATTACTTTGTAAGTTATACAAATGTTTAATCACTACATTGTACACCTGAAACTAATATAATATTCTATGTCAACTACAATTGGAAAATTTTTTTTAATGAATTAAAAAAGAATCTTTATCTAGCAATAATAGGCAAGATAGATTAAAATGAAAGAAGAAAATTAGGAAGCCAGGTAGAAAGCTATTCCAGACATGAGTCAAAAGGTCTGGACTAGGGTGGTATCATTAGAGATAAAGAAAAGACGCAAATCTGAAACATTTTAAAATAAAAATCTAGTAATTTATATTTTGATTCATTCATCATTTATTGAACTAGTGCTATGTGCTAGGCACTGAACCAGTCACATGCAGAGTTGATAGAACTCAGTGAGATTTTATACATAAGAAATTCATGAGAGGTGTCAAAGATTTCTAAACTAGGAGATTAGAAATAAAGGTAGTATCTTAACAGAGACAGTCAGGGGAGTTCAGCAGCGGAGTGGATTTTGTGGAGAAACATAATTAGCTCCAATCTGGATATTTGAAAGTTGAGAAGAATAGATTGTCCATCATCATTTATTTGCCAAACATTGGGCTCGATGCTAAAGCTACAAGGAGATATACAACAAGGTCCCTATCTCTGAAGAGCTTACACTTAAACCAGGAGAGAAGAAATATTAACAAAATAATGGTTAATGGTAAATGACAATGCACAGTGACATATGCTAACTATCTAATAAGTGCTACAGATAACAAATGCTACAGAATTTCACAAGAGGGAGGTAGCATTGTGCTTAGAGCAGATTGAGGAGGCTTTGTAGAAGATACAGTATTTGTGCAAAGTATAGAAAATCAGGTAACAACACTGCAATAACTACTATTTGTTAACTGTTTACCTTATGCTTATACATCTCATTCACATGTATTATCTCATTTAATCCTCACCACAATTCTATGATACAGATACAGCTGAGGAGTTGGAAGCTTGGGGAAATGAAATATGTTACTACACAAGTCCACCGTTGGTAAAAGGTAAACTAAAACATTAAGCCAGCTTTGACTCCAAAAACCATACTCTTAATCACTTCTCTACCAGAAGGAGACAAGTTGTAGGAATTTAAAGTAAGGAAAAAATTCAAGGGATATACAAGTGGAAATGTACTTTGGGCAGATTAAAAATTGATCTAGAGCACCATGATAATTATAGTTAACACTTATATAGTGGTTACTATGTAACAGGCACTGTACTAAGCATATTACATGAACCTAATTAATACTCCAATAATCCAATATAGTAAATTATATTATTATTCCAATTTTACAGACAGAGAAATTAGGTGACACTGTTAGTAAGTGACAGAGTTAGGATTTGAACTCAGACATTCTGACACCAGAATCCATGCTTGTAATCTGCATACTATCATGCCTTTTAAATTAAGCATGGGTTAAAGGTTAAGTCTTAGAATTTGGAGAGAGTAGGAGTGGATGAATAGGAGGGTATAAAAATGAGCTAGAGAAGGAGTATAAAGCCAAGCCAAGCACACAACTGCAGGGCACACACAATTGGAGACAAAAAGGGGAAGAAATGCTGACAAAGGAAATAAACTGGTGGACCACCAAAAGACACGAAAGAAAAGTTCATCCATCAGAGAATATGGTAAGCAGAATAAATACTGCTGAGAAGAGAATATGAACTAAATAAAACTGATTGAAGAAAAGAATACTGGTTATCTTATAGAAAGCAGTCTTGAGGATAGAAGTCAAAGTTCAATAAATTACTCAGAGAATGGAAGAGGAGGAAGCAGGGGCAGTGAGTATAGACTACACATTTTAGAAGATTGACAGTGAAAGGTCAGGAGCTAACAGGGTCAGCAAAGTCAGTTCTTTCTCCTGCCCTTAGGAACTTGGTCCTAGAAAGATACTCCACTCCTTCCAACCACAGATTGGAAGAGCAGCCCTTCCTTTAACACTAATTCAAATGGAAATGATGCATGAGGAAATGACAAACAGGACCTCACTCTGAGTTCTTGCAATCCCTTTCAGAGCAAGTCTATTTTGTACCATTCAATTTTTCTTTACATGCTGTTTCAAGTTGTAGTTTATTATTCGATATTTTTACAAGTCGGCTGTTTTGTTATTCTGAGCTTTTCCACTTGGTTATCTTTTTGTGTTCTCCACGGTTCAGCTCAAATGCCACTGCCTTTCTGAGGTCTTCTCTGACCCCAGTCTGAGTGAAAGTCGCTGCTCTGTCCCCGGTCCCCACCCTATCATGCCTCCTGCTGCACCTTACTATAACTGTTAGCATTTTTATTGGCCTCCTCTCACATAGATGACAAGCTCTTGTGGAAAGAGTGAGGCTTTCATTGCTGGCTTCCCATTGCCAAACACAGTGCCTGACAGAGTAGGCACCTAGAAGTGTTTCTTGAACAAGGAGTAAGTAAAGGAAAGTAGGATTAGAAAGCATCGAGTAGTACTTTATCTGTCCGTTGAGTCTATCAGTCATCCTATGAGGACAAGCTCAGTACAAGGCTTCTAGTAGGCACTTGATTTTAAAGTGGCACATCACACCAAGTCCCTCACCTCTAGATAGAGTCTTCCTAGTCTCCAGAAACTGAAAATAGGGATTTTTAAACCTTGTAACCCCCTTTCATCGTGTCTCTGAGATGGAAGTATAAGTGGAAATAAGCGTTCTTATTCCTTTTCACAGATAAAGAAACTAAGACAGAAAGCAGTGGAATAATTGCAAGAAGCTCATCTCTTATATTTAGGATCTCAGAGTCTTTCAAGAATTGAATGGTTTCCTGAGGCTGTGCTGAGATCCTAGATGAGACTGGTCTGTGACTCTATTACCCTCCATTGGTTTCCTACAGATACTCACACACCCCACAACCGGCTCCCACTCCCAGTAACCTGTCCCTATACCAAATACACAATTACTTGCAAAATCATCACTCAGACACTATCACAAATCTCCCTGTTAGCCAGAGTTCTTCCCCAAATGGGTCCATTCTCATCCTGCAGATCAGAATTTGAACCACCAAAGGCTAGGTTTCTGTCTTGTAAAAGCTCGCAACAAAGGCTAGAAGGATTGGCAGTCATGACGTACAAACAACTGGGTTTGTGTTTTCTTGATCCACGTGAAATGAGCAAAAAGCATTGTTCACCTGGTATCTATCTCCTGAGGCTTGAGCATTCAAAGATGCTAACTAGATGATTCACCATAAAACTTCAGCTCTGTCCATTTGTGAACCCAACAGTAAAGTCAGGTTTATAGGTAAGTGGGCTGCACTCCTTGTTGATTTGTCAGTGTTAAAGCAGCTGAACGCCTGGCACCACTTAGCGTAGAAATGTCATAGTGCAGCCTGGTTACGGTTCCAAGCCATAAAACTCAAAAAAGGAGTAAACTATAGGCCACTTTTCTGTTTAAGACAGATATGTGGCAATTATATTTAATTCGAGAAGTTGAAGTTCAAATCCTTCAGTTGTTTATGTTGAAAATAATAAAAACTGGAGGCAAGAAATAAAAGGCCAGAAATAAGAGATGGAGTCAAGAAAAAGAGGAGAGGCTCTTGCTGCTATGTGGAAGTCAGTTTGGATTCCTGGTCTGTGTTCTTTGCTTTCTACATAATGTTTCAGATCCTTTAAAAATCAGATGTCCTTATGCCATTGCTAAGACTTCGTGGAGAAGGGAAAGGAGCTCAGAGTGAGGCTAGAATCAGAAGCTGGAGATTTTCAGTAGTATCACTGTATTAGCCTAAATTTTAAATTTACTAGACACAAAAATTTGATAGTATATTACTAAGTTATTTTAGATTTGTTAAACCACAGAAGGGGCTCTGTGTGCTTCTAATAAACATTTTTAAAGGGTTAATTATGTACTAGGTTGAATTTCTTTCAGGAATCAAACCATCAAACATATATTTGGTCTCCAGTATCAGTCACTGCCCATCAAGAATTGGGTCAAGTCAAAACTGAACTTTGAGGTAGACAATGAGACATTGGACCAAAAAGAGAGGGAGATAATGAAACAAGCCATCCAAAACAAGAGAGAAAACAAAGAACTTCTCTGCTGATTCTTGGTTTTCATTTCACTCTGTCCTTTCCAGGCTCCTACATAAGTTTGTAGTCACATTGTATATAGGTATTCACTTAAGCATCAGATTCCAGTTTGATTTGTGAAAGTCATGCCAAAATGATTTCCTTCTTTAGCTTCAGGTTCCAGAAATGGTAGGTTAGGTTTCATTCTGCTCAAAGGCAGGTGCTAAACCTGTTACTTCCTGGGTGGTACCTGCACCAGGTATTATTTATAGGTAATGGGTGCTCGCTCCATTAATCTCACTGACTAATGAACAATGTGGGTGACCACTCTGAGCAAACATCAGACTCTACCACTTGAACTGCTTCCACACGATGGTTTGTGTTGATTTAGAAAACATATAGAACACTTTTGGAGTAAAAATAATTTGATCCTGACATATTTTTATTTTAGTAGGGACAAAGCCTTCATTTTTATGTCTGAGAGACAGAGGGGTCATGGTTTTTTCTAGTATAATCCTGGGGTTTTCTGAATAAACAGAGTTATAGAAATGAGATTGCATCTGAGTAAATACATTAATCTAGTTCCTGGCTCAGTTTTTTTGGCTAGCACAATTTCAACTGTTCATTGTTCTCCTTTGAATGGGCCTCTCTGTGTAATCATAAAAACATTTTCTTAACAATCATTAACAAATAACTAAAAGAATAGGATATAGTGCCCTTGTGCTATGATAGATAACTCTATAAACTTTATAAATAACAAGGTATTTTTCATTTTATGACATTTAACTCATCTAACCTTTTGACTCCACGAGGTAAATATTATTACTATTATCACTTTTATAGATGAGTAAACTGAGACTTAGAGAGGTTGGGTAACTTGCCCACGACCATAAATATAGGAAGGAGGAGACAAGCAAGCCCTATCTGCTACATCTCACCCTCTTTCCCTTCTTAGTATATTTTCTATGACATGACCTTTCAGTATAATTTGGAATAATCATATGATAAGAAAGAGAAAAGAAAAAAGTTAAAATGTCAACTGAGGAAGAAAATAATAAACATTTAACTAAAAGACAGCATCCTACATGACAGTGTCTATTAGGTTTACATAAAAATTACATGCACAGCACCAAAAAGTAAGGAGGTGCCTCGCCCTTCCCAAAAGGAAAAGAACAGAGATGGGAGCATGTCAAAAGAACACAGAAGCTAACATGAAAGAACTCGCAATGACCAAAGCTGAAATAATTTGATCAACAAAATAATGATAGCTAGTATTATACTATAATCCAAAGAACATAACAAATATCCATGAGTCCACACTGATATAAATAAATGCTTGAATAAGTAAATAAATGGGGAGAAGGGACAACCATTCCTTACAGAAGAATTTCAATTAATGATGTAGAAAAAATGAGGGAAATAGAAAATTACCATTAGAACACCATAGTAATAGTAATTGCTACAGACAAGAACAATTGAATGTTAAAATCATTGGGTGAGGCAGTGAAATTCAAATAAAGTATAGAGTTTAGTTAACAGTAATGTATCAGTGTTTGTTCAGTAGTTGTGACAAGTGTTCAGGTAAGGTATCAACAATGGAGGAAATGGTGGCTCAGGCAGTTAGAGCTCTGTGCTAACACCAAAGACTGCTGGTTCGATTCCCACATGGGCCAGTGGGCTCTCAGCCACAGGTTGCCCGAAAGGGATGGTGGGCTCCGCCCCCTGCAACTAAGATTGAACATGGCACCTTTTGCTGAGCTGCCGCTGAGCTCCCAGATGGCTCAGTTGGTTGGAGCCTGTCCTCTCAACCACAAGGTTGCCAGTTCGACTCCCGCAAGGGATGGTGGGCTGTGCCCCCTGCAACTAGCAGCGGCAACTGGACCTGGAGCTGAGCTGCGCCCTCCACAACTAAGACTGAAAGGACAACTTGACTTGGCAAAAAGGCCTGGAAGTACATACTGTTCCCCAATAAAGCCCTGTTCCCCTTCCCCAATAAAATCTTTAAAAAAAAATGGAGGAAATGGGTGAAGGGTATACAAGAACCCTATGTACTGTCTTTAAAAGATTTCTGTAAATCTAAAATTATTCTAAAATAATGTTCATTTTAAAAATAAAAATTTAGTGGGTGAAGATTTTAAGGAGAAAATAGATATTTACATAGCCCCAAAATATCTTTTCACAAAATATTTGTTAATTACAGTAACCTTGCAGTGGAGAGACCTGGCAGATACCACCTTAACCAATTGATCAAGGGTAATATCACCAGTAATTAGACATGTCAATATCACGTATTGCTGATAGGATGTGCTGAGAAGGGTGCATTGCCTCTGTGAGATTTTTCTCAAAAATCTATGACCTCAATCCAGTAATGAGAAAGCATTACACAAACCAAAGTTGAGGGACATTCTACAAAATTCTTTATCAGTGCTATTCAAAAGTGTCAAGGTCATGAAAGACAAGGAAAGCTTGAGGAACTGACAGAGATATGAGGAGTCTAAAGAGACGTGACAACTAAATGCCAACTAAATGCTTCAACATGTAAGCAGGAGCTTAGATCAGATCCTGGAACAGAAAAAGGACATTAGTGGAGAACTGGTGATATCCAAATAAAGTCTGTGTTTTAATTAATAGTATTGTACCAATGTTAATTTCCTTGTTTTGATAAATATAGCGTGGCTACATGTTAACATTAGGGGAACCTAGGTGAAGGCTAATAGGAAATCCTACATAGATATATAGGAAAGGTAATAGGAATATATATTCGTACTATCTTTGTAACTCTTCTATAAAGCTAAAATTATTTCAAAATGAAAAAATTTTTAAGTAAAAGTTGTGAGTAAGTGATACAAAGTTAGTTCTCTTCTGCTTCCTATGGCTAACTTGTGCCTTCCGGAAAGTCCTATTAGGTTTTAATGTCCTACATGGTATAAAATCTTCTTTTCAGAATGACAAAGACTATTAGACCATAAGCACCTTAAGGCCAGGGACCATATCTTATTCATTGCTGTGTCCTTGATGCCTGGCACATACTAAGTACTCAATAAATGCCTATTGAACTGAACTATGCTATATTGATGTATATTTTATATACACATATTCAAACACACACAGATACATAGGCATATATAGAAGTGAGAGGAAGCAAAAGATTACGACCATAAAGACATGTGTTCCTAAAATTAAAGAGCCAAATACAAAAATTAAATATCTCATGAATTAAATGAGCATGTTATATAAGCTCAGATGCTGTAAAGCTAACAGTCCTTTCCTCCCTGCTAATCTTCTGGGCTATTTGACAGAATACATTTGCCTTGGCCACCTGGTGACAAGATGGCAGTAATAGCAGTGGCTGACAGACTCTCCACTTCACTCCTGTGAGACACCTTCCACAAAATGTTCAGAGTTCCCCCACGTAACCACAAAAGAGCATCTCTTGATGGCTCCTGTGAGCTGACAGCAGCCATGGAGCCACTGAAAAGAGAAATCATAAAGGGAAATAATGGACTGCCTTTTGGCACACCCACTTTGTCTTCAACCCAGCATGAATAAGGGAATAGAGACTAAAAGAGGGAAACGAATACAAGAGTGAGCATTTTGCCCAATTTTGCACAGTGATAGAAAAGCACGGATGGTAAATGAATCAGATGGGAGCTGTTTTCATCTTTTCCTTTTCTAGATCCTTTTCTTTATGTGTGTCTGAATATGTATGTGTGTGTAAGAGACAAATACAGAGAAAAGAGAAGACTGGAATTCATTTCTGAATGTGTGTAAGAGGCCATATGCAGTCACAGTTACACACAGACACTTAGAGGTGTAGATAGAATTGGAGACAAAACTGCTTGTCTGCCAATTTTTCTACATAAATATGTTCACAGATTTCATAGCATTAATGAGCTGCAAAATAACCACATATTGAAGCTGGACGCAGTTTTCTATCTAAGTTTGAGAATATTTTAAGAGAACATTAAACTAATAATATAAGTTACAGAGGCCAAGTTCTCAAAGATGCTTAAATAAGAAGCCAATTGGCATGAATAAAGGAGGAGCACATGGTTTTGGCAGCAGATGTTGAATTCATGGGTAGTCATTATAATTTTATAATTTCTGCGCATGGAATTAATGTGTTTTGTGAGTTAAAATATATGCTTTGGAGTATAGTAAAAAAATAACAAGGAAAAGTTTTTAATTGGTTTATAGGCAACGATACATGTTTAAAGTTAATAAGACAAGGCATAGGCTACAGTTATGACACATGGGTAATGAAGCTCAGAGCTGACTAATACACGATGTCAGAGCATTGTTTTGATAGCTTTGGCACATTCCTCACCTGAACCAAGAAATATTTACCTTGATGCCAACATACCTGTGCAGTGCTGAATTTTAACAGTAATTTTATTAATAAAGATGGTTTTATTATTGTGAACTAAAAATAATAGACGGTTGATCAAGACAGACAAAACCAAGCCTGAACACTCCTAATGGCCCAATAGAGAGCTGCAGGGATAAACTCCAATTCAAGTCCGACTCCAAGGCCCAAGGACCATACTATGTCCTTTCAAAGGGCTATTGTCATTAAAGTTCTAACTAAACATCATTCCAGAGAAACTTAGCTGAAAGTCAGCCTTAGAAGAGAAAATAAAAGTGCTACTTGATACACTAATTCTAAAAATTAGATAGAAGCAAAAGTAACAAAGATAGCCAAGACATTTTTGAAGAAGAATTGAAAAAGAAAACTTGTTTTCCTGGATATAAAGACAGTATAAAGCTGTAGGAATTAAGACAGTGTGGGGTTGGTGCAAGGAGAGACAAATAGAGTGGAATAGAGAGCTCATGCATTCACTGATCAACATTTGATTCTTAAACAAAGGTGGTAATGCAAAACAGTGCTGTCTTTTCAATAAAGGATGCTTGGATATTTTTTTTCTTTTTAATTAGATTTATTGGGGTGACAATTGTTAGTAAATTTACATAGATTTCAGGTGTACAATTCTGTATTATATCATCTATAAATCCCATTGTGTGTTCACCACCCAGAGTCCGTTCTCCTTCCATCTCCATATATTTGTATGCTTGGATATTTAAACAAGAGTATTGGAGAGTGAAAAAGAAACTTAACCTTCTACTCATACTATACACAAAAATCAGTTTGAGGTGGATTGTAGATCTGAAGTAAATAAGTTACTAGAGAATAATACAGGACATCTTCATGATTTGGGTATAAGGAAAGTATATAAAACTGGAAACAAAAAGTGGATAAATTTGATTCTGTTAAAACTAAGAACCATTCAGCAAAAGACATTAAGAGAATGAAAAGACAAACCACAAAAAGGAAAAGAAATGTACAACATATACTATAACTGACTAGAAATCAGTAAGAAGATAAACAATCCAATTGAAAGACAGGCAAAAGACTTGAAAAGGCATTTCACAAAAAAGCATATCAAATAGCCAATAAACATGAAAACTGCATAACCTCATTAGTAATCGGGGAAACGTAAATTAAAACTACAATTGGATAATGCTACATATTCATTAGAAGAGCTAAAATTAAATAGACTGACAATAACAACTGCTGGCAAGGATGTGAAGCCCTAGGAACTCTCACACACTGCTGGTGGCAACGTCACAATCACAATTTGACTTTTTCAATTAAAGTTAAAGACATGTATACTCTGTGACCTAGTAATTCAACACTCAGGGACCCAACAGAAATGTGTGCACATATATACCAAAGAGATACACATAAATTTTCATGGAAGTGTTATTTGTAAACTCTCCAAACTGGAAACAACCCAAATATGGTATTGACAGGGAAATTGATAAATACGTAAAGTGATATATTCATACAATGGAATGATAGACAGCAATGAAAATGAACAGACTACATCTACATGCAACATTGTGGATGAATCTTACAAACATAATATTGAGTAAAAGAAGTTGAATACATAAGTATTATTGTATTTGTAGAAAGTTCGAAAAAACAGGCAAGACTATAAACTACAGTGTTCAAGAGTCCATGCTTAGAAAAGGCAGGAAAATGGTTACGTTTGGGAGAACAAAGGAAATAGTGATTGAAAGAGGATGGCTGGTAATGTTCTTTTTCTTAAGCTGAGTATTAATATGGGTGTTTGCTTTGTGATAGTTCACTGAGCTGTACATTTTTGTATTGTGTACTTTGCTGATTGAGAGCTATATTTCACAACAAAAAAAGGTGTTTTTAAAAAGAAAAGAGTAAAATCTTTTTATCCCAATTCCGTTCCACAATGGGGAGAAAGTATTGAGTGTTTATGTGTTAGGTTTGCTGCTCCTTTTCTGAAGCCAAGGGGAGAATGGGATATAAAGATGAATGCCATGATTCCTGTCCTTAAGCAGCTTACAGTCTTAGGGGGATGAGAGATACATAAAGTATTACAAGGTAGGATTACATAAGCAACAAATAAAGTTACTGTTTTGCTATTCGTACTAGTTGGGTTCCTATAAAATGTTACATTATTTAAAAATTGCTTTATAAAAATGATTGTCTCAATGGAAAGAATTGAGATATAACAAAGAAATATAGAGGTCATTTTTCTTCAATAATTTCAGCAATAAATGTGTTATTGTGGCCTAACAATAACAGACTGGTTGATCAACCCAGACAAAAACAAGCCTGAACCCTTCTCATGACCCTTTAACTTCACATTCTGGAGCTTTTTCCATTTCTGTTAACATTTTTGGCCCTTAAGTTTTCCAAGAACTTCTGTTATAGAAAGATAATTTTTAAAATCTTATTAAAATTTATTACTCTTGACTTTTGCATAAATCATGGTCTTTGTTTCCCTAGATCTACACAATATTATCATTAACCCAACACACTCTATTATCACTTTTATTGCCCATTGACACAAAAGTAAAATATGATGCAAAACACTTTCTAGCCCAGGTCATAAACAAGAGGCCAACTGAGCTGCCAGCCATTCATTCAGCCTTATGGTCCTACTACAAAAAGCAGTAGCAGCTCCGAATCACAGTTGGGTGATAGAATCTGTAACCAGTCTAGCCACTGCAATTCATATTCCTATGTATTTAATTATATCCAGTTTGCAATATGGAAACCCACCACTGTAGGTGAAACACCTACATTTGTAAGTTGCTATGGAAACATAGAAGAGGGAAATGTTTAATTCCTTCTTGGAGGGAAATTGAAGATCAGGGAAGGTTTCACATTCGGTCTGAGTTTTGAGTAAAGAGAAGAGTGAGGGCGGGTGTAGAAGAGGGGGAGGCATTTCCCCACTCAGGACATAATGTGAACAACAGCAGAGAAACACTGCCGTGAA
The DNA here is from genome assembly GCF_964194185.1 of Rhinolophus hipposideros. Taxonomy (NCBI): domain Eukaryota; kingdom Metazoa; phylum Chordata; class Mammalia; order Chiroptera; family Rhinolophidae; genus Rhinolophus; species Rhinolophus hipposideros. The sequence continues at coordinate 40,605,128 of NC_138051.1, forward strand.
AGTCCAGAGAACAGAAATTAAACTGTTGTGATTGAAACAAGGCTTTTTGAGAGCGAGTTTTCAAAATCTTTTAAAATAATGTATACGTACAACCTTCTCATTACGTAGAACTTGTACATCTTATTTCCTAAGAATAGATGCTGCTGATTCTCAGTCATTTCTCAATGACCTGTATGTAGATTTCACTCTTGTGAATCTGCAATCTTTTTCCTCCCACCAGGCATTTTTCGCCTTTGTAAGAATGACCATAATTCACAAAAGGCACTGGCAGTCTTTGATAAAAATGTATATTCAGGGACAATTTTCAGTGTGGTTTGACAGCTTGAACGCTGAACTCTAAGCAGGATATCTGGGTCGTTGGTCCTGGCATGTCCTTCAAAGAGCTCCATGAACTGAACTTGTACAAGTCACTCAACCTGTTTTGACAGATTTTTTTTAAAACCTTTTTTTTTTCTTTTTCTTTTTTACCTGTAAAGAAAGATGATCTCCAGGATCCCTTCTAGTATAATGGTCCTTTCAGATGGTGAACTATGAGCTAATTAGCAGCCTAATGTCCAGTCTTTTAGATTTGCCTCAGATGCTTGACTCAAAACAAATTTATTTACTTTCTAAGAAAGGGGCTCTTAGGTAGAGTTCCCTAGACAATGCTGAGGTAATGGAAAGAACCTCAATCTAGGTTACATGATAAACTATACTAGCAATGCTAATCTGTCATTATAGTTAAATTAGATTCAGAAATTGGTACTTGACCAATGCTATCCTTAAAAAAAAAAGCAGTAAAATACACATAACATGAAGTTACCCTTTTAACCATTTTTAAGTGAACAATTCAGTGGCATTCTGCACATTCATAATGTTGTACAACCATCACAGCTATTTTTAATGCTATGCTTTTGTATTTTGCTTTTTTTCTCCTAGTTTCCTTAGAAAATATTGTTTTAAATACTGTAGTTTCTCCTTCTTTCAGCTGAATCAAAAGGAAAAGGTCTTTTTCATACCTCCATCACAGTGCTTCTCAATTTGGGGGCCATTTTTCCTTTCAGGGGGCATTTGGCAATGTCTGGAGACATTTGTGGTTGTCACAACTGGGGGGGGATGCTATTAACATTCAGTAGGTACATGCTAGTAATACTGCTAAACATCCTACAACGTACAGGACAGTGCCTCACAACAAAGAATTAACCGGCCCAAAATGTTATTAGTATCACTGTTAAGAATCCTTGCTCCCCCAATAAAAAAAATAAAATAAAGAATCCTTATTAATCTTTCATAATTAATATGGTGCTCAGTGCAACTGAGAGGGCTGATAGCAGCAAGATTAGCAAAATTCTGAAACCTACTGAAATATAGCAAGGCTCGGGCAGATACAAAGTAGAAACGAAATAAGGATGAGCTGTGAATATTCCCTTTCCTCCTAGTAATTCCTTCACTGCCCTGCTCTCTAATTCTGTGGCAATGGTCATTTTATAACCCTTCCTGTAGTGCAAGGTTTATCAATGGTACAACTATAGTATTTAAAAGGGGGGCTCAAAATGCAAGAGGCCTACACTGAGAAAGGCAGTATTTAATTATTTCCTCATTTGGAATGAATTCTAAGAGGCAAACTCTCCTTAAAATTTGGCTTCTACTATATTTCCATTACTCCCACCTCACCCCCAATTTATTAGTAATAAGTCTGGTTCTGATTGTGACTTGTATGAGATCATTTTTCAAGTAGAATATTAACTTGGTTAGGCTCAGCTGAGCTTCCTACCAGAAAAAATAAGCAGTAATCCCTTTTATGACCTCACTCTCACTTATTTGCATTCTAATATGTTTTCATGAACTAAAGGGGTGGAATTGCAGCTTGTGCTGGGAACCACAGAGAACCCTAGAAGAGTGTCATGTTGGTGATCATCGTCTTTCAGGTGTGTCATAGAACAAAAACGGTTGAGAACTATTGGTGTATTAGAAAATTTTAGCAATATCTTAAATGACACATAATTAGAAAGGTAAATCTGCTACTCTAAAAAATATACATATTGTCATCAACATTCAGTAGTTTTATATGACCTGTTTTTAGAATTCCTATCACTGTTCTCCTCTATTAGAAAAGATACTATTTAAAGTAATCCAACCTCTGGAGTTTAGAGTTTTACTTTGGTCACCATGTACACTATCAGTTCAGTTTGTTTACATTTCCGTGTAAGAGCCATGTGTTAGTTCAGTTTTTAAATTTCAGGACTATGACTATTCATTTAAAGAGCACACAGCTTTCAACTCTAGGTCTATATTAGAAATTAGCTGAACTGTCCAAAAACATAAGTATGGGGAAATGGCCAGGTTGTCAAATGATTGCTGTTAAGATTACAACACATAACCCAAAGATAAATTATTTGCTCATAGAATAACGTTAAGAACAGAGGTAACTAGAGCAGCATTTTCTCAAGGTATGCTCCATGGGACATTAATTCCAAGGAAGTCAGCACGTATTATGGAAAAAAAAGAGGGGGTTGTTTAAATCCAAGACCCAAATTAATGAATAGTTTCAATAAGTGAAAAATGTCAGCTCTACAAGAGGCAGGCATCAGTTATTAGGTTGGTGCAAAAGTAATTGTGGTTTAAAAGGTTAAAAAATTGCAACAACCTCAATAACTTTTGCACCAATGTAATAAAATAGTTTTTCAATATGGTCCCCTTATTTTTTAGTCAAAATAGCATTAAGTAATTACTGGATGTTATCTGCATTGGTTTATCAGCCCTCTGCTATGGTGATCTTCTACCTAGAATTTTGTCAAAATTTCAAGCAGACTAAAGATTGACCCCACTCTTTCCTGAAGACATGACCTGGTTACTGCTCCCTGCCTCCCAAGTGACTGGCCTTCTCTTTTTATTAAGATTGACAGTAAAGACATCCAATGACAACTTTTCCCTTATCATTTGGAGTACTGAAAGGTAGGCGTCCTCTCTTCTCCAGTTAGAAATAATAGAAAGTGGTAAGCATGCAAACATTTTTGTAACATTGTAGTACATCTGATATGTTCTTTCCTTTCCTTTGATATAATTTATATACATTATTTTGTGGAAAAAGCAGGACTTAGGCCTAAGCTAATACAGTATTTTCCCAGTGACAGCTTAGCTCTCTGAGTGACAGTTTGTGATGCCTACGTATTCACAGACGTGTGGCCATAGTCTCAGCCTGCTATCCAATACTTGTAAAGTTAATAGGTTTCCTTATACATGAATATTCATAGCAGCATTATTCATAATACCCAAAAAAATGGAAACAAACTAAATGCCCATCAACTGGTAATATAAACAAACTGTGGTATATCTATACATTGGAATATTATTCAGCAGTAAAAAGTAAAGAAGTCCTGACACATGCTACAAACATGGATGAACCTCAAACACATGTTAAGTTAAAGAAGACAGTCACAAAGGCCACATATTGTATGAATCCATTTATATGAAATGTTCAGAATAGGGAAATCTATAAAGAAAGTAGGCCTAGAAAGTAGGGAGAATGGGGAATGGCTGCTTATGGGTTTCTTTTTGAGATCATGAAAATGATCTGGAATTAGATAGTAGTCAGAGCTGAAAAACTCTGTAAATATACTAAAAATCATTAATTATACACTTTAAATGGGTGAACTCTATGGTATGTAAATTATATCTCAATAAAACTGTTTTAAAAGTTAATATGTTTCTTTATTAAAGAACTTCTCAGAGCCTTTAATATCTTAATGTAATTCATGAATCTTTAAGCGGAAAGCAGAGAATAAAGTACTTCCCAAAATGATTTGTTTCATAGACCAACCCCACCCCCACATCTATTTTATGAGCATTCCGTGGATATGGTGTTTCTACATATCCATGTAGAAAAACTCTAATGAACAATTCACAAGTGCAGAATTCAAATGTGAATGAATATATAAAATAAAATTACAGTATCTACATTTTGCCTATAAAAATTAAAAAGTCTATAAAATGATGGAAACTTTCCAGGTAAGGTTATAAGAAAAAAAGACCTCTCATACAGTCCTGATGCAAATATAAATTAATAAAATGTCTTTGTAGGGCAACTCAGCAATACACATCAGCAGCCTCAATATATACACATATATATTTTTTAAAAATATATTTTTTGGCCAAATATTTACACTTTTAAGAACTTATCCTGAGAAATCCATTAGGAATAGAAACAAAATATAGTTTATGAATATTCACCTATAATTATACTTAGTTTAAAATTAAGAGAACCACATAAATTATCAGTGACAGGGTATTTTTAAAGTCATAGCATACACATAAGTTGGTTTGGAGGTAGTAGTCATTAAAATAATATCACTGTGTAATATTTAATAACATGGGAAATGTTTACAGTAAATTGGTAATCTTAAATATGATTATTTTTTTAAAAAAGAAAAATTCTAAGCTAGGATATATAAGCAATCTTTACATACGTTCTAAGCAAAAGGTAATCCTTGGATAGTGTTTTGGGGAAATAGTTCAATGGATTTAGGTGAGATGGGTCAGGTCCTGCTACTTCAGCCAAAGTATAGATAAATAATAGTATAGCAAAGACATATATTCTAACAGGCAATGTTTCAAGTTTGTAAATTCTTCAACTTAATTTGCTTCCACCCAAAAATTATCCCACAGCGAGAGAAGAAAAAGAGGAAAGCCAGTGGAGAGAGGTCTCCTGCTCCATGCATGCTCAGGAAAGTTAGCTTCAGTTTTGGTTGAATAGATCCTTCTTGGAGAATATAAGACTGGCCAGAGTGTGAGAAGTACTAGGTGTGATGAAGCTTTCTAGGCCCTACTTATTCCACTCCTAGACCAAGGAAATTGTTTGTGTCTTGTTACTAGCTGACTAAACCAGGGATCTTGTTTCCTTTTTCTGTGGAATCCATTTTCTGAAGCATCAGTCAGCCATCCTAATGTTTTCTAGAAGTGAAGAACAATCTGGACAGTTGTTTCCTCCAAAACAACTTCCTAGAGGGGGGGAAAAGGAGGGAAAAGGTGTACTTCTTATACATTGGCAGAAGGAGACGAAAGATGTGACATGGTATTCGGTCAAGAAATTTTATTTCTTGAAAAGTTCTCTGCCTGGCTTAAGACTCAAGACACAGCTCTTGCATAGATTTAAGAGAGTAGAAAGATCTGAGGTTGTCAGATGAAGATCTTTAAGGACTTACTGAAGTAATGTGCCATTTTTCCCTACAACTGGAAAAACGTCTGCTGTTATAGAAAAGGTTATATGTTAGTTTACAAAGACACTTCTGTTCAGTTCTCCAGGGTTCCCTCTTTCAGTGAATGCCCCAGTACTGATCTAGTCGCGCAAATTAAAAACTGTTTTCCTGGCTCTATCATTTCTCACCTGATTTATTGCAACAGTCTTCCTGCCATCTATGGATTTGGAGGCACAATCACAGTTAGCTAGAAAAATCTTTCTAAATCTTAAATCTGATCGTGTCACTCTCTCTTAAAACCATTTGGTGGCTTCTTATGACTCTTGGGTAAAACTCCAGACCCTTTAGTTTGAACTTCTTTACAATCTGGTCCTCACTTATCTCTTCATCCTTATTTCTTGCCACTTCTCTAGTCTGTACACCAGCAGATCCAAAGTAGAGCATACAAGATCATCCTCTGAGTGTGGGATGAAAATATTTGAACATCTACAGACTGAGAAGCAGCAACAGAAAGTGAAAGAATGTCATACATTGAGAGTCTGGAGCAAGCCAAGCCAAAGCTATGTGCAAGAGGAAGTTAAGAGGAAGCAAACACTCTGAGGAAAGTATCAGGGAAACACAGAGAGAGAAGACAGAGGTGTCAGAAAAGAGTAGCTGTTTCCTAGAGCTTGAGTCCTGATAGATGGACTTCTGGTTCCAGTTCCAATCTATATACATCCTTAAAATACACTCTCCTTTTCCTTGAGATAATCTCAATGGGTCTTATTTATACTTTTATAGCATCTTGTGGGGGAGGGGGTCTTTGTTCCATGCAACCATAAGAATCTACCTAAAATACTTAGCCCATCTATAGAGATTGGTTAAATAAAGTATGGTATATCTTTCTATACATTTCTCAAAAGTGAATATGTAGTGCTAAAAAATATTGACATGGAAAAGTGTCTGTAAGATATTGTTAAGTGAAAAAGCAGGTCATGCTATGGCATGTAGAATATCCCATTTATGTTTTCTATTGTAGATGTGTATGTATGTAGATAGAATAAGTCTGAAAAGGTCTATACTAAATTATTAGCAGTGGTTATACCTGGATGAGTGGAATTACAAGCAATTTTCACTTCTTGTTTTCCTTTCTGATGGTCAGATTTCTTGTTCTGAGCATGCATTACTTTCACAATCATGAAGATAAACTTTTAAATTATTTCCGTTTCTAAAAAAAAAAAACAGGAAAAATTCAGACTTTTAGAATTTTCTCATATTCATCATGCATAATATATGCCAGCCACAGCACTAGGTGATAGAAGGTAAATGGGACAAAGTCTTTATCTTTAAGAATCTCACAGTCTAACAGGATGACATACATGTAAACTAATAGTTGTAACACAGGTATACATAAATGTATTATCAGACATGGAAGTTAAGGATAGTAGAGGCACAAAGAAGAAACTGTTCAGGAAGAGACATTCCAATAGGATCATAAAGGACTTAGAGAATGAGAAGAGAGTATGTTCAAGGGAATAGTGTGTACCAAGGCATGAAAGCATGAAATAGCAGTGTGATAGAGCATGATCTAGTCATGTATCATTTGAAATAAGTTACTTGGCTATGGAAATTGATAGATTTTTTGAAAATGCCAATGATTTTTAATGTGGACTTGATGTAACTGTAACAATGCCCAGATACTAAAAGAAAGAACATTGTGTATACCAATATAATGTTAAGAAGGAAGTGCTCACAGACATATTTCAAAACATATTAGTATTTCAAAGTTACTACACTACTCTGCTGAAAAATGTGGTGTTTTGCAAATCTTGGCTTCTGTCCTGTCTTGCAATGTGCTGCTTCTCCAAGACACTGACAAATCAAACACAGCACCTGAACAGGAGCTGTGAAGCGAATTCAATCCATCATTGTGTTTACTTGATATAGATCAGGAGATTGCACTGCTGAAAACAACACAAACAACACGCCAAAACTAACAGATGGAGTGGAAAACTATGTAGGTTAAAAAAAAAAACCAAAAGCTTGTAGCTTCTCCTTAAGGTTCAGACAACATGGATAAAGGAGGACCGGCCGAAAGGGCATGGTACGACACATGACTAGCTCTACTCATTGCTCTGTCTTCTTTGCCTGCACCTCAGTGCTGGTGGATTTATTGTGATGCCAGGCTAGCAGCAGCAGCAGTAGGTACACTACACCAGGAAACCAAAACCAATAAAATAAAGTTTTGGAAGATTACAAGATGATCATTGAAACCAGCCCCACATAAAGTACCTCAACATTTAATGGAGCAACATTTAATTGGGTCACTGTACAGCACAGGGAAAGTCACCAAGAGCTAGAAGATTAGATGAACTGCAGTGCAGAAAACAAAAAATAGGGCAGAAACCTTGGATTTTTTGCCAAGTTCAGAAAAGATACATTGCAGCAGACTGTGCAGAGGCATGACTGTCTTTTTATTGGTTGCCAAGAATCTAAGTCTGGTTTTCAAAAATTACAAAAGAAATAGAAGCAAAATGTTAAGGAACAAGAACCACTATGTTTTGGAAAAATATGTGAGAAGTGGTGATTAATTAGTCAAAAATATTTAATGAATCCCTACCATGTGCCCATTTCACTTAATGTGTATTTTCTTAATATCTACTAGCTACTATGCTACCTGCTAAGAAGAGGGAAAATAAAAGTGACAAAATCCATGCTTTTTGGTGTTTACAGAGAACTGGACAGTTAAGACATACCAATGTGAAAGAGTTGAGTAACAATGTAAGTAAGGCGGTATTATACTCTATGATAATTGTCAAAACAATGTACTTGTAGACAATAAATGCATAATTCAGAAGAGAAAAAGGTGAACTGAGCTGGAACTTGGAGAAAGATCTCGGAGAGGGAGGATTTATGCTGGATCTTGAAGAAAGCTTGGATTGTGATCCGAGGTTTGCCTTTAACCAGTAGAACAGAATAATTTTAAACAAGTCACATTACTTCTCTGCATTTTCATCTTCATACTTTAAACTGGAAGTTTTAGATTGGGCAATCTCTAAATTGCCTTCCTGTTCTAAAATTCTGTAATTCAAGAATATAAGAAAACACATAAGGGTGAAATGGTTAAGACAGTATTCAAACAGCGTTTCAGACAAATCCAAAGAAACTGAGAAGAAAGAGGTGAGCATTCACTAGAGAAGGGAAAGAAAGCCTAAGACATAGGGTCAAAACAAAATCATAGCCTACTGAATACTATCTGTTAATGTGGCCCAGCAGAAAAACATCTACGAAAAGTCTGGTGGGAGGCAGGCATGCCACAGCAAAATAAACTGCTATGATAGAAATCTAGAGGATATTGTGGAGGCACAGTAAGATAATGGTCACCTCTACTTGAGAGCAGGGGGAGACGGGAGGTATCAAAAATGTTTTAAAGGAGGTAAACTGAGCGGTTCCCTGGTTGAGCATTGGTAATGGGGGAAGAGACTGGAAGCTCTTCCAGAGAACCTTTCTGTCTCTGCTGCATGCCCTGCAACTCCTACCTACAACACTACTGGACACAGAGCAGGCACTCTATGAATATTTGATTAATTAATTAGTTGATTAATTAATGCACACTCCCTGATATAAAAGTTTGAACAAAGTAGGCTTCCAATAACACAATGCCATGATAATGAACTTTTTAAAATTTCATTTAGAAGCATTACTCACTTCACTCCTGTAAGAATGGCTATCATCAATAAATCCACAAACAAGTGTTGGTGAGGATATGGAGAAAAGGAACCCTTGTGGACTGTCTTGCACACTGTTGTGCAAGACACCTTGTGCACTGTTGGTGGGATTGTTAATTTGTACAGCCACTATGGAAAATAGTAGGGAGGTTCCTCAAAAAATTAAAAATAGAACTATCCTATGACCCAGCAACTCCACCCCTGGGTATTTATCCAAAGAAATCCAAAACATTAATTTGAAAAGATATACTCATAGGCACCCCTATGTTTATTGCAGCACTATTTACAATAGCCAAGATATGGAAACAACCAAAATGCCTGTCAACAAATGACTGGATAAAGAAATTGTGGTTAATATATACAATAGAGTATTACTCTATCATAAAAAAGAATGAAATCTTAACATTTGCAACAACATGGATGGAGCTAAAGGGTATTATGCTAAGTAAAATCAGACTGAGAAAGACATATACCATATCATCTCACTTATATGTGGAATCTAAAGAACAGAATAAATGAGCAAATAAAACAGAAATATACTCATAAGTACAGAGAACAATTGATAGTTGCTAGATGGGAGGTGGGGTGACAAAGGGGAAGGGATTGAGGAGTACAAATTGGTAGTTACAAAATAGTCACGGGACGTGAAATACAGTATGGAGAATATAGTCAATAATATTGTAAAAACTATGAATAGTGTCAGAGGGGTACTAGACTTATTGAAGAGATCACTTCATAAATTATATAAATGCCTATCCACTACATTGTACACCTGAAACTAATAAAATTATTGAATGCCAACTATAATTTAAAAATACATAGTCATCGTTTGTAAAATACAGCATAAGGAATATAGTCAATGGTATTATAATGACTGTACGGCGTCAAATGGGTAGTAGACTTATCAGGGTTATCACTTTGTGAGGGGTGTAAATGTCTAATCACTATGTTGTTTTTTTACACCTGAAACTAATAATAAAAAAATAAAAATAATGCATTATTCACTTCATAATAACCTTTTCAATTAAGTATTTTCTCAATCAACTATTATATTAACAATACAATTGTGATTGTATGGGTATCTGAGAAATTTGTATTATTGTTACTAATAATAAATTCTGGGATGACAGAGCAATGAGCTGGAAGGAGCGTGCCATCCCAGTCCTGGATGGCCTCCTTCTGGATTTATTTTCTGTGAGAGAGAAGAAAATTCTGTCTTTATTTTATTCCCTGTTTTATGGAGCCAAACAATCGTAAATGATACACCATTTTGGAAATGAGAAAACTAGAGTATTGAGGTTAAGTATTTTGCCTGATGTAACAAAATTAATAGGAGGCAGACACTTTGAACTCACACATTCTTACTGCGGAGCTCTTACTGCAGAGCCCTGCATTTTTGCGCCTTGCTGTACAACTGTAGGAAATGGGTTTGACATAGGGAAGTAACAGATGTTGCGTTCTCTTCACTAGAAGTAGTTGTAGGCTGCCATGGGAAGGAGGCCTTCCCTTCATAAGGTAGGCCCATTCGGCTGAGGCAATTCTGAAGGGGGCTGATTGCTCAGGGCTATCTGCTGGCAGCATTCCCAGCAGCTGTGGGAATAAGTCCTTCTTTCCTGAAAGGGATGTGGGTGGCATATCATAACATCTACTTCTTATGCATAACATCATACCCTTCCTGTGCCTGTGGCCAAATTACTAATTGATCATAGCTTTCTTTCTCATTTAGACCATACCGTGTTTCCCCGAAAATAAGACCTAGCTGGACAATCAGCTCTAATGTGTCTTTTGGAGCAAAAATCAATATAAGCCCCGGTCTTATTTTACTATAAGTAAAATATAGTAAAAATATAGTATAAGTAAAATATAGTAAAATAAGACCGGGGCTTATATAATATGATATAATACAAGACCAGGTCTTATATTAACTTTTGCTCCAAAAGACGCATTAGAGCTGATTGTCCGGCTAGGTCTTATTTTCAGGGAAACATGATACATGCTTTCTTAATCTTTTTTGATCCAGGCATTTTTACTAATCGACTGGAGTTAGCATCCAGCCTACTAGCACTTTTCTTCTAGCTATCTAAAACTTGGTGATGTAAGGCTACAAAGGTCTGGACCACTCTCACTCAGGACAATTCTGAATGACCATCCCAGCTTCAGAGTTCTACATGGAATTGGCTGAGGCTTTCACTGAGACTGCGTAGCAACCCAACTTCTCCTCTGCCCATCCTGTCTTCCTCCACTTAACAAATAATAACACGTTATAGTTAACTAAGGTCCATATTTTATTCAGAGTTCTTTGGTTTTGACCTAATGTCCTTTTGCTGTTCTAGGATTCTATTTGGGATGTCACATTTCATTTAGTAGTTCTATATCTCCTTACCTTCTTTTGGCTGTGAAAATTTTTCAGATTTTTCCTTGTTTTTGATGACCTTGATAGTGTAACATTACTGTTAAGGTATTCTGTAGAATGTCTCTTAGTTGGGATTTGTCTGATGTTTTTCTCATTGTTAGACTGGGGTTATGAGTTTTAGGAAGGAAGACCACAGAGTGCTACTCTCAATCACATCACATGAAGGATACATACTAACAACATGACTTATCAATGTTGTTGTTAATCTTGATCACCTGACTTAAAGAATTGACTTTTACCCTGATCAGTTTAATGCCAGAATCATCTATAGGAGAGCACTTATACACTGTCTTGATGATATCTGGATTGGGTTCATTAGTAAGGGGAATAGCTTGAAGAGGTCTGTTTCATGAAAACAGGGAAAAAAAATTCCTTGGGGGGAAAAGTGGAAATGGAATAGGTTTTCAAGATTCAGCCCTGCCACTTACTAGACACATGACTTCACGTAAATTACTACTGCATCTGTAAAATGAAAAGATGGTGCCAAATAGTTCTTTTAAGCATCTGATTTTAAAAATATATGTAAATGTGTTTTCTATAATATTATACTTTTGCATGTCAGAATCCCATACAAAAATGAAAACTCTTTTGGAAAGAGTTACATCTTAAGCAGTGAACATCACTCTATAGATTAATTCTCAACAGGTGGCTAAGCAAAGCAAGGTCAATATGAGGTTGAGGAAAGGATACGTGGGAAGGCTCATTATAATCAATGATTTCCCATTTTTGCCTTGCTCCCTTTTGCCAAAGTCAGTTTGTCATTGGACACTGGATGGGATTTCTTAGATTTTATGAAGCCAGAGCAAAGGGCTCAAGTTTGACATAAACTAAATATTAATAATTTTTGGTGTTGTTCTTCAGTATCTATGAAAGGGAAATCATCACTCTTTGAATGTGCAATCATTCTTTTAGGCTATCCTAGTACCGTTAGACAAGTAACTTTATTTTTGAAATACGCAGGAAGCATAGAACAATTATTCAAAGCCAATGTCTTCCTGCCTCAAAATCATACCATTCCAATTTGAATGAAAATACCAAAGTTTTAGCGTTCTTGAGGTTTTATGCTCATGGAAGTTCTTGAACCTGATGTCTGAAAAATAACGCAACTCCATCTTCTCCTTAAACTAGATAGAGCCAGTAACTTTTTAAATTTTTACACAAGGGCAAAGGAAATATGCAGGCAAAACAAAAGCGGTAGAGGCTTCCTCTGCATGACTGTAATTAAGACTGAACAGATAGCAACATTTAGCCTGGTGCAATGAAAGAGCAATGATGTTAGGGACCAATGATCAGGATTCACGCCCAACTTTGTCTCAATGGGACTTTGAAAAAGATTCTGGAACACCTCTGTGTCTTGGATTCCTCATCTGTAAAGCTGCGTTGTTGAGAGGGTAATAAGAGTCTAGGCATGCAAAAACATTTTGTAAGAGAGCTATTATTTCTAACTCAGAATGCTCGCCGTCAGTAACAGCATTGGTTATCATTCACCGAGGGTAGCTTCTGGACTTTCTATTTGGAAACCCAGCTCAACGCAAAAGCAGCAATGAGTTTAAGAACAGGAGCTCACACATTCTGAAGTTCTTTCCGGTTCGCGAAAGCAGTAACCTTGGAAACCCAGCTGACACCACCCCTTTCAGTCATAAAGCTTAGTTTTTCTTGATTTTTTTCTGCAACATTTGGGGCACCGCTGTTTTATGGTCTTTTCGTTTTGTTTTGGATTCTTTCCACATCGTTAGAACAAACGAGAAATGTTCCTACTACTGAAACAAGTACAAAACCTTTGGAGTCGTCCCTTCGGTCCGCAGCTCACCTACTGTTTTCCCTGCACAGCGGTCGCAGCCCCGAAGTCCTCAAAGCCAACAACTCTGAGGACCAGGGCAACGCAGGCACTCCCTAGACCCCGGGTCAATGGAATTGAGCAGGTAAAAGACTCAGATCCAGGTACCAGAGCTAACCCAAACAGCCAAAATTAACACAACTCCCTCCCTAACAGAGATAACCCTCGCGAGATAAGCCTATAAAGGGCGAGAGAAGCCCACTTTCTCGCGAGAAGAGGGGGCGTCGGCGGAAACTAAGAAATGGCCCCCTTGGCCACCCGGACCTAGCCAGTGGGCGTGGCCAGGGCTAAATCCGCCCCCTTCCGGCTCCTTTCCCCGCCCCCTAAACCTGAGGTGTTGGGCCCGAGGTACCCGCAGCTAGGTTCTTCAGGTTCCTCTCCTCGAGTGCAGGGTCATTTTCAAAGCCTCGGCAAAGCGTTTCGGCCGGATTTGAAGAGGGGGGCGGGGAGGGGCCTGCGGCTTGCGGCCCCGCCCCCTTCTCCGGCTCGCGGGCGGGCGCACTGGCCCGCCTCCTCCCTCGGCGGGCCCTGGGGCCGCGTCCCCCCCGCAGCTCGGCAGTGGAGGCCTGAGCTTCTGCCCGCAGGTGTCGGCGGCGGGGCTCCCGGGCACAGCCTGGCTCGACCCCATGGTGGGTTTCGGGGCCAACCGGAGGGCCGGCCGCCTGCCCTCCTTCGTGTTGGTGGTGCTGCTGGTAGTGATCGCGATCCTCGCCTTCAACTACTGGAGCATCTCGTCCCGCCACGTCCTGCTTCAGGAGGAGGTGGCCGAGCTGCAGGGCCAGGTCCAGCGCACCGAGGTGGCCCGCGGGCGCTTGGAGAAGCGCAATTCAGACCTCCTGCTCTTGGTGGACTCCCACAAAAAGCAGATTGACCAGAAGGAGGCCGACTACGGCCGCCTGAGCAGCCGGCTGCAGGCCAGGGAGGGCCTAGGGAAGAGATGTGAGGATGACAAGGTAAGGACGAGCCCTCTCCCCTCAACCCCCATAGTTGCAGCTCCGGGGTGGGGGCTGTTAGCCCGCCAGCGGCTGCCTTATGCCTTCCAGGATTGCAGTCCTGGAGGCTCCCCTTTACCGCCAACAATCCTGCTTCTGTCGGACTTTTTCACTGCCACATTCTCCAGCCCCTGCCAGACGAAACTGGCTGTAAATTCTGGTTCTCAAGAGTGGCCTGTGTGTGGATGCCGCCTTTTCTCCAACCTCAGCTGCTGAGCTGGCAGTAGTAATCATTTGGCCTCTGTGGCCGCCTTACGTTCACAGATACAAATCTGGAGACTGCCCGATTTGGTGTGGGTATTGTTGCCTCAGCCTTATTCCATGCACACTGATCAATATTAATTTCTTTATTTAAAAGAATGGGATCTCCTCTAACTGCTCCACTTATGGTGGTCCCCATGTATTTATTAAGCAGTATGACTTTTCTTAAATCTCTATAGGACATTGTATGAAATAGTTAAAGAATAAAATATTGCTACCCTTCTTGTGATAAAAAATGTTATGATAGATGGGCTCTGGAGCCATACATATGTGCCACACTTGTAAGTTGGACATAGTGAATCCAAATTATGTACTCAATTTGAATTGTTATTGAAATTAGCCAAAAAGGTATTATAGAATCTAAAAAAAATGTTACATGCAACAGAATCCAAGTCAGTGTCTTCATTGTTCTTGAAAGGAAATAAAAATGAAAGTTTGTATGCTTAAGTTGCTATTATAGTTGGTGTTGTACAGATAGAAAGCCATACAAAGTTTAAATTAAAAAAGTTTAAAACTGGACTGTAACTAGACCTACTACTAAATAGTCTTTGTTCTCACCAGCATATTGGGAACATGTTAATTTATGACTGACTGCAACTTCTGTTGGGATAGCAGAGTTGTGAAAATTTTGGGGTGGGATAAGTAGATGCCTTTCTTTCTGTACCCTTTGGTAATTTCACATTGTTTTATGTGTGTTCCTTTTATCATTACACGTTTTTATTTTGTATGTCAAAGTCATTTATTGTAAATTATTATAAATTAAAATCTCCATGAGCTCCCAACTTCCTTATTGTCATGAGCCTCTACCTTATTTCATGAAGATTGAGGGTCCTCAGGTAAGTGCTTTTCTATAACCCCCTCCTCTTCACCACAACATAGACATCCTATGAGAGGAAAAAGAGATCAGTGAATTTATACACATACTCCACACTGATCTCTAAAGACAAAAATTCGCTTGGGTGGAGTAGGCAGTAATCCATGAAATTTTGGAATATTTAAATAAGGTCTTCAGACCTGGAATGGTTGGGCATTACTCATCAAGTTCTTCTCTCCAATCTGAAAGGAGAGTCTTTTCTAGTAACTTATACTCTGGATTCCATTTCTTCCACCTACTGGGCTGTAATTATCAGTTTCTTTCAGTAGGTTTTTACTTTTACTTTTAAAAAGGTATAGGTGTCCCCTGTTCTAATTATTTTTTTTATTCCCCTTATACTCCCTTCTCCCAATCAACCAACTTCTTTTTTTTATTTTCACTGCTAACTCCATTTATTGGTGGTCTATAAATGCTTCATCTACTTCTTTTTTAAATCCCCATCCTAATCTTTTTTATTCTGTCAGCCAAGCTTCTTTCCTCCCCTTTTCTGAAGTTATTAATCTTGAAGGTCATAAGTGACAGTCTTCCTAGTCAAATCCAAAAAACATTTTTATTCTCAATCCATTTAATCTCTCAGTAGTTTGGTCTTGTTGATTGTCTCTAGCTTTTTGGAAACGACTTTCTTGCTTCTGTAATACTGAACTCTCCAGGTTTGCTCCCGATCTTCTTCACTATATTCTTTGCTGGATAATTTTTTCTTCTAGCCATCTGATAATAGACTCTATTGTTGGGCCTTTGCTTTCTCCTTAGAGCAGTATTTCTCAAAGTGGTGTTAAACAATACTGTCCTAGGAATTGTTCATAGGAATTGGTCAGGAGAAAAAAAGAAAAACCTTTTTGGGAGGGAAATGTTAAATAGTATTAGTAGTACATCCTCCCTTTGGAGTTCATAATTGTTGTTACTTGCTGTTGAGTCAGTTCTGACTCCTGCCGGCTCTGTGCATGAGTGATATCTGCAATGTTATGTCCTCAACAGCCCTGTTCAGCAACTGTAGACTCATGCCTATGGCTTCTTTTATGGAGTCAATCCATCTCATATTTGGTATTCATCTTTTCCTGCTGCCTTCTATTTTTCCCAGCATTATTGTCATTTCCAAGAAACTCTGCCTTCTCATGATATACCTGAAGTAAGACAGCTTTAGTTTTGTCATTTTTGCCACCAGTGATATTTCAGGCTTAATTTGCTCTAGGATTCACTTGTTCATCTTTCCTGCAGTCCAGGGTATCTATAAAACTCTCTTCCAATAACATATTTCAAATCAATCAATTTTTTTCCTATCAGCCTTCTTCACTGTCCAACTTTTGCATCCATGCGTAGTAATTAGGAATATGAGGGTGTGGCTGATTTTAGCCTTGGTCTCTAATGACACATCTTTGCTCTTGATCTTTCCCAATTCCTCCATTGCTGCCCCTCCAAGTCTCAGCCTTCTCTTGATTTCTTGGCTATAGTCTCCACTTGAATTGATGACTGAACCAAAGTAAGCAAAATCTTTAACAATTTCAGTGTCTTCATTTTTTGTGTTAAAGTTGTGTATTTCTTCTGTAGTCATGATTTTTGTGTTCTTGATATTCAAATATAGTCCTACTTTGGCACTTCTTTCTTAAACCTTCATCAGAAGTCATTATACAGTCTAAGAAATCTAGTAGTAAAGAAGACTATTTAATTTTGTTTAAGCTATTAATAGTCTCACTCAGTTAACTTCACCACAGATTCCTATTTTCATAGCCTATTTGTTACCGTAATACAAATGATAAAGCACACTAGTTGGGATATGTTGTCCTAGGTATCTTAACTTTTTTTGTTTGGCTAATCTATGCAGCTAGCTCACAAATCTGTATCTCTTACTTGTATGTCAATTCTGTATTTTGAGTTAGCTATAGCATCTTTGTTGGAGTAAATGTTTGTTCTTGGGGTTAATGAAGAAGCTCTGAACTGCTAATGGAAAGGGTGGTCTTGGTCCAGATGAGTTATAGATGGAATTTGTCTTTTAAAGTGTTTCCTTTACTGCTGTTAGTCCCTTGGTATCTGGAGAATTATATGATAGATTTAAAAACATTTCAAACTTTGAAGGCTGCAATTTGGGTTCGAATTCTAGCTCAATTTCTAGCTATGTGATATTGGGGCAAGTTATTTAACCACTTTGGACCTATTTCCTCATATGTAAAATTGGGATTATAGTACTTACCTAAGTATTGTACAGATCTGAGATCACCTTATTTTTTGCCTTTCTCCTAAAGGATTATAGGCTAGAGGAGTGTATTAGTTTGCTAGGGCTGCCATACGAAATACCATACAAAAGACTGGGTGACTAAAAACAACAGAAATTTATGTTCTCACAGTTCTGGAGTCTGGAAGTCCAAGGTTGAAGTGCCAGCAGGTTGGTTTCTTCTAGGCCTCTCTCCTTGGCTTGCAGATGGTACCCTCTTGCTGCTTGATCATCAAATGGTTGTCCTTCTGTGCATACAGATCCCGGGTGTCTCTTCCTCTTCTTATCAGAATACCGATTATATTGGATTAGGGCCCCACCCTGGTGGCCTCATTTTAACTGAATCATATCTTTAAAGACTTTATTTCCAACTAGATTACATTCTGAAGTAGTTGGGTTGAGACTTCAATATGTGGATTTTGGGGAAACAATTCGGCCCATAACCAGGGGTATCCTTGACACACACACTGCTTTTTCTTTCCTTTTTCTGTCAGAAAGGCCCTTTCTTCTGTTTCCTAGATGTAGGGCATTTCTCTTATCCTAACTTGAATTCTTGCTGCCTGTATTTTATACTAAAGCTGAGTGGTCCCGATGGGCCAAGTCAAGCACTTGATAAATAAAAGAAGCTTTTAGAATGTACAAAAAGTCCTCTCCAAAATTGTTTTATTACAAATGCTAAAGGTTTGAAGCTGAATGATAAATGGCCTCTTTTTCCTTTAACAATCACAATCTTCCCTGAGGAGTATATACCTTTGGATGAATAGGGAAATAAATCGTGTGCCAGAAAGGAAGATGGGAAGCATATTACTTTTTTTCCAAAAAATATCCTCATTATGTATGTATGTACACAACACTCATACACATACAAAATATGTATATGAAAAACACAGTACATGTTCATTACTGTGGGCTCAAATTCTGACTCTGCCATGCAGTGTGTGTATAACCTTGGGCAAATTACGTAATTTTTCGGTTTCTCGGTTTTCTCATCAGTAAAATGAGGATAATATTTGTTGCCTCTCTCATTCTTGTAAGGTTTAAATTAATAAATTCATTAAAATGCTTAGAACAATGCCTACCACATAGGTAAAAAAAGAAATGTTCAGTAAGTATTGTGTTAGCTATTATTATTCCACAGCTAGTTCCTTACTTCTGTCCTGCCTTCTCTTCAAGATGGGACTCTATCCATATTCCCGCCCAAGATCGGGTCCCAGCTCCACCTTACCTGCCTCACCCTGTGTTCCTAGTTGTCTGACATTTTTTTTCTTCCATTTCCTCATCAATTTCTAGTTAAGTTTAGTTGACTCCTCCCATATTTGTCTTAACTGACTTCTGGAAGCCAGAAGCCTGCTTGTTCCCCTGTAATTTGAGGGTCATACTTCTGTAGTTCTTCTAATGTGTTACACATGAATAATCCCTGCCTTTGCCTGTGCCTCACCGGTTATAATCTGGCCAAGTTCTAGCTATACTTTACTTGCTATCTCAAATTGTTCATAGACCATACAAAACTCATAAACTATATCCCTTTCCTACCTTCTTGATCCCTATAAATAATGTTCTTACAACCATTGTTAAAACTGAGATTGATGTCATCTTTGATTCCTTCAGCATCTCACATTCAGTAATTCCACATGCAGTGGAGTTACTTGATCAAAAGGAGTTTTAAAAAAACCATCACTCTGGTAGCAGAATAAGAAAGAATTGATTGGAAAGGAAACAATAGCTTTCTAACTAGTCTCCTTGCCCTGGTCTCTATTTCTTTCAGTCAGTTCTCTTTAAGCAACCCTGATCTTCAAACCTTTCTCTCCGTGGCTGTATCACTCACTGCATCAAGTCAGAATTCCAACTACCTTTGTCTCCCACTATCTCCTGACCCAAACTGTGTTCCACACATGTTGTTTTGCTTGATTTTGTCTACCCACTTGCCTGTGTTATGTTAATTCCTGTTTTCTTGTATCTTTGTTTTGCCCTTTGACTCATAACCTCTTGCCTTTTTTCTATGTATCTATTCTACCAATCTTACTACCGAGAGATTCCATTAATCTTTAGCTTCTGGTCTATACCCACCATGAAAAGCTCAGGGACTTCTGACCTGGAGCATGATTTTCCTTCTTTTTGCACAATTGACATTTATTGTGTGAGCCACACTAATTTATTTTATTCTTCTTTTTAGACTAATAGCTTCTTATATGCTAACCTTGTCTTAACAAAATTTTAAGTTCCTTAAGGAAGGACCATATTTAAAATTTTTCCTGTGGGTTCTTGATAGTTCTTAGTGCTGATATAAAGTGATATAGGTTACTGGATTAGGGTGAGCCCTAATCCAATGTCTTGAGTCCCTACTAAGACAATATGGACATTGATACACAAAGCCACACAGGGAAGAAGGCCATCGAGGATGGAGGCCTTGACTGGAGTGATGCATCTATAAACCAAGGAATACGAAGGATTGCCAGCAACCACTAGAAGCTAAGAAAGAGGCAAGGAAGGATCTTCTCCTACAGACTTCAAGAGAGAGAGCATGGCCTTATGGACAACTTAATTTTGGACTTCTAGCCAAAATTAAGAATAAATTTCAGTTGTTTAAGGCACTGAATTTATGGTACTTTGTTACGGCAGCTGTAGGAAACTAATACAGGATTCAGTAGAAACTCCAGCAGACTTTTTTTGCTTGTAGAAACTGACAAGGTGATTCTAAAATGTGTATAGAAATGCAAATAACCTATAATAGTCAAATTTACAAAAAGAAGAACAAGGTTGAAGACTTACACTCCCTGATTTCAAGACTTACTATAAAGATACAGTAATCAAGACGGAGGTATTGATGAAAAAAATAGGTACACAAATTATGGGAACAGACTAGAGTGCAGAACTAGACCCTCAGATAGATACATATAGATATATAGATTTATGGCCAATTGATTTTTGACAGATGTGCCAAAGCAATTTAATGGGGAAAGTCTTTTCAAGGAAAAAGTTTTGAAACAACTAGATATCTTTATGGGGGAAAAAAGAATAACAACTACTTTGCAATATATACAAAATTAACTTGAAATTAATCATGGATCTAAATGTAAACAGTGAAACTATAAATCTAGAAGAAAACATAGGAGAAAATATTTGTGACTTCAGTATAGGCATGGATTTATGATAGCACACACACACAAATGAACTATAAAGAAAAAAATTGATAAATTTGACTATCAAAATTAAAAATTTTGCTCCCCAAAGGCACTGTTTTTTGAAAAAGAAAAAAGACAGATTGGAAGAAATACATTTATCCGACAGAAGAATTTTAATAGAACATATGAAAACCATTCACAACTCAATAATAAAACAAATCATTTTTTAAAATGAGCAAAAGATTTGAACAGACATTTCATCAGAGGAGATTTATGAATGGCAGATAAGCACATGAAAAGATGCTCAATATCATTAGTCATCAAGAAAATGCAAATTAAAGCCACAATTGTTGCTGCAGACTCAAAAGGTCCACTTGCCTGTGTGCATCCAAGCCAAATAAGAGCTAACAGGACACTGCAGCAAGGGAAGTAAAAATTTATTTAAGGAATTGGCACCAACATGGGAGACACAGGTGAGCTAGTAGTGCTCTCATGGCCTCTAGTAGCTAAGGAGTTGGGGCTGTGGGCTCTACTGATTGGTTTGGGCTAAGGTAAGGGGCAGTTGAGCATGGCTTTAGGTTCTGATGTCAGTCATGGCTATGCTCAGTTTGGTTTTCAGGGGATGCGTTATGTGGGGGCCGTTCCGTTTTATGAGTCTGGAGCTGAAACATAACTGAGGCCAAGTTGTTATCTTTGTTTGCCTAAAGCTTTATTCCACTTTGAGGTTTGGTTATTGTATCCTGGTCATGGTTGACAGACCTGAAGTTTTATTCTTAAGTGAATTTGATGCTGACCAGAACCTAATGTTCCAAGGGCTTAATGATTAAAGGTAGTGGGCATATGGTGTGTGTACAGATAGAAAGTTCTGGTGGAAAGAACGCAAGTGAGTCATAGTTCTATCAGACTATACAAACCAACTTGGATTAAAGCAAAATGCATGCTAAAGAAATGAAGTTCATATTACATAATGAAGTGTAGTTATACAATGAGACACCACTACACACCCATTAAAATGACTAACATTAAAAAGATTGACCATAATAAGTGTTAGTGTGGATGTGGGGCAGCTAAAACTCTCATACTGCTTGTGGGAGTATAAAATGGTACACCACTTACTTTGGAAAACTGCTTTGCAGTTTCTTATAAAGTTAAATATATACCCACCATTTGACCCAGCCATTTCATTCCTTGGTAGTCTTTACCAAGAGAAATGAAAACATATGATCACATACATACAAATATCCATAGTAGCTATATTCACAAAGCCAAAAAGTGGAAAAACTCAAAATTTCCATCAGCTGGTGTGAGTGGATAAAATCTGATAAATCCATACAGCAGAATATTACTCAGCAGTAAAATGGAATGAATTATTGATACACTCAGCAACATAGATGAATCTCAAACCCATTATGCTGAATGACAGAAGCCCAACATAAGAGTACATACTTAGGATTCCAGTTATATAATATTCTAGAAAAAGCAAACTAATCTATAATGATTGAAAACAGAACAGTTGTTGCCTGAAGCTAGAGGTTGAGGGAGGGATGACAAAGGATCCAGAGGAAACTGAAAGGGAGTTTAAAATGTGCTGTGTCTTGATTGTAGTGGTGGTTACACAGATGCTTAAAGCTATCAGAAGTCATCAAATTGTACGCTTTAAATAGAAGCAGTCTACTGAATGTAAATTATGCTTCAATGAAGGTGTTAAAAAATAAAAATGAAAACATGCAATAAAAAGGGGGGAAGCCAATCAATGACTTCCTATCACCCTTAATGTAGCTCACAAATCTTTTCTCACTGACTCAAGCCCTGCAGTCCAGCATCAAATACAATCATTCTCCCCTTAGCTCCCTCCAGCTCCAAATACTGAACTTTTAGATCCTCAAACTCTCCGTGCTTTTCCCCATTCTGTGCTTTGAAACATAGTGTGCCCTAAATTCAGAAGCCTCTTCTCATCTCTCCCAAGCTTTTTATTCCTCCAAACCTCTCACTTATTCTTTACCTCACTAAAGCCTAATCTTTTTTAAGGATTCAACTAAAACTCTCTTTCTCAAGAATGTCTTCCCCAAGCCCTTAAACTAGGTTAGGTCTTCCCCTCATATTCCCTGCTCAATTTTAAGCTCCATAATCATGTATGCTGTATCTGTCTCTTGTTCACTCATTCACTGCTGTAACCACAACATGTAGCATAGGAACTGACCCAACACAGAAACTCAAACATATCTGAGGAATAAAGAAATGAACTTGGGGTTAAGATGGAAGCACAGGGTATATAAACATTGAGTGCGAGAAACACAGGATGAGAAAAAATGAGTGTTGTTGAAGCTAAGGGAGAAAAGTTTCAGGAAGGAAGGACGGGAGAAACAATCAGATGGAAGGCAACTAATCCAAATCTCTGAAGCAACATTATTCAAAGGAGGAGCTAACTGGCCCAGGGACAAATAGGGCAAGAAAGTTAGGTAAAGTTAGGAAACAGAAAGAGAACCTTGCAGCACTGTGACAAACTGAAATTACTGTATGCCTAGCCTGTTTCTAGAGGGAAGCTTGGGTTTTCAGTCAAAGGAAATGTTAATTCTCTTCCATGGAAGAATCTGACATGGGGAAACCTTAGGTCTTCATCCACAGAAAATAGTTCTTGCTTAATGAAGTCAGTCCAAAAAGTACTCCCTGACACTTCAGAAGGATAGTACATGCCACACTGCAAGAACTCTTTCCTCTGTAGAGTGGGTGTAAGGAAGCTCCTTTTACCTTTTCTCTGCATAACTAAATCCTAGCCATTTTTCAAGAATCAGTTCCTTTTATGAGCTCCATGGAACCTCCTGGAATTATTCCGTCTCTTATAATGGAACAAGAGAAAGTAGAGAAATGTGAAAATAAGAAAGACAAAAAGGAAAAGTGGGAATATATTTCTAAGATCTTCTTAGTATAGAGTACAGTAAGTGCTCAATATATTTTTGTCAATTTAATTAATATATTTGAGTTTTAAGAGAACAATGCAAGACCAAATTTCTTTAGTACCAACACCCCAGGAAAGAGAGGAACTAACATTATTAATGTCAAACTCTGTACTGCACAGGCTTTTACATATTTTATTTTGTTAATCCTCCTCTTGAGGATGGATGAAGAAACAGGCTTAAAAGAGGTAAGAGAATGGCAGAATTCTAAACTCAGATCTGTTTGATTACAAAAGCCCTTGCTCTTTTCAGTAAACTACATCACTACAGAGTACTTTATATATATTTAAAACTATATACAATAAAATTATATTATTATATAAATAATAATATATTTTATATTATTATATAAAAGCAGTTATCTCACCAACAAATCAAATAACTTTTGAGTATTCACTATGTCTATTAGTTTCTTAGAGTTTCTGTAACAAAGCACTACAAACTGTGTGGCTTAAAACAACAGAAATTTATTATCTCATAGTTTTGCATATTAGAAGTTCAAAATTAAGGTGTTGGCAGGGCCATGCTCCCACTGGGGAGGGGAAGATTCTTGTTGCTTCTGACAATCTTACTAGTTCCTTGGATTATGGCTGCAAAACTCCAGTCTCTGTCTCCATTCTCCATGGCTGTCTTCCCAATATGTCTGTATGTCTTTGTGTGTTCTCCTGTCGTTATCTTCCCTACCTATCCTTCATGTGGCATTTTGTTTTCTCTTCTTATTAGGATACCAGTCGTATGGATTAAGGCCTATCCTAATTCAGTATGACTTCATTTTTACTTGATTACATCTGCAGTGAGGTCACATTCACAGGTAGGGGGATTGGGGGGGGGTTAGGGTTTCAACATAGCTTTTTGGGGACACAATTCAACCTATAATAAATCCATAAATCAATTTGGAGTAAGTTGAATCTTTTTGTAAACTGAAACTTAGAGGTTAGGTTTTTTTGTTTTTTTTTAATTGGGGAATATTGGGGAACAGTGTGTTTCTCCAGGGCCCATCAACTCCAAGTCATTGTCCCTCATTCTAGTTGTGGAGGGCACAGCTCAGCTCCAAGTCCAGTTGCTGTTTTCAGTCTTTAGTTGCAGGGGGCGCAGCCCTTGTGGGAATTGAATCGGCAACCTTGTTGTTGAGAGCTCGCCCTCTAACCAACTGAGCTATCTGGCTGTCCCTCTGGAAGCTCAGTGGCAGCTCATTGTCTTCAGTCTAGTTGTGGAGGGCACAGCTCACTGGCCCATGCGGGAATCGAACTGACAACTCTGTTGTTTAGAGCTCACGCTCTAATCAACGGAGCCATCCAGCCACCCAGTAGTGAGTTAAATATCTTAACAATATGGAATATTCCAATCCATAAACGCATCAAAAGCTGGATACTGTGGTGTCATGTAGGCCAAGGGAGAAGAGTTTTGAGAAAGAGTCATCAGTGTTAATTGCTGTAATTATTTATTTATAATTGCCTCTCTGTAACTAGATTGTGAGCTAGGCAGGGCTGTATGTTCTATTCATCTTTGTATTCCCATAGTTTCTGGCATAATGTTACTTAAAAATGTGAAGATTTTTGAGGGCAGAGTCCATATTTCATAATCTACATTTGTTTTGAGTTCCTGGTTCATACCAGTTAATAATTGTTGAGTGAGTGACCATATCTGCACATTTATTATATTGAATCTATTTTTTTCATTTCTTCCACCTTTATATTGTGAATTTCTTGACTATAAAAATCTAGTCTTAACTTTGTAAACCCTTACATATTTGGTTCTACGGACTCAGTACATATTTGTTGATTGATTCAGCAGTTTGCACTGGTTCTTAATCAAAGTATGCATAAATATTTGCTAGGGCTACCAAAGATATTCACATATCTGATTACACTACTTCTCTGGAAGACAGTCAAAATATTCTGATGTTAAAACCACTCATTATCAACTCTATCTTTCTAGCGTAAATAGACTGTATCCTTTCTTGGAAATGTATGATAGTAAATCTAGTCAGTGTTTTCTTTGTTTAGAAACTCAAAAATATTTTTCTGATTCAATTTAGCATTTAAATGAAGAGAAGAAAACCTTGGGATTAGTTTAATATCATTACAATGAAAACAATTGAGTTATATATTGCATATCATCAGGGACTTGTTTCATAAGCTGGAAACTAACTTGAAATAAATTCAGAAAGGGTAAAACAAAATATGTCCTTTTACTGATATAGTGCTTTAAGACTTTTCAAAGCACATTATATGCATAAGTCATTTATTTGGGAAAGTTGAGTATCTACTGTGTACTAGGTGCTAGGGATGGAAAGACTATAAGGTTTAATACTTGTCCTCAAGCAACTGTATCTAATGGGGAAGCACATATAGATTAATAATCCATAATGCATGATTAAATGGTACAGTAGAGCTCTTTACAAAGGGACTTGACAGTCAAGGGAACAATTGATTAACTGCTTCAGGAAGTCAGGGGAGAAGGGATTCACTGAAGATGAATCCTAATAGATGAAGAGTAGTGCACTAAACTTAGAAAGGGGTAAGGATAGAAGGAACATA
The DNA here is from genome assembly GCF_964194185.1 of Rhinolophus hipposideros. Lineage (NCBI taxonomy): Eukaryota > Metazoa > Chordata > Mammalia > Chiroptera > Rhinolophidae > Rhinolophus > Rhinolophus hipposideros. The sequence continues at coordinate 40,631,208 of NC_138051.1, forward strand.
AATGAATTCAGGAAAGCTTAAAAGTATGCCGTACCTTCACAGGTCAAGCAGTTCAACAGGAGTGGAATGTAAGATACATAGTGATGAGAAGGAAGGGAATTTGTGGCGACAGATAAAGCTATTTAGGGCCAGACTCTTTATTACCATTTTTTATTGTAAAATATACACAACATAAAATTTACTATTTTAATCACTTTTAAATTTACAATTCAGTGGCATTAAGTGCATTCATAATGTTATGTAACCATCACCACTATCTATTTCCAGAATTTTTTACCATCCCAAACAAAAACTCTGTACCTATTAAGCACTAACTGTTCCCCTTCCTCAGCCCCTGGTAACCTTTATTCTACTTTCTGTCTCCAAGAATTTGTCTGTTCTTGATACTTCATGTCATGTTTGTCCCTTTGTGGCTAGCTTATTCCTTTTAGCATAATATTTTCAAGATTTCTCCTATAGCATGTATCAGAACTTCAGTTCTCTTTACAGCTGAATAATATTTTCTCTCTTCTGTGGGTTGTCTTTTCACTCTATTGATAGTGTGTCCTTGTCCTTTGATGCACAAAAGTTTTTAAATTTGATGAAGTCATATTTTATCTGTTTTTTCTTTTGTTGCCTATGCTTTTGGTATCATATTTAAGATACCATTACCAATAAAATCAAATTTGTATTTTGAAAAGATAATTATAGACATAGTATGGAGGATAATTGTAGAGGAATGAAATTGAAGTAGGATCAGTTAGGAAATACATTACTGCAGAAGTTTAGGCAAGAACTATGGTCTTAAATTTAAAACAATGGCAGCAAGAAAAGAGAATAATAGATTTGGAAGGCTAGTTAATTTGATATTTATAACTAAGCTCTAAGGTAGATAGGGCTTGCAGTTCTCATTTTATAGATGAAAAGCTTTTAAAAGTGATTTGCCTCTGGTCTCTAGTACCTGATGTTGGAACTAAATCTAGGTTTTCTCATTTCTAATCCAGTAGTTTTTCCACTATAGCATGGTTATATTCTCAGGTAGAGAATTATAAACAGTAGGGAACAAGAGATCAGTTTTGGAACCTGTCACATTTAACATTTTTAATGAATGATTTAGAAAAAGTTCACAGTGTGCATATGGCATTCTTGAAGAGGGTAAAATACAGAAAGATCATTACGCACTGGGGAAAAAATTGAAGCATCAGTAGAAGCATTTAGGAGACAATAATCCAAAATATACTTATAGTATAATTAGCTCTGAGATCAAAAAAGGAATTGAAAATCAAATAGTACATAGGGAAATTCTGTGAAATTCCCAATGTATTGGTTTAGCCAAAAAAAGGCTAAACTTGGAGGACTGCCATCCTAGGTACTGGGAATAAATAGTAAAGAAGACATTCTACTCTTTTACATAATAATAATAGCTAACATTCATTAAGCACTTACTATGTGCCTGAGCACTGTTGGATTTGTTTATCTCAGATGTAATCCTTTGAACAACCTTGTGAGACAGATAATATTCTCATTTTACAGGTGAGGAAACTGAAACACAAAGAAGTTAAACAGTATGCCAAGGTAATAGAGCTAATAAGTCATGGATTAAGAATTCAGACCCAGGCAATTTAACTTTAGAGCCTGTGGCTTTTAAGCACTATACTATTAGGCCTCTACATAATCACAGTCTTTCCTTATCTGCAACACTTTGTTCAGTATTCGTTACATGATGTAAGTTTAAGACACAGAGAACAACTGAAATCAAGGAATGAAAGAGCAGTTACTATAGAACCAGCTAAAACGACCAAAAAAAAAACTTGAAAGAGAGCATTTGACTAAAGAATATGGATATAAACTTTCCGTACCAAATTCTACAAAGTAGGTTTGTGCTAATACATATTCTACTTATAAATGACCCATTCTTATAGCTTATGCTGCTGCCCTAATGCTATTGTTGCGGAAAAGCGGGGAGAACCAAGAGACTCAAGTGGCACGCAGAGATCAGGGAGAACACAGCTTTATGCCCGGCGGGCTTAGTGGGATTGTTCCCAAAGACTGAGCACTTACTGGGGTCGAGCGCTTTGTTTTATAGGGTTAGGCCTCCGGGTTGGGGGGGATTTGCACTATTGCCATTGTGGCGCTAGGGATTGGTTAAATCTGGCCGGGGTGCCGGGGAGGTCCGTCCCTAACAGCTGTGATCGCTCAATACTGTTTTGATGGGAAAGCCTCTAACTGCTGTGCTCGCAGGAAAACTGCTCCAATAAGATATCGGAGGAGGGAAGGGGACAGAAAGCTCCTAAGGCTGTGCTCGCAGGAAAAAACCATCGCAGCACTATGTATCTCTTGCCTTAGCTGAAGGAAAGTTGGGAACTATTTTACAGCTTAGTGGGGAAAGTTTCTTAACAGGTTTTACTTCCTTAAATGGTACCTTCCCCCAAATGAGAAACATTTACTCCTCAAATGTAACGGTGCCTGGAATGCCTCCAGTTAGAGATTTATTTTTGTTAACTCCATAGTGTCCATATTTTCCAAATTGAAAATCAAGACATGATGTCTGAAAAAGTTTTAAAAATTGTGGTAAAAAAACATGTAACATAGTACTTACCATCTTAACTATTTTTAATTATACAGTGATGTTAGCTGTATGCATATTGTTGTGCAACAAATCTCCAGAACTTTTTCATTTTGCAAAACTGAAACTCTATACCCATTGAACAAAATTCTCTTTTTCCCTCCTCTCCCCAGCCCCTGGCTGAAAAAGTATTTTTTTTTATTTGAGAAAAAACATTATAATATAGAAACTCTTACAGTGGCATAAGATAATTGCACATATAAGGAACCCCTTCATTAACAGAACAAAATTGTATTACATTAGAACCCTTAGAAAATCTAGGACATATAATCACTCTACGTGCTGAGAACTGAAGTGAGCTTTCTAGTACAGTTACTTCTGGGAAAATTAGTAGCAGAAGACTGAGGGATGATTCTACCATCAAGTGTTTTATTTGAAAGTAATGAGTATGATCCACTGAGGTAACTTTCACAGAAAGTGAGCTGAAACCCTATTTTGGCCTTCTGCTAGGAAGAAGGATTATTGCTGAAAGTAAGTTTTTCTGGTAGTCTGTCTATGTTGGGGAACAGCTTCAACACATTCCCTTAAATACACTCCAATCAGGCGTTTGCCCCCACCACACCACCAAGAGACCATTTCAAGGTACACGTGATTTCAGTGTTGTTAAATCCAGTTGTCACTACCCAGTCATCATCTTCACCTATGAGCAGCATTTGACACAGTCCATTACACCATCCTTCTTGAAACCCATTCTTCATTTTGGCTTTCAGGAAATCTAGCTTTCCTTCTACCTCTCTAGCCATTCCTTCTTATTCTCATTTACTGGTTCCTCCTCAAATGGAATGCCCCAAGGCTTAGACCTTGGACCTCTTCTTTACATACAGTCGGTCCCTTAGAGAGCTCATCCTGCCACCTCTTTAAATACCATCTATTTAAAGATGGTATTTGATGATTTCCAAATTTCATCTCTTGCCCAGACTGTTCCCTTTAATTCTAGGCTTGGTCTCCAACTCCCTACTCATCATCTCATCTTGGATGGCAAATATGGTTTTGGACTTAACCCATCCAGAGCCAAACCCCTGATCTTTGCCCCCAGACTTCTTCCCCAATCCAGTTAATGGCCACTCCTTCCTTTCAGTTGCTCAGGTCAGAAACTTTGAAGTCATATTTGACTTTCTTTCTTAACCCCATGTCTAATTTACCAGCAAAACCTGTTAGCTTCAAAATATTTCCGGAATCCAAACCTTTCTCCCTACCTCCCTTACTACCATCCTGATCTAAATTGCTATCATATATTGCCTAGATTAGTGGTGATAGCTTAACTGGTCTCCTTTCTTCTGTCCTTGCTCCCATTTCAATCCATTTTCAACACAGCATTGTGTTAAATTATCAATTAGATCATGTTCCTTATCTGTCCAGGATAATCCAGTGACTTCCATCTCAATTGCAGAAAAAGCCCAAGTCTTTAACAGTGACCCACAGGCCCTTACCGTCTGCTTCCCTCACAGTTCTCTGACCTCATCTCTTACTATCCTTCTGGTGCTCCCTTCATTCACACTACATTGGCCTCTGATGTTCCTTGAAACATCAATCATTCTCCTGCGATAGGGCTTTTGCACTGGTCGTACCCTCTGTCTAGGACCCTCTTTCCCCAGATAGCTGTATGGTAATTCTCTTAAACATCTTTGTTCAAATGACACCTTTTTGTTGAGGCTTTCTCCCTCTTCATCTCTAATGTATTTTCTCCACAGCACTTACCAGTTTCTAATATATTGTATGACTTATTTATTGTATGCTCTGCCCCCACAGGAGAGCAGGGATTTTTGTTCTTGTGATTTGCTGTATCCACCGTGCTTAGAATAATGACTTGTACAACATCGGTACTCAGTAAATATATGCTGAATAAATTAACATAGGAAGAAAGTAAAGGCACCCTTAAGACCTAAAACAGGATTTGGCAACAGGGATGGGTGGTCTTGGCAGGAGGTGGCTGGGACATGACTAAGTTAGAGGGGACTTGGAAATAGAAGGTGTGACTAGGGCCTAATAGCATAAAAAATGGGAGCATGTTAGAAAGATGGGGGACAGTGAATGTAATGAAATTTTATCTCTAAAAATTAACATAACTACTATAGAATCAATTTAAGTTTTGGCTCTGATTTTAAAGGAGACAATGTAATTTGTAGTAGTAAAAAGGAAAGGACACTGTTTGCTGGTGATGCATGGACATAGGAAAACGTAGTTTAATTATTAGACATGGTAAAAAAAAAACCTTGACTATGTCAAGGAGACCATTTCTGATAACTGGATAGAAAAAGTGGTACCCACTTTATGGAAGGCAATAAATGCTTGGTAGAAGAGTTTTAGATTCTACACTGAGCAATAGTATTCTGTCATTGGATCTTGAGTAGAAGAAAGACTTGATAGAAAACAGGTTTTTGGAAAGATGTTTCTCACTACTGTTTGGAAATAGATAAAAGTGGGAAGAAGCTAGTGATAGATTAGATTTCTTCATTTATTTATTCAGTAATACTGTTTCCCCGAAAATAAGACCCAGCTGGACCATCAGCTCTAATGCTTCTTTTAGAGCAAACATTAATATAAGACCTAGTATTTATTATATTATATTATATTATATTATATTTATTATATTATATTATACCTGGTCTTATTTTGCTATAAGACCAGGCCTTATATTAATTTTTGCTCCAAAAGGTGCATTAGAGCAGATGGTCCGGCTAGGTCTTCTTTTCGGGGAGACGTGGTAGTGTTTGGTGCTTGCAGTGCGCCAGGGGATTCAGAGGTGAGCAAACAAATAAGATCTCTGCTCTTCTGGAGCTTGTATTCTAGTGCCTAGACAAGAATAGTCCATGGATAACTCAAGGCAGTCACCGTGAACATGGAAAGAGTTAAGGATCGGATCTGAGAGAAATTAAAAAAGAAGAATTGTAGGCAGGGCTGGTGATAGCTTGTGTGCAGTGTAAATGCATACAGTTGTAGGCAATAATGGGCCTGTGAATAGGGTGAAGGGGAAAAGAGTCAGGAGACTCAAAAAGTTGATGATGACACTGAAGATAATGGGGAAGTTGATAAGAGCTGCTAATTTATGGAGAAACTTTTGATTTTTTTTTTTACATTTCCAAGTTTCAAGGATTAGTCAGAGGTGCAAGTGGAAAAGTCTTATGGGTTGGATATGGCAGATGGGGAAGAGACTCTTGCTCTTAGACTTTGCAGGTCTGCCTTGCTTTCCCTACCGACCTCTCATTCTCTCCTTCCCTTTCACAGCCCACCATCTGCAGCCTCTTATATGGCTTTTAAATTTATCACTCACTCAACATACCCTTTGTGGGTCAACTGAAGCCACTGCTGTGTATCTTCCTCATTCTAGGACCGAGGCTGACTGAGAAGCCATCATCTGACACATTGGTTGCTGTGGTAGAATGAAAGAGTGATGAATTGTGCTCTCCATAATTTCTTATGCTGGAAGCAATTCATGTCATTTTGCTCACATTTCATTGTCCCTCCCTCAACCCAACTTCAAAGGAATGAGGACCTCTGCTACAAAGTGCCTGGGATGAGAACTAGGACTATTTGCCAACACTACTGACTAACAAAGGCCTTGATTATTAATTCATTCTAACATAAACCTGACATAGGACTTCAAATCCTTGAAATTTAAAGTTTGTAAACCTCAAACTTCCATATTAGTGGAAGAATATATCAAAAAAGAGATTAGAACTGCTGAACAAAGTATACTTTGTCAACTTCATCTGGACCACTGTTCTTTTCCTTCTCCCTTTCCAGCAGCCCTGTTTATTCTTTACTTTTCCTCCCTGTAATACAGGGTCTTAGCTCCCACTCCCCACACAAAAACGCAGGATATAGTGAGGCCAAAAAAGAACAACAATGGAGCCATAGATAGGGGAGTCATACCACATATTCTTGATGGCGGCTGGTCAAGACACAAAAGCAAACATCCGCCAGTACCCCAATGAGGGTTCTTCTTACACCCCAGTGTCGCTGGTGGCCAGGCGAGACACAGGAAGTAGGATCAACACAATCCACAATCCGCTTGCTAGCCACACTTGCTAGCCACAATCCGTGCATGCTAGCATAGACATGGCAGTTATATTAGTGGCTAATGGCTAACTAGTCATAGCTGATGGCCATTTACTACCCAAATCAGCACCTTTCCACGTGATGTTGAGAGCCTGGGAACTGATCTCTGGGACTCTAGCTCTACACTCCACCCCTCCAGGGTCTTGCCTCACACCTTATACAACCATCATCTTTCACAAGAGGCCCTGTGCCAGGAACCCCGCTCACGAAAAAAGGTTTCAGTCCAGTTCAAGTAATGTCCCAGGGATGTCCCTCAATGTCCACTTACTTTCTGGGCACAGCCAGGTTCTCAGGGTACCACCAGTCTTTCTGGGCACAACCAAACTTCCTGGACACAGCCAGGGTTTCTCAGGGTACTGTGCTGGAACAATAGTGGCTCACAGCCAAGGTGCTTACATATTCTTGACAGCGGCCGGTTGAAGCACAGGAAGCAAACATCCACCTGTACCCCAGTAAGTGGTCTTCCTGCACCACAGTCTCACTGGCAGCCGGGCGAGACACAGGAAGCAAACATTTGCCAGTTCCACTTCATGGTGGTACGTTCCCAAGCAAACAATCAAGCAGTCCATCAAACCAGGGATGGAAGGCAATTCCCCATAGTCCACAGTCATTAACAAGGGCTGTTCACTGGCCCCACAATGTGTGCCATCTCCGCAGGGCAAGGGCTCCAAGTCCTCCCCAACCTGGGGGTGAGGGACGACCTTGACCTAACTCACATCCTCCACCGAGGACTCAGCAAGCGTTTCCTCCTGGGACTACAGGTCCTGCACCTGGGCTGCCTCAGCAAGCACTTCCCAGCCCACACAGCCGCAACGACTTTCACTTTCTCTGGCCTATGCTGGTTGGAGAACCGTCCACATCTTCCCACCCCTCCATGGGGGTCCAGCTCTCCGGCAGCTGCATGGCTCCTTCTGTGCTGGTCAGAGAGCCATCCACGTCTTCCCACCTCTCCACAGGGGTCCAATTTCCAAGAACAGTGGCCACCAGGCACCACACATCATGTGGGGGCCATATATGCTCCCACCCAGAGTCAGACATCAATCCTACCTGGCTGGAATCTTCCTCGCTGTGCCAGGTATCCTAGTGGGTGGTGGCCCCGGCACAAGATGTCCGCAACTCTAGGAGCCCATGACAGCAGCAGACCACCAAAAAGCAGGCAATGCCTGCTTTTGAGAGGCGTTGAGAGGACCACCAATTCACCGAGGGGTCATGTTTCTCCCAGGCAAATCGGGTTTTCTGCTCATGGCGCCGCTCCTCACGGGCTTCCTGACACTGAGTGTTCATACACACAAACTGCTCCACCACCCTTTGGAGAGCTTTGGCCAGTACCGTATCCTGCTCGCTGTGCCATGTGTAATGCAGGGTCTCTGGTCCCGCTCCCGTTCTTGGCAGGTGGACACCAAATATGGTGAGGCCAAAAAGGAACACCAATAGAGCCATGGATAGGGAGTTCATACCACTATATTCTCTATGGCAGCTGATCGAGACACAAAAGCAAACATCTGCCAGTACCCCAACAAGGGTTCTTCCTGCACCCCAGTCTCCTTGGCGGCCAGGGGAGACATAGGAAGTAGGATCAACATGATTGGCAATCCACAATCTGCTTGCTAACCACACTTGCTAGCCACAATCCGTGCTTGCTAGCGTAGCCCCAGCAGTTATATTAGTGGCTAATGACTAATTGGTTACAGCTGATGGCCATCTAATAACTGAGCCAGAACCTTTCCATGTGAGGCAGAGAGCCTGGAAACTGCTCTCTGGGACTCCGTCCCTACACTCCCTATTGAGCTAAAATTTACTATAGTTTCTTGCCATTATTCTCTCTTTTACATGCCTATTTCAATCACAGCTGGAGAAAATCATATAACCAGACTAGTACTTACAGATCAGCTACCCCAACAGGGTTTTCAACAGCACCTTACAAAGTATATTTCTCTAGTCAACACGCCCATTCCAACAACTTTCAAACTTCTACTCTCCTCAGACTTCCCCCACCGCCTTCTCAACTCCTCTTCTTCCTCAAGCCCAACAGATGATCTGTCTCCAGTTTGGCAAAGAATTGGACAGGATTTGATAAAACTTTCACTACCAAGTCTGTAGGCATACCTGCATTTCTACCCACCTGTCTTCCTTTTTGTTATAATTTTGATAAAGTTCATCCTTTCTCTAGGAACAGCCTCTCCACCTTTGGGGACAGAGTCCCAGAGAACAGTTTCCAGGCTCTCAGCCTCACGTGGAAAGGTGTTGGCTCAGGTACTTGTTGGCCATCAGCTATAACTAGTTATCCAATTAGCCACTGATGTAACTGCCATGGCTGCACTGGTTGGAGTCCTCTGTCGGTTGGCAGGCAGAAAAGCGGACAGCAGGTCGCACGTCGTGTGACTCCAGCCTCCAGTGAGACTATAGTGGTATGACTCCCCTATCTATGGCTCCGTGGGTGTTCTTTTTGGCTTAGCCACATCCTTCATTCTTATGTCGGGAGCGGGAGCTGAGACCCCGCAGGCCACCCCGCATGACACAGACCAAGACCAAATACTGTATCCTCAGGCCTAGCACATACTGAATACTCAGCAAATGCTTTTTAAATGACTAATTGAATAAAAGTGAATGGGTGAATAAAAAAACTTTGTGGTGATTCATTACAGCCAACCAAGACAAAAGACTTTGCTTATTCTCTTTAAAAATGGAACTGACTCTTGCTTAAACTAAAACTTGCTTCAAGAGAGACTACTTCTTTAACAGATCAAATAAAAGTTGCAGGTGTGCTTGGAATGTCGACTGAATAATATGTGTGCAATATACGAGTAGTAAGAAAACGAGGTTAATCAACTTCCTCACAAACTCTGGTTGGGGACTGCTTGGGAAAATACCCAGAACCTACTGTAGGCGTATGCTAGAAGGCACAGTTTCCTCATCAGTAAAATGGAGAGCCCACCTCATAGGGCGGTTGTGAGGATTAAATGCAGTTAATACTTGTAAAATATTTAGCACAAGACTGCCACAAAATAAGGATTTAATACCCATTAGTTATTAATGATATTCCATTTTGATCCAGCTGTATGTCTTTGTGCCACCCAAAGACAGACGCCACCCAAAGACATACTGTTGATCTGTATGTAGAGGAATCGCTAAACCTGTTTATCACAATCACTTGAGCTTTTAAAAAAAAAAATAAAGAGGGCCAGCCCGGTGGCTCAGGCGGTTAGAGATCCATGCTCCTAACTCCGAAGGCTGCCGGTTCGATTCCCACATGGGCCAGTGGGCTCTCAACCACAAGGTTGCCAGTTCAACTCCTCGAGTCCCACAAGCGATGGTGGGCAGCGCCCCCTGCAACTAAAAAATTGAACACGGCACCTTGAACTGAGCTGCCACTGAGCTCCCAGATGGCTCAGTTGGTTGGAGCGCATCCTCTCAACCACAAGGTTGCCAGTTCGACTCCCGCAAGGGATGGTGGGCTGCGCCCCGTGCAACTAGAAACGGCAACTGGACCTGGAGCTGAGCTGCGCCCTCCACAACTAAGACTGAAAGGACAACAACTTGAAGCTGAACGGCACCCTCTACAACTAAGATTGAAAGGACAACAACTTGACTTGGAAAAAAGGCTTGGAAGTACACACTGTTCCCCAATAAAGTCCTGTTCCCCTTCCCCCCAAAAATCTTAAAAATAAATAAGTAAAAAAAAAAAAAAATAATAAAGACCATCCCCAGGCTACTGAATCATTGGAATGGGTGGGGAAGGCAAGGATTTGTATTAAAGCTCCCCAGGTGATTCTGAGCATCAGCGAGGTTTGGCAGTTATGTTACAGAAAATAAAATTGTCTCTAGAAATCATGTGAATGTGAGATATAATCAGGAAAATGCTTCTGGCATGGAGAAAAGGGAGCCAGAAATGACATCTGTAAAAAGCCCATTGTATGTAACCTTTGGGATTGATGATCATCCTTACGCTGATTGTCCAAGAACAGGTCATACTGAAAGTGAAGCATGCGCAGCTGAGCCGTTTTGAAGGTTCCTGAATGAACAAAGAAACAGAGCAATTGAGTTGATAACAGCTGCCAAAATTAATTCAGAATAGCCATGTGGGATTGGGAAAGCATTAAAAGAGCTTCAGAAAGAAGCATTAAAAATATAAAGGTTAAGTTTTAGATATTGGAGAAAGAAAGATTAGTGGAAAATAGATGAAGTAGCTGAGGATGAGCAAGAAGCGCTATAGGAAAATATCAGGAGAAGATAATTCTTACTGAAAAAAAAGAGATAAAGAGCATGTGCCTCAGAAGAGAGAAAAAAATCAAGAGGTCTCAAGAAGGATAGTAAACATATTTTAAGAGATTAACATGGAAACAGCCAAAGAGAGCATGGATAATCGGCCTATTATAGATGGACTCCAAATCCCAGAGAAACAAGAATTACAGAAAGGGAGAGGTAAAGCCTAAGGCAATGAAGTTAATAACAAGGGGAAGTAAATGAGGGAGTTCAGAAGTCTTGAAGGATAATTAGAATTATATATATATATATGGATAAAGTACAGGTAGGAGAATATGTAGTACAAAGACTATGGAACATAAAGGTCTAGGGAGTCATTCAGCAAACATTGAGTTTTCGTTGGTGTCAGGCTACATGATGGATACACAGGGCTGAGTGAGACACAGTTTCTGTTCTCATGAAATTCTCGTTTCTGATAAACACTGGGGGTAGAAAAGAAACAAGGTGAAGGTCTTATTGGAAATAAGACTGCAAGTGATAAAAGAATGTATGTTTTTATAAGGACTGAATATGAGGCTCTTCCCAGTAGACTCTGGGGCCAGGGAACACATTTTGAACAATATAGGTTTTTGTAGAATTATACCAGAATCTAGGTTGGAGTCTGATTGACCATAGATGTAAATTAGGCAAGGGGATGAAGCTGTTTGTAAACCAATCAATCTCTCTACACACACACACACACACACACACACACAAACACACACACACCACCCAAGGTCTGACAGTTAAGTTCGGGAACTTGTTGCAGCAATGTAACTAACCGTTTTTGATATCAGAGGGAGGGATTATTCATGATGAATTTGTACCAACTGGACAAACAGTTAACCAAGTTTACTATTTGGAAGTGCTGAAAAGGCTATGTGAAAAAGTTACATGACCTGAACTTTTCACCAATAATTTGTGGCTCTTGCATCATAACCATGCACCAGCTCACAGGGCACTGTCTGTGAGGGAGTTTTTAGCCAGTAAACAAATAACTGTATTGGAACACCCTCCCTCCTCACCTGATCTGGCCCCCAGTGACTTTCTTTACCTGAAGATAAAGGAAATATTGAAAGGAAGACATTTTGATGACATTCAGGACATCAAGGGTGATACGATGACAGCTCTGATTGCCATTCCAGAAAAAGTTCCACAGTTTTTTTGAAGGGTTGACGAGGCGCTGGAGTCAGTGCATAGCTTCCCAAGGGGAGTACTTCGAAGTTGACCATAGTGATATTCAGCAATGAGATATGTAGCACTTTTTCTAGGCTGAGTTCCTGAACTTAATTGTCCGAGCTTATATGGAAGGTGAGATAACTAGCACAATGAAACTAGTGTTAATAGGAAGTGAGAGAACTGGTACTTGCTGATGATACTAATATTGAATATAAGATTTTTCTGAGAATCCTGCTGGAAAGATTGACAGGAATAACAGAGAATATGAGATTCCAAGGGAACAATATGCTATAATGGGGTCTGAGAAGCTAACTGAAAAATCCTTACATGGCAAAGAAAAGGGTGGGAAATAAATTCATTATGCTTAGATTAAGAGAAGGCTTTTATTTAGACACACTCTGGTTTTCTCTTTAATACCATGTAAAATGTATTGTTCCAGAGCAGCTTTTGAAATGTGAGGACTTTATATGTATATGAGCTACGGAGATCAGTGTCTCCATTCTCAATAAAGATTGAAGAGAAAATTAAAGCGATACGAATAAAGCAGTACTGCCCACATAATCCTTAACTATTTTTGTAGTCTGTAGATTGAATTTCCCCTCCTCCCTTAAAATTTTTTAAAGTGTATAAGGATATGAAAGAGACAGTCCAAAAAAGCTGAGGCCACTCGTACATAGCCCTGTATTCGAGAATAGCATCTCTCTAGTGATTTCAAAACCAAGTTTAAAATAGAGTACAGAAAAGCTGGAATAGCATCATAAAATGGATGTAAACATTTTGAAAACAAGAATAAAGGATAGTTATGTTCTTTGGAGGGGCAAAACTGCAAAAAACAATGGATCATGAAAATAACGGAAGTGGGAAAGAATGTAAACACAGGCTAATTAGAAGTTATTGATAAACAGTTCTTAGTAATGAACTGATCTCATAGCTGTTGCTGTTATTTTTTCCTGTTGCTTCTTCAGCTTTGCATTACTGATCTCATTCCTGTGATTTCAATTGTCATTTCTATCCTAATGACTCTCAAATCAATGCCTGAGCTCCAGACCCACTTATCTAACTGCCTACTAAAGATCTCTTCTTGGGTATGTCAAAGATGCCTCATATTCAACAGGTTAAAATCTGAAAAAAAATCATCTCCCCACTTTTCTCTTCCACCCCAAGTCGTTTCTCCTGCTGCCCTATTATGGACTATTACAATCTTACTCATCTAGTTCCCTTACTTTAGAAATGTAAACATCATTCTTGATGTTTCTTCCTTTACCCCTATATCTAATCAATCAGCAAGATATTAATTCTTCCCCTTTAATAGCTCTCACATATATCTATCTCTCTGTTGTAATTCTATTAGCAAACTTTTTCTGTAAATGGCCAAATAGTAAATACTTTAGGCTTTGCAGGCCATATGGTCTTTGTCACAATCACCATAGGTCCAAAGCAGCCATAGAGATCAATGAATGGGTGTGGCTGTTTTTCATCAGATTATTTATAGACACTGAAATTTGAATTTCATATAATTCATGAAATATTATTCTTTATTTTTTTACCCCCCCCCCAGCCCTTAAAAAAATTGTAAAAACCATCTTTAGCTTGCCTTTCTTACAAAAACGCAACAAACCAGATTTGGCTCACAGGTAATAGTGTGCCCACCCCTGGTATAGAACAACATTTTCTCTCATCTGAAATATAGCTGTAGTCTCCTACTCCCAGAGTACAGTGACCTCAGCTATGAGTCCTATCAAGCTTCATCCTATGGAAGCTTGATAAGCATTAATTACTTTTGATTTAACATTAATTGATTCAAGCAATTCTTTTTTTAGTATATGTGCTGCCGAAGCTAGCACTCAATTCTTTTTTTAATAGAGAGTAAGAGGTCTCTTCTGGTAAGATTTTGAAAACACATACCATTAAGCAATATTTAGCTCAAACTTTAAAACTTTTAAAGTTGTTGTACTATATGTTAAGTAAAATTAGTATTCTTGTGCAAATTTAAAATGAGTATTAGAAAATTAGAATTAAGCAGGATGTCATCAAAATGGTTGCATGAAGTGAGCCTCTGGAAATCTCCCCTGGAATTTACAACAAATTGAAAAACTGTGACTCCACAAAGGACTCCCTGCACAGCAGACAGGCAAGATGAAGAGTCTCATTACTGAATTCACCTAAAGGTGGGCAAATTGTGCGAGCAGGAGAGGAGGCAAGGGAGAAGTGCGGAGACGGAGCCGCACCAGCATAGGACCCAGACCTAGCTTAGTGCTCCGAGCTCGCTGCATCCCGGAACTACTGCAGCTGCGGGAAAGGGAAGAACTTGGACTGCTAGGGCTACCTTTATGGCCCACAGGGCTGAGAGGACAGCATATAACACGGCTGAACCCAATACTCACGGCAGAGACCTCGGAGCAAGGACTGAGGGAAGAAGGCTGAAAATGGTGGTGTAAGCCCTCACTACCAAGCAGAGAACGGAAGCCTTAGGCACTGAAACTAGCCGCCACCTCCCTACCCTCCCAGAGCTCGCCCCGTCTTCACCTGCCCAGTGCTAGAAGCGGAACAGTAGCAGTGTCAGATCAAAAGAACAGACTATTTGCAGTTCTGAAAACTGTGGTCCACAGACACAGATTCGCAGCCCAACTAGTTCCGGGAAAGGGGAGGGTGCTGTGGAAGCAGGACCGGCTGTGGTGGTGGTCGCCGCCATTGTTCTAGGCCACCTCTCGCAACTCACCCCGCCCCTGACCCCACCTATCTGGGCGGATCCCTACAGGAGTAAACAGAACTGCTGAAACACATGGGCTCTGAATCCAGTGCAGGAAGAGCTTGGGCACTTCGAAAGCTCTCCGCATCCCCCAGAGACGCGGTGCCCCCTGTTAACAGAGGAAAAGCCCACCTTCCAGGGAATCCCCCCATTGTGTGAGAAGCTGGAATAGTGCAGAGAAAACATAACACTACAGTGTGAGAGAGAAAAAAGGCTGCAGTCGGAGAGAAAATAAAACCATCTACCAACAAGTACTGGAAAATAAAAGAAAGACCTCTTCCTATAAACCTGTTGCAGAAGCCACTCCTGTAGATGTCTAGGAAGAGAAATAATAAATGATTGATTGCCATGAATAACCAAGGCAACAAGCTCAGAAAGAAAGTGAAAAGTCTCCAGAAAATGAACATAAAGATATGGAAATATGTGACTTAAATGACAGAGAATTCAAGATTGCAGTTCTGAAAAAACAAGATGCAAGAAAATACAGAAAGGCAGTTAATGAACTCAGAAAAACAACCAAAGAACAACATGAACATTTTGCCAAAGAGATTGAAATTTTAGAAAAGAACCAAATGGAATTTCTGGAGATTAAGAACTCAATAGAAGAAATGAAGAATGAAATAGCAAACTTAGGTAATAGAGTTGAGCAGATGGAGGAAAGAATCAGTGATATCGAAGATAGAGACCTGGAAATGACACAGATGAAAGAAGAAAGAGACTTGAGACTTAAAAGAAATGAAAGAACTCTACAAGAACTTTCTGACTCTATCAGAAAGAGCAATATAAGAATAATGGGCATACCAGAAGGAGAAGAAAGAGAGAAGGGAACAGGATATATTCAAACAAATTGCTAATGAGAACTTCCCAAATTTGTGGACAGAACTGGATCCTCGAATCCAAGAAGCAAACAGAACACCTAATTACCTCAATCCCAAGAGACCACCTTAGCTAGCATAGACTCAAAGTGAAAGGGTGGAAATTGACACTCCAAGCAAATGGTATCCAGAGAAAATCAGGTGTAGCTATACTGATACCAGATGAAACAGACTTCAAGGTGAAAAAGATAACAAGACAAAGATGGACATTTCATAATGGTGAAGGGGACTATTCAACAAGAAGACATAATAGTCATCAATATTTATGCGCCCAGTCAGGGAGCACCAAAATATACAAAGCAACTACTAACAGAATTAAAAGGTGAAATTGACCAAAACACAATTATACTAGGGGACCTAAATACATCATTGACAGCTGTCTATAGATCATCCAAACAGAAAATAAGTAATGAAATAGCAGCCCTAAATGACACATTTGATGAAATGGACATAATTGACATTTATAGAGCACTTCATCCTAAAACATCAGACTATACATTTTTTTCTAGTGTACATGGAACATTCTCAAAGATAGACCATATACTGGGACATAAAACTAACCTCAGCAAATTTAAGAAGATTGAAATCATACCAAGCATATTCTTTGATCACAAGGCTTTGAAATTGGATATCAACTGCAAAAAGAAAGCAGTAAAAACCACAAATACATGGAGATTAAACAACATACTTCTAAAGAACAACCTGGTCAAAGAAGAAATTAGAGGAGAGATCAAAAGATACATAGAAACAAATGAGAATGAAAATACATCCTACCAAAAATTTTGGGATGCGACAAAAGCAGTTTTAAGAGGGAAATTTATATCAGTATAGGCCTAACTCAAGAAACAAGAAAAATCCCAAATAAATAACTTCATGTTACACCTTAAAGAACTAGAAAAACAAGAACAAATGAAACCCAAGGTCAGTAGGAGAAAGGAAATAACAAAAATCAGAGCAGAACTAAATGAAATAGAGAACAAAAAGACAATAGAAAAAATGTGACAAAGAGCTGGTTCTTTGAAAAGATTAACAAAATTGACAAACCCTTGGCTAGGCTCACTAAGATAAAAATAGAGAAGACAATGATAAACAAAATCAGGAATGAAAAAGGGGAAGTTATCACGGATGCCACAGAAATACAAAGGATCATCCAAGAACACTATAAAGGACTACATACCACCAAATTCTATAACCTAGAAGAAATGGACAAGTTCTTAGAAACATATAGGCTGAACATGAACAATTAGAAAATCTTAACAGACCAATCACCAGTAATGAAATTGAATCAGTCATCCAAAACCTTCCCAAAAGCAAAAGTCTGGGACCAGATGGCTTCACTAGTGAATTGTACCAAACCTTCAAAGAGGATCTAATACCAATCCTGCTCAAACTCTTCCAAAAAATTGAAGAAGAGACAGTACTCCCTAACTCATTTTATGAGGCCAGCATTACCCTGATACCAAAACCTGGTAAGGACAACACAAAAAAAGAGAACTACAGAGCAATATCTCTGATGAATACAGATGCAAAAATACTAAACAAAATTCTAGCAAATCGAATACAGCAATGCATTAGACAGATTATTCATCAGGACCAAGTGGGGTTCATCCCAGGTGTACAAGGATGGTTCAACATCCGCAAATACATCAATGTGATACATCACATAAACACAATAAAGGACAAAAATCGTATCATTATATCAATTGATGCAGAAAAAGCATTTGACAAGATACAACATCCATTTATGGTTAAAACACTTAATAAAATAGGTATAGAAGGAAAATACCTTAACATGATAAAGGCCATCTATGACAAGCCCTCCGCTAATCTCATAATTAATGGTGAAAAACTGAAGCCCTTTGCTCTACGTTCAGGAACACGACAGGGCTGTCCCCTATCACCTCTGCTTTTTAACACAGTGTTGGAAGTCCTCGCCAGAGCAATCAGGCAAGAGAAAGAAATAAAAGGCATCCAAATTGGGAATGAAGAAGTTAAATTATCACTCTTTGCAGATGACATGATGCTATATATAGAAAACCCTAAAGACTCCACCAAAAAGTTATTAGAAACAATCAACGAATACCGTAAAGTTGCTGGCTACAAAAATCAACATACAAAAGTCCACTGCATTCCTATATACTAACAATGAAATCTCAGAAAAAGAAATAAAAAAACAATTCCTTTTGCAATTGCAGCAAAAAGAATAAAATACCTAGGAATAAACTTAACCGAGGATGTGAAAGACTTATATGCTGAAAACTACAAGACATTTTTAAAAGAAATTGAAGAAGACACAAAGAAATGGAAAGACATTCCATGGATTGGAAGAATCAACATAGTTAAAATGGCCATATTACCCCCAGCAATATACAGATTTAATGCAATCCCCATCAAAATCCCAATGGCATTTTTTAAAGAAATAAAACAAAAAGTCATCAGATTTGTTTGGAACCTCCAAAGACCCTGAATAGCCAAAGCAATCTTAAGAAAAAAGAACAATGCTGGAGGTATGACACTCCCTGACTTTAGTTTATATTACAGGGCAACTATAATCAAAACAGGATGGAAATGGCAGAAAAACAGACACGTAGACCAATGGAATTGAATTGAGAATCCAGAAATAAAACCACATATATATGGACAGATAATTTTTGACAAAGAAGCAAAAAACATACAATGGAGAAAAGACAGCCTCTTCAATAAATGTTGCTGGCAGGATTGGAAAGCCACGTGCAAAAGAATGAAACTGGACTGCTATCTGTCACCATGTACCAACATTAATTCAAAATGGATCAAAGACTTAAGCATAAGACCAGAAACAATAAACTACATAGAAGAAAATATAGGTACTAAGCTAATGGACCTTGGCTTCAAAGAGCGTTTTATGAATTTGACTCCAAAGGCAAGGGAAGTAAAAGCTAAAATAAATGAATGGGACTATATCAAACTTAAAAGCTTCTGCACAGCAAAAGAAAACATTGACAAAATAAAGAGGCAACCAACTGAATGGGAGAAGATTTTTGCAAACAGCCCCCGATAAGGGGCTAATATCCAAAATATACAAGGAACTCATGAAACTCAACAACAACAACAACAAAAAACAACCCAATTGAAAACGGGCAGAAGCCTTGAAGAGACATTTCTCCAAAGAGGACATACAAATGGCAAATAGATGTATGAAAAGATGCTCAACATCACTAATTATCAGAGAAATACAAATAAAAACCACAATGAGATATCACCTCATCCCACTTAGCATGGCTATCATCAACAAGACAAATAGTAACAAGTGTTGGAGAGGCTGTGGAGAAAAAGGAACCCGCAGACACTGTTGGTGGGAATGCAGACTGGTGCAGCCGCTATGGAAGGCAGTGTGGAGGTTCCTCAAAAAAATTAAAAATAGAATTTATTGTGTAGCCCAGCAATCCCTCTCCTGGGTATCTACCAAAAAAATCTGAAAACATTTATCCATAAAGACGCATATGCTCCAATGTTCATTGCTGCTTTATTTACGATGGCCAAGACATGGAAAGAACCAAAATGTACTTTGATAGATGAATGGATAAAGAAGTTGTGGTATATATACACAATGGAATACTATTCGGCAGTAAGAAAAGATGAAATAGGACCATTTGTGACAACATGGATGGATCTTGAGAATATAATGCTAAGCGAAATAAGTCAGACAGAAAAAGCAGAGAACCATGTGATTTCACTGATATGTGGTATATAAACCAAAAACAACAAAAGAACAAGACAAACAAATGAGAAAGAAAAACTCATAGACACAGACAATAGGTTAGTGGTTACCAGAGGGTAAGGGGGTGGGGGGAGGGAGATGAGGGTAAGAGGGATCAAATATATGGTGATGGAAGGAGAACTGACTCTGGGTGGTGAACACACAATGGAATTTATAGATGATGTATTACAGAATTTTACACCTGAAATCTATGTAACTTTACTAACAATTGTCACCCCAATAAACTTTAAGTTAAAAAAAAATAGAATTAATCTCTAATTCTTTTTGGAAAGAGGTGGTATATTCATAATAAGGATTTTTATTTCATATTTTTGATCAAGCTCAAAGTGAATATGAATAAAAAGTAAATATGAGCAAAAGTATATTCTTTAGTAAAATGGAAACTTAATTTTTTTCAGGTAAAACTACAGAGCAACATATCATATCAGATGGCAGATATACATCATTTAAAAGGTAAGAAACTTAATTACCGATTAAAGATAAAAGTACCTAAATGTCTAAAATCCTCAAGAATTAAGAAATAGTAAGACAGCTAAATGAAAGAAAATTTTTGAACAAGGTTTTGAGGGTAAAACATCCTTTTGTCTTAAGATATAATGAAAAATTTTAATGTTGCTTTATATATAATGTACAAGTTAAAACCTGAGTCCTGCATTTTAATCTTGTGCTATAGATAGAGTTCATGCAATGAAATGTTGTTAAAAGAATCATCAAATATTAAGCTGAGCTTCAGAGGCTACATTTCTAGGAAAAAGGTAAGAGGTGATCCCTTTGGACTGTGTCCAATCTGCTGAAATTATCCATTTAGGTCTAGGGATGTCTTGGACAGGTCCTCCAAGCTTAATGTTTTAGAAACCTTGGGAACAGGAAGAAACCTGGGCATGTAAATATATACATATATGTGTATATATGTATATATGTGTGTGTATATATATATATACACACACACACACACACACACACACACACACACACACGCACACACACTGGGGATGCCAAAAAAATGTACACACATTAGAAGAGGTGTTATCTGTGCTCAAGCAGTAGATTGCCATAATCAGAAGTGTGTGTGGAAAGGAAAAAATGAATGTGACAAAGAGCCAGCTCTTGTAATTGCAGAAGTCAAACGTGACTTGTATTTATCTTTTGTTATCGGTATATATTTAGTATTACAGTTAATACAGTTTTTTCCTTTCTTAAAATGTGTATACATTTTTTTGGCCCCCTCTGTGTGTGTGTGTGTGTGTGTGTGTGTGTGTGTGTGTGTGTGTAGTATATATATATATATTTTTTCGTTTAGATGAAGTGGAAGGTGATAACTGAAGCTTTTATGGGAAATAATAAAGGAAACAAGCTCTACGCTTTGTTTACATTACTTCATACCATGGCTGACCTTTGGAGCTTGAGGTCTGAGGATCACCCTTCTTTCTCACACCCTTTAGTTACGACACTGTGTATTTTAAAATTTTGCTTGTAGTAACTCTAAGTTTATATATTTAGGTAATAATGCTCTCTGATTTCATAAATATATCTTTATTCTATAACCATTTTGAACCTATTTATTTATTTTTTTAAGTGTGTTTTTCCAGGACCCATCAGTGCCAAGTCAAGTAGTCCTTTCAATGTAGTTGTGGAGGGCGCAGCTCACAGTGGCCCATCTGGGGATCGACCCAGCAACCTTGTTGTTAAGAGCACTGCGCTCTAACCAACTGAGCCAACCGGCCTGACTGCACCTCTATAGATAGAATTAGATAATACTATATATTTTATCATCCTCTTGGAGAAGCCAACCCAAATTAGCTTTGTCATTTATTGAAGTTTTGCTCTCATTTGCAAAACCATTAGTGTTATTTGTGTGTTGTAACCCCAAAATAGGAATTACTAATTTTTTACTATCTATAATTTAGAGCAGCTTTGACTTTCTATTAATATTAGAAATTCGCTTCCTGGGTAGCCACATTTGTTTTTCTTGCATTTGTGTCCATGTTCTGCTCTTTTTGACTCATAGAAGTGCTTTGGAATGACACAGAAGATGCCACAGTGTTAGTGCTTCTTCCAGCCTGCAATTTTTACAAATGATTTTGCTTGTCATCAAAGTATATTTCTTAAAAAAAAAAAAAGTACATTTCTTATTTAATTGTACCAAGTAGATCCGTTGAATAAAAAGTCTTGTGGCTTCTGCAAGTTTGTGTCAAAGAAAACGGCAGCCTATGTTACTGAGTAAAAATCTTTATTGCACCATACTCATGCATTGGAGTAAATCTTGAGATATTTTGAAATTTTGTGTGATATTCTTCAGCAGAGAAAAAGGCTTTCTTCGAACTCATCCCAGTAGCTGTACAACTTTTGGTTTTAGTGCAGTTTTTTTGTTGTTGTTTTTAAGATTTTTATTGGGGAAGGGGAACAGGACTTTATTGGGGAACAGTGTGTACTTCCAGGCCTGTTTGCCAAGTCAAGTTGTTGTCCTTTCAGTCTTAGTTGTGGAGGGCGCAGCTCAGCTCCAGGTCCTGTTGCAGTTGCTAGTTGCAGGGGGCACAGCCCACCATCCCTTGCCAGAGTCGAAACTGGCAACCTTGTGGTTGAGAGGATGCGCTCCAACCAATTGAGCCATCCGGGAGCTCAGTGGCAGCTCAGCTCAAGGTGCCATGTTCAATCTTAGTTGCAGGGGGCGCTGCCCACCATCCCTTTCGGGACTCCAGGAGCTGACTGGCGACCTTGAGGCTGAGAGCCCACTGGCCTATGTGGGAATCAAACTGGCAGAATTTGGAGTTAGCAGCATGGAGCTCCAACCGCCTGAGCCACCGAGCCGACCCGTTAGTGCAGTTTTAAGATTGAATTTCATTAATGTGACTTTTGCACCTTCGGAACTATTTCTACTGAAGCAAACTTCTTGACAAGTCGACTATAAAATCCAGACTTAACTATTTTTTTGAAATTAATACTGCATGTAATAGAATTAATACACACTAAGACCCTAAAAAAACCCAAAAAGTTTATGATAGTTAATATTTTTTTGGAAATGAAAGGAGTGAGTTTATTTTTAATTCCTGAGATAATAAATTAACATTCTAGTATACCCTGATTTATTTTGAACACCTCACCTTACTTTTATGCCTATAAAAATAAGAAAAATTTTGAAGTCAAATTTCCTAGAAGTAAATGTATTTTTTTTCCTTTACAAACTGGTCTTAGGCACCCCCTTTCTTAACTATATCCTTAAAATTTTGAAGTTGATTTGAGGGAATATGGCCGTGCCTTTCTATAACGTACCCTGGTGTTACTGTCAGAGGTAGAACATCTGGCACAATCAATCAGCTGTGGGCCTGATCTCATTTTCAGTTACTCTGGGAATCCTGTCGTGGTGACCTGGAGCAGCCACACTAGACACGGAGTATCTTTGGAGTATCTTCAAAATAAAGAAAACACATGGCTATTAGTTGAAAGTAAAATTGTGATATAGGGAAATTTTGTCTTTAATTTTGTTTTCTGTTCTGTTTACTTTTCCCCTTTGAAGTCTTTGTTTTGACCTACTCCAAGTACCAATTAGCTCCCTGCTTTATAATCTTTTCTCTGTATTCAAACCAGAATCTAATATTTCACATGGACTTGAACTCACTCATAATGATGTTTTACTTTTCTTTAATTGTATTTTAAACCTTTTATCTCCATTTAGAAGTGAAAATTTTATTTCCTGATAAAGGAATTTCAAATATTGTTATTGAAAAGCTTTGTAGAAAGGCAGAGAAGCCATCCCAAATCTTGAAATCATATTAAGCCTGAGGTTCATTCTGAGGGTAAACTAACTTACTCCAATTATGTTAGTACATAGGAAAAAGAAGCCTGAATAATCCGAAAGATCACCAGTTGAGGACCATTCTCTAATAGCTGCTAGGTAGTGCTGATTTTTTTTTAAGAAAATTGTTTATTAGTTAGGCGAAAATCAAATCTTACATTAACCCCCTCTAACTGGCTGAGCTAACCATGTGGCTAAGTGGGCGTCCTGGCCAAGTCCTTCTATCTTCTTAGAGTGGAAACTTCCCAAAGGCATCTTTCCCAATCTTACATCTTTAAGTCAGAAGATCTCATCAAGAAAGAAAAAGGAAAAGAAAAAATTTGGCCATTATGTGTGTTTTTTTTTAATTACAGTAACTTTTCAGTTCTAGAACGTTTTCTGCCTGACCACAGACAGGTTTACTGAACTGGCTCACTCTGTAAGGTACAAAGCTTTTTGTCACTGCCTCTTGCTGGGATCTCACTGTCTCTGTAGAATCAACGTTCATAGCTAGCTGAGGCCAGAGTTTCCTTACCTCTAGCTCTTTGTGTCTTAGGAAAGGGGGCCAGGGTCAAGATAACAAACTGAATGTGTTATTCTGGGATACCTGGCCTCAGATTTGTTAACTATCATCTGAGGTGAGGTTAATGGTTGAAAAACTAGGAGAGCGGCTGTGTTTCATATTAGAGAATTGGGTAAAAAGAGAAATTTAAAATATGGCTTGACTAAACTCGTTCATAGAAACAGAGGCTAAAATGGTAGTTACCATGGGCTAAGGGTAGGGGTGGGGGTGAGGAGATGTTGGTCAAACTGCAAACTTTCAGTTATAAGAGGAACAAGTTTTGGGAATCTAACATACAGCGTGTGGATTATAGTTAACAATATTATATACTTGAAAGTTGCTAAGAGAATAGATCTCAAATGTTCTCCCCTCAAAAAAGAAATAGTAATTATGTGAAATGATGGATATATTAGCTAATGCTACAGTGGTAATCATTCTTATAGTATGTAAGAGAATCAAATCACCATGTTGTATACCTTAAACTTACACAATGTAATACCTCAATTAAAAAATTTTTAAATAGAAAAATGGCTTGAATATGTAAACATTAAATACAAGCGTTTTATGTGAATCATTTACTTTTCATACCTGATTATTATATTATGCAATAGCTGTTATGCATATTGTTAAACTTTGTGTACCTCAGCAAATGTTCATGTGACTTAAAAATTTTTATTTATTGTCATTGTTAGGATTCCACAATGAAATTTAGAAAGAGGAAAAAATACTTAGAATTCCACCACTAAACATAATCACTGGTAGCATTTTGATATATTTTAGAGCAGTCTATTTTTTTTACATGGATATGATTATATTACATGTTTACATTTCCTTTTTTAAAACTTATATCCCAAGCATTTTTGGAGTAATAAGAGTAATTCTAACCTTTTATGAAAGGTACATATTTTTTTACAGCTATAATGTTGGTCCATTATGGTTGGACATCATATTTTAGTCTTAACATGCTTCTTATACAGACTAGACCTCTGTTCCCATTTGTAAAAATTAAGGTTTTCTTGTCTACTTCTTTTTCTTAACTGCTAAGGCTGTTTTTAATTTTTTTTAATTTTTTAGTCATCTATCCAAGAAAATGACATTTCTCTTCTCTGGATGCATTTCTTTTATTTGTAGGGTCTGATGAAGAGGGAGCGGCTCTAGAAAATGTGAGGCCAGTGATTGTGGATTAAATGTTCACAGAAGAGCATATCGCCCAGTTTCTAATTTACTTACTATCTCAGAATTTTATGTTATTCATTATAACTAAAACTTTCAGCCTTAGTCCAGAAATTATGAGCTTTGAAAATGGGATTTTGGTATATATGGAGCAAACCTCAGTAGCAGGACTAGAAATGAGATCTAAAGTGATTGGTACAAAGTTGGGAGTCAAATGTGATTTAAAATGAAAAAGAAACCTTGAATTCTGTACCTATAGTGAACGTATCTAAAAAATATGATTGTCCCTCCCCTGCTTTTATAAAGCAGATAGGTTTAAAGAGATAGGTAGGTTGTTTTTGTTTTTTTAATTTGGTACCATTTCCACAGCTTATTATATGTCTATATAATGTGAAAAGATGTGTAATTTTTAAATTTCTGATTGATGTGAAACCCACTGAGGCTATCTTGTTTTAAAAATAAATTTTATTATCCATGCATGTGTTACAAAAGGAGATTAAATAGGGTACTAATTATATAATTTAACTCCTTCCGAATATGAAGAAATTGAGAAGTGTACATAATTTTTTAAACTCCCATAATTTCTCAGTAGGAAGCATTAGAGTGAGTAAACTTTATTCCTTTGATTCTTATCCTGTGTGGACAGAGCAACTTGCTGAACTCCGTCAGGAGTTTCTTCGACAAGAAGACCAGCTTCAGGACTATAGGAAGAACAATACTTACCTTGTGAAGAGGTTAGAATATGAGAGGTAAGGTGCTACATGCAACAGATATTTATGAATCTGGAATAGCTATGCAACTTTTGGACAATTCATTTTTTTCCTTTCTGGCTTCTGTTTTTCTACTCTTCTTTCACTTTCTTAGGTCTTTTAAATTTGTTTTGTATTGTTTTTCTGTGCCTGTTTGAAATCCATACTCTTATTTTGATATGTTTAACACCATGTCTCTCACAAGGCATGTTGAGTCTGCCCATGTGAGACAGAAAACTTGCCTGAGTTTTATTTAATTAGGTGTTGCAAAGATCAAAGGAGATTAACAGTCTGTGGTTCTTTTTTTTTTTTTTTTTTTTATTTATTTATTTTTTTTTATTAATTAATTTATTTATTAGTTTCAGGTGTACAAAACAAGGTAATACTTAGACGTTCATCATTTATATCCCTCATACTGTGAACCCCCCTCCCCCCATCCACTATCCCTCCGACCTCACACTGAACCATCACATTATATATATAAAATTATAGTTGGCATTCATTAATGTTTAGCTTCTGATGTACAATGCCATGATCAGGTATCCACAGTATCCCTGAGGTGGTCTCCCAAATAGGATGCATGTCCATCGGATACCCAACAAAATCTTTACAACATTATAGAATACCTTCCCCAAACAGTCTGTGATTCTTTTCAAGGGGAATTCACCAGCACTGGGAGATGTCCCCACGGTAGCTGGGGACTGAGTGCCAGCTGCTTCTCTTGCTCTGCGCTTCCGTCCTCTTGCTTACACCTCTACACTTAGTTGGTGATGAGGTCGAGGAACCTCTTAGGGGCTTTAAAAACCTTTGTTGTATCTTTAATCAGTTTTACAGTAAATTTTTTTTAGGTCTGCATATGCACACCAAAAATTAGAAAGATTCGCCGTATTTTGAAGGACCATTTGACCATTTCTAACTTCTTACTCTTGTAAGTTATCAGTATACATATACTTACATACATGTATTTTAAACTAACAATATTCAATAATTTTTCATATACCTGTATTATTAAAGATTAAACATATTTAGAGGTAATATATTATTCCAGCCTATTAATGTACCAAAGCTTGGTTAATCTCTCCCAATTGCTAAACCATTGTAGTAGTTTTCCTTTTCTTACTAATATGACTATCAGCTTACTATGACTTACTAATATGACTATCAGCTTTAAAAATCTCTATTCAAAAAGGATTTTTCCCCTTATGTTATTTTACTGGTGTATATTCTCAAATACAGAGTTCCTGGAAGAAGGTTTTGTTGCTTTTGTTGCCCATATCATGTATATGAAAGATTGCTTTCTAAAATGACTACCAATTTATAGGGTAAATATTTTCCCTTAGCCCCACCAACATGGGCTTTTATAATCCCAACTTATTTTTTCTAGTACAGGAAATAAGGTAACATCATAAATACATATAGGATATTTCATTTGCATTTTAATGGTGAAAGTTAACATTTTTCTATGTATTTATTAAACTAGTTGGTTTTTATTTTATTTTATTTTATTTTTTTTATTATTTTTTTATTTATTAGTTTCAGGTGTACAAGACAAGGTAATACTTAGATGTTCATCATTTATATCCCTCACACTGTAAACCCCCCTCCCCCCATCCACTATCCCTCCGACCTCACACTGAACCATCACATTATATATATAAAATTATAGTTGGCATTCATTAATGTTTAGCTTCTGGTGTACAATGCCATGATCAGGTATCCACAGTATCCCTGAGGTGGTCTCCCAAATAGGACGCATGTCCATCGGATACCCAACAAAATCTTTACAACATTATTGAATACCTTCCCCAAATTAATTTTCAAAAAAACCCTAAGGCCATCTTGTGGTTACCATAAACTAGTTGTTTTTGTATGAATGATTTATTTGTATCCTTTGACTACCTGTCCAGTAGAAATTCAAAATCTTTATCTGGTTTGTTCCTTTACATTTTCTCTTGATGGCTCCAGTCTATCTTATTTATTAGTTTATTTCATTCTTGCTCTTCTTGTGGTTTAGACTTTTATTATTGTGTTTAAAGTACTCACTATTGGATGAATTATCTGCTGCCCCTCTTTATCAGCTCTCATAATTCTATCTTTTCTCATCTGTTACTATATAATTGGTCTCTATGGTTGTATTTTTCTCTTCTGTGATTGAACTTGGCTTTGACAAATTTTTTCATAAATGCAATTTATAAAAATAAATTTTCATCTTTCTAATTTCCATTTTTGAATTAGTTTTATCAGTATTCTTTATCCTCTATTAAAGATTAAAATATTTGTAAGAATTTTGATTGTGAGCTATATTTATGTCTGCTCTTTGTCCTTCCTTGCCCACTCTCCTGCCAACAAATGCTTTATCTTTATAAATGTATGTTTTCAACTTCTAGACAACTTGAGAATCCAATCCAAGATAATGTAGTTTAAAAGAATGACTTTGTAATTTAGTTTTCAGTGTGGACAACAGATCAAGGAATTAAGAGCACAGCATGAAGAAAATATTAAAAAGTTAGCAGACCAGTTTTTGCAGGAACAAAAGGTAAATTTTAAAAATACTTCAAATACGTTCTTATTATAAACCTTGTAATTTAGAAATTAAAATATGTACTTTTGTCATAAAACATTGCATTTTAAAATATTCTAGCCTGCCTATTTCTAAAATGACTTGAAGTGACTTTATTGCCAAGTAAATTAGGTATTTGCAAAAATATAACTTCAACTCTTAAACCTAATTTTGAATTAAATATCTTTTATCTGACTTTTAAAAATAATTTCTGCTGTTAATATATTTATCAGATTGTAAAATGGAAAGCATTTTACTGAAAAATCAATCACTTCCTATTTTTATGCTTTTGAGAAATAGAAAAAAAATTGAGAAACTTTCCCCTTAATTATAAATACTCTGAATTCCTTTCTTAAAACACAGAAACACTAGTCACTATTTTGATTCATATTTTGGGAGATGGTAAATTCTTTTATTAATTTATCCATTTTCAGTTGATATATATTGCTAAGGCCCTGCTATAAATGAAGGGAATCTGAAGATTAGTAGTCATTAGGACATGCATTTTTTTATACCCTGTAATTTCATCTATCTGTGGTTTGTATAAAGTCTTGTGCTTTAAAGTAAAGAGAGGTTGAATAGTGAAAAATATTTATCTTGCTCTTTGGTAGCATCTTCCCTAAAGGACTAGAAGTTAAGGAAACCAGATTTTCCTTCTTAACTGTTTCACTATTTTACAACATGATATTGAGGGCATCGTTTTTTCTCCATTTCATTTTTTGAATCTGCAAAGTGAAATACCTTGTTTCCCTGAAAGTAAGACCTAGCCAGACAATCAGCTCTAATGCGTCTTTTGGAGCAAAAATTAATGTAAGAACCGGTCTTATATAAAACCCGGTCTTATATTATAGTAAAATAAGAGCGGGTTTTATATTAATCTTTGCTCCAAAAGATGCATTAGAGCTGATTTTCTGGCTAGGTCTTATTTTCAGGGAAACATGGAAGCTGCTGCCTGTGTGCAATCTACCTTGAAGAGATGTGAGGATTGATTGCTGGAAGATGGCAGGCCTGAGTGAGCTAGTGAGGACAACCAGAACGTGTTATTGAGACACTGGATGGTTAGAGGAGCATAGTAGAAGATAAAAGGAAGGGGAAGAGAAGTTTGCTGTTGCATTTTTGTTATTACAAGCCCATATAAATAATGGGGTAAGTTTGCTCTCTTCTGTTCTTCCAAGAAGCACAGATAAGAGCTTTTTCCCTTTTCCAGACAAGTGTAATTCTCTCTTTCTGCTCTTCTATACCAGGCTATTTTTATAATTAATTAACATCCTCTCCAATTTTTTTTTGCCATTAACCTGCCCAAAGTGGAACAAGGTGGGGAGAAATAGAGGTGCCTAGAGAACTTCCACTTACCCTTCAGACCCCCTGTGTAATTCTCCCCACCCTTTCTTTATTCCGTGTTCTTCGACTACTACAACAAGTTGATTTTGTGAAATTTGAGTTGTTTTTTTCATAGGAACAAATCCAATGTAAGCTATATGAAATAAGCACAAATTGTATTCAGGGATTTTTTTCTTTTTTTAACCAAGCACACGTCTGTTTTATGATGGGAAAATTTTAAGAAATTCACATTTTCGTGTCTATAAATACAATCTGATTGGAACATAACTACACCCATTTGTTTACTTCTTTCACATTACAAAGGAAGAGAAATTGTTGCAAACCAGAGGAGACTAATGAGACCTGAGGACTTAAATACAGTGTAGTATCCTGGGTTGGATCCTGGAACAGAAAAAGGACTTAATGAAAACAGCGGTGAAATCTAAATAAAATCTGGAGTTTGGTTAATAATGTACTAATGTTGGTTTCTTAGTTTTGTGAATGTACCATGAGGTTAACATTAAAGGAATATTTTTTAATTAAAATTTATTGGGTGACATTGGTTAGTAAAATTACATAGGTTTCAAGTGTACAATTTTGTAATACATCATCTATATATCATATTGTGTTCACCACCCATAAAGGAAATTAAGTGAGGGGTAATTACTTTTCTATAAATCTGAAATTATTTCAATATAAAAAGTTTATTTAAAAAGTAGTTAGGTGGCCCTCTTACCAAATCACCAACATTGCATTTAGAAAGCTATCTTATTTTATTGAGACTATTTAATATCCATTCACATAAAGGTACTGCCATTAATAACGCAGCAAAGGGACAACATCTTTAACTATTTTAAACGGAAAAGTATTTTTGAACAGTAGTTTGTTGACTTTTGTTTAATATTATTTGTTTTATCCATATCTGTGAAGCAGTAGAGTATTATAGAAATAGTCTTATGAAAAAGCGTTATAGTAAAAATGCACAGAGATGCAGGATAGCTGCTTAGGTTTTGCCTCACTGATGTTTTGTCATCCTTGGCCTTTACTGACATGTTTAAAAATTTCAGTTTATCATTTCACTCAAAAATTAAGCTCTCAGATTTGACTGTAGCTTACCAAGTTCCCAGAAAATGTGGGAGTGAGAAACATTATAGTTTGAATGCCTTCTCCACAATTCTCTCAATTCTGTAACTTTGTAACTTTGAACAAACGACTTCTTTAAACCTCAGTATTATTTTGTTTTTCCCCAAACTGTTCATTTATCTTTACTATAAGATAAAGTTGAAAGCAATATGTAAACTATGAAACATGGTGCAAATGTTTGTTCATTTTGTCCGCCAGGTACACTGGAGTACCGACACCCGATTGTGAAAGTACCTTTTTTCCTTTATTGTGACAAATTCTTACAATGTGGCTCTTGCAGATTTCCTGTAGATTTTTAGTACTATTTTTTTTATAACATTACTAACGATTACATTGTATAGTATTTTAGAGTTGACAAACCATTTATAAATGCGTTAAATATGAAGTAGAAGGACCTACCGTGTTTCCCCGAAAATAAGACCTAGCCAGACAATCAGCTCTACTGTGTCTTTTGGAGCAAAAATTAATATAACACCCGGTATAATATTATATTATATTATATTATATTATATTATATTATATTATATTATATTATATTATATTATATTATTTAAGACAGGGTATTTATTATAATATATTAAAGACCGGGTACTATATTATATTACATTATACCTGGTCTTATATTAGACTGGGTCTTATATTAATTTTTGCTCCAAAAGACGCATTAGAGCTGATTGTCTGGCTAGATCTTATTTTCAGGGAAACACGGTACGTGGCAACCCAAGCATGTCTACTTGACACTTTGCCTCTCCCAATTTTCCACTGAGGTGACTCAGCCAATATAAAAGAGAAAACTGGCCCAACAATAGAACTGAGTCAGACCTAACCATATACCTGAAGATTCAAGTTTCCAAGGAGATGATATGGTTAGGAGCAAGTTGGAGAGAGCACTGACCTGTGTATTGTTCTGCCATTACTTCTTGTGCTTGAGAGGCCAGTGCACATGGGAAGAAGTTTGCCTGTTTTCTAGACTTGCTGTTTCTGCTTGGGGAAAAGACTGACAATGTCAGTAGTCATCTGTTTCACTTGATGGGGCATCTGAGTGCCAACTTCCTGCTGTCTGCATCCTGCTGGATTACAACATATGCCTGTAGAACACCCACCCTGCCCATAGCGCCCAGAACTGTAGGCCTCTACAGCAACCTATAGTGCTCAGCAAGACTCTCTTCTTACAGAATCACTCCCTTAGCATAGCCAAAGAGAATTGCCTCTGCCTAACATTTTAGGCCTTTTACTGTAGTTAGAGACTTTAAAAGATGTTGGTTATTCTTTGACTTCATATCAGGTATGAAAACTGAACAGAAAATAATATTATATCCCACATCTCCAAGTGTTTGAAATTTGGACCCAATGTAGTGTTTCAGAAAATAAACTGTTTTAAGACATTTAATTAATAGTTGTGTCAATGATTTAATGTTTTGAACTGAAAAATATTTACTGTCACTAAATCTTTATCTAACAGCAAGAGGCGCACCAGTTTGAATTAAAAGGTGGAAATGAATTGGGTATAAACAATCATGCAGTACCTAAAAATGTTCCAGAAGTAGCTGAGAATGCTGCAGAGAACAATGAAGAACCCTCAAGCAATCATATTCCACATGGGAAAGGTATTACCATTATTTTGTTCTGTGTTAATAAGATATTCTTTTCTCATTTTGAAGTGAACATTTTCAATCATAAAGAATATTGTTTTATTTTAATTCAGTGATGATTAGGTATCTGTATTGTTTCAAATTTAGGTCCATTGATAGAGGAGAAAAACAGTTATTTTAGAGTTACAACTATATCCAGATATATGCATAAAGATATTCAGTCAGTGTAGCTTTTTACTTTAGAAACTGGTTGTTGCATTCCTTAAACACTTTCAATTTATATAAGGAAAAATGTAGAATTATATCTTTTGTTCCTTGGGTAGAACAAATCAAACGAGATGGTGATGCAGGAATGCCTGGAATAGAAGAGAATGACCTTGGAAAAGTTGAAGATCTTCCCACTGGTAAGTAAAAGTTATTAGAGTATTTAACTAAAGCAATATTATTTTTCATGTGACCCTATTTTCTTTTTAAGTAACACTCGAGTAAAGTCACAGATGGCTGCATGACTGATATTTCCAGTTAGGTAACTACCCATTAATTGCCAGAACTTTTTGGATATAATTTTTATGAAAAATTTTGCTAAAACGTATAAAAAACTTGTTTTTGCCTTCATAAGAGTCAGCCATATTTGAACCTTTCCTTGATTACTCAGAGTTATTGTTCTTGACAGTTGTGCTATGTTAGAGCCATTTATGTTTACTGAAAGAATATATGGCTCATTTCGTTTAGACTAAATGTTCCTGGATTGCTGTGTGATTGGTGTGCTTTAATATGGTATAGTAATACCCTTACATAGGTTTTCAGGACTTGGCTTGTCCTTTCAGTTAATTATGCCACACCTTAAATAGTTTAGTCACTATTTTTTCTTTTCAAGGCCACATCTGCTCAGTGTATATCTCTTTCTTCATTAATGTGTCTGTTTCTTATGCATTTCTATTTGAAGTCTTTATCACTGCTGCTGTCCTAATCCCATTCAGTTTTGGTTTTTTTTTCACATCTGTTTCTTTTTCTTGCCATTTCTATGTTTCTTGGCTATCATAGGTGTTACCTCCCTGCCAACTCCAATTTATTATGTAGGAAAATCGGAAGTAACAGCATATCTGTGGTTCTTCTCAGCTGTTTTTATTCCTTTTCAATCTCAGTAATTATTTCTGTGGTTACACCTTATTGTATGTGGATGAAATTGCTGAGTGTCTGAGATCCAAATGAATGAAGAATTAGTCCTTTCATGTATATAGTTTTATTACCTTCTCAAACTCTTTCATGTCTGTATTCTTTTGCGTTCCAACTCACAGTATATTCCCCTAAAAAAAAGGTAAGGACAAGAACAATAACATGAGTTTAAAAATATGGAGTTAGAATGAGCGTGAGTTGTTTGCAGTGAAGTTATCCAGTAATTCTTAAAGTATGGTCCTTGGACCAGGAGTGTCAGCATTACCCAGGAACCTGTTAGAAATGTAGATTCTTAGGTCCCATTCCAAACATACTGAATGAGAAATTCTAGGGATGGAGCCCAGCAATGTTGTTATAACAAGCTTTCCAGGTGATTTTGATCTATGTTAAGGTTTAGAACCATTGTCTAGACATTAAAGAAATGTTGAGAGCAAAGATATATTGGTCTCAATTTCTGCAGCACTTACTCTACGAGTATTCCTAGACTTACTGAGTTTTAGGTTGATTAATCTCTTTTACATTGCCCTTGTTTATATTTTAAGTTACACCTAAAGTTTTGCCAAGGATAAACTGCAGCTTTCTAACATGTAGAAGCAACCTATTCAGATATATGACCAAAGGTTATTTACCTGCTTGAATGCATTTTTCATGTCATGTCTACAAAAATGTATTTACATTTAAATATATAATTTAAAACTTCTGTTGTCCATTTCAACATAGTTTTCAAGTTAAATTTTTATCGTTACTATCCTAAATGTATAATATCTCAACTTATTTTCTCATTGGTCCACTATCATAATTTATTACATAATCAGGAAATTACAGAGTTAGGGTAAAATGAAATGGGAATGCAAAAGGTCTTAGAGATTTTATCTTAACCACTTTTAGGTATATTGTCCTTATCAGATACGTGATTTTCAAATGTCTTTTATACATGAATGACTTCAGCAGGGCAAAAATCCTATCTTACTGCTTCTGCTTGCTTAAAAAAAAAAAGCAGCATACAACCAGTTTATTAGAATTGCAAAGGATGAATGATGCTACTTTTGATTAGATGCCAACAAATTCAAGTCTGATTTTTACAATATGAATGTTCTATATTAACTCCTGTAATGGCGGTAGCACTATAATTTAGAACTGGAACGAAACGCCAAAAATGTATATATTTTGTATAAATTTAGCATTAGTGCCCAAAATTTCTTTATACGCAGACACTGTCTACAGTGTCGTGGCACATTAGAGGCCTTCTTCTGGATTAATTTTTCTTTCTCTCTCTTTTTTTTTTTCCTTTAAACAAATCAGTAGTTTATTTGGGGTCTTAAAGGATTTCAGGAGGCACAGATTCAGAGAAGACCTGAAACCTGCTCCATGATTTTCTTTATATTTGATTTTCTGTAATTTGAAAATTCTCTGCTGTGATACAGGTTTATGGAGTTTTTGTTCTTGTTGGGTTTTTTGTTTTGTTTTGTTTTTTTGCCTTTATCCTGCTTGGTGTTCTCCAGCTTCCTGGATCTGTGGTTTGGTGTCTGACATTCATTTGGGGGAAATTCTCAGTCATTATTGTTTCAAATGTTCTGATCTTTTCTCTCTTCTCCTTCTAGTATTGCACATATGTTACAACTTTTGTAGTTTTCCTAGATACTCTGTTTTTTGGTGTGTGTTTTCCAGTTTTTGTTCTGTTTGCTTTTTTGTGTCTGAGGATTCTATTGCTATCTCCTATAGCTCAGAGCTTCTTCCCTTAGATGTGTCCAGTCTACTAATAAGCCCATCAAAGATATTCTTCAATTCTGTTACAGAGCTTTTGATCTCTAGCATTTCTTTTTGGCTCTTTCTAGGATTTCCATTTCTCTGCTTATATTGTCCATCTGTTCTTGCATGCTGTCTACTTTATCTATTAGAGGCCTTAGCATATTAATCATAGTTATCTTAAATTCCTGGTCTTATAATTCTAGCATCTCTGCCATGTTTAGTTCTGATGCTTGCTCTGTCTGTTCAAATGATGTTTTTCGCCTTTTGGTATACCTTGTAATTTTTTCTTGATAGCTGGACATGATGCACCAGGAAAATAGGCCTTTAGTAATGTGGTAGTGAGGTTTTCTCAGATTTTTTCACCCTCACCACCTCCCACCTTAGATGGACAGGATGGCTAGAGTGGGCTGGAGTTGGGGACAGTTATGCGTAGTTTAACAATGGAATCCATTCTGAGAAATGTGTTGGTAGGTGATTTTTGTTGTTGTGCAAACATCTTAGAGTGTACTTATACAAACCTGGATGGTCTAGCCTACTACAAACTTAGGCTATGTGGTATAGCCTATTGCTCCTAGGCTACAAGGCTGTACAGCCTGTTTCTTTATAAAACAACAGAAATAAGTCAAGCATAAGAGAAAATGATGCAATCAAGAGATGCAGTAAATATGAGATGTAAAAGGCCACTGCTGGCATAACGCAGCATATCATTTTACAGCAATCCTTTTTTTTAATAATAGAAAGAGTGTACTCTAAAGTAATGATAACAGGTGTAGTATAGTAAATACATAAACCAGTAACAGTTATTTAGTATTATCATGAAGTATTATGTACTGGACATGATTGTATGTGCTGTACTTTCATATGACTGGCAGCGCAGTAGGTTTGATTATACCAGCATCACACCAAACATGCAAGTAATGTGAGGTGCTTTGATGTTGCAGCAGCTATGACTTCACTAGGCAACAGGAATTTTTCAGCTCCGTTATAATCTTATGGGACCGGCGAACATACAGTCTGTCATTGACCAAAATGTCATTATGTAGCACATGACTGTATTTCCCTTACTCAGGTCAGTTAGGCTCTGATAATACCCCAGCGGGTTAGGCTCTGTTTAACCAGTTTCTCCTGAAGGCCAACCTTGTTAAGAATGCAGTGCTTTGGTGTATTTTAGCATGGTTCCTTTTCCCTGACCAAAGGGATTTTTCTCCAGTATTTACCACTGGAACCCAGTGGAATTCCTGGAGGTAAATCTCACAATATTGTGGGGGTCCCCCAGTGACTGAGTTCCCTGAAGTTTATCTTTCTGAGTTGTCCACACTGAGCCTCCACCAATTCGACAATTACAGTTCAGGTTTTCCTACCCTGGCACTGGTTCCTGTGGCAGTTTCTGTTTATGAGTCTCCCCTGTATTCCATGACTTCCTGTAGTCTCCTGATTGTCTCTCCAGTGTTGGGGCAGTGGCTTGCCCTGTGTCCTTCTCTCTCTTATGAATCCAAGAAGAGTTGATTTGTCGGCCTGTTTAGCTTTTTACTTGTTAGGACAGAGTGGTGACTTCTAAGCTATCTGCATGTGGAACCAGAAACAGGAAGTCCTCTGGATTAATTTTTGAATCTCTTTAAATTGGTGGTGCTTTGCCTTGAAAATCATTGTTTATATCAGTTATCCTTAATTATTTAGAGAAGTATTTTGACTAGAAAGATTATTTTGACATAGTAACTGGTGAAAAGAAACTTTGAGCTAGGTCATCAGTCAGATGCAAAACCAAAGGAAAGCCACGTTTAATCTCTTTGTATGTTGAGTTCCCAGCATGGTGCTTGCATTTGGCAGGGGCCCAGCAGTGTGCATGGTTCAATTACCAGAATATTTTTAGTGGTGAGGCAATGGTCTCTGGAGTCAAATTGCCCAGATTCAGAGACTTGGCTCTATCTTTTAACAAGTGTATGACCATTTATTTGCCCTTATCCTTATCAATTAAACAGGATAATAACAATTCCAACATCATAGGGTAAATGTGAAGTTTAAATTCATTTTAGTGCCTGGCACATAGCCAGTGCTGTATAAATCTTAGCTGCTATTGTTATTATGATGATGATCTCATGTCATTATAAACATATTTGTTACCTCCTTGTCACTCCTCTTATTGTTTCTTTTTCTCCCTGAAGTAGTCTATGCCAAGATTCTTAATGCCAGTACAAGTGGAGTTCCTAATGGCTATAGAGGCAGTAACTCCACAGAGGAAGTAGAGAAAAGAACACATCCTTGTAACTTAAAAACACACTCTTAGGTGTTAATAACAGTTTTGTTTACGCTAAAAACTATGTAACAAAGTGCTGAACCATCCTGAAATATGGCTCTGAAACAGTCAAGGGGTATCTAACATATGGCTGTGGGTTAGCACGATATTTCGGCTTCTCAGCTTCCAAAGCCATGGAGCTAACCCTTATTGGATTTTATTTGTTTTTAATGCTGATACGGAGCTAGTTATCAAGGTTGTACAGGAGTCTATAATTTAACCCATTACCTTCCTGACTTGGATATTTACCTATATGCTGTTTTAGGCACCGGTGATGTTAGGCAGTTACATTTTTATGTCATTAGTTTTTAAACTTTTTTAGATTAAGAAACATTCCAAACATACAGAAAAACAGAGAATAATATAATGAATAGCCAAGTACCCACTGCCCTAAAAGAAAAAAAAAAAGCAAACAAAAATAATGGAACATTTTGCCACATTTGTCTCAGATATTTCTGTTATTGATGTTATTGTTAAAGAAATAAAACATTACTGATAAGTTAAAGCCTCCCTGTGTACCCTCCAGATCCCATTTCTGTGTCTTCTTCCCCAGAGATAACTAATATGCTGAGATTGGTGTGTATCAATTTCCATACATGTTTTTAGACTTTTACGGCATTTCTAAGCATCTATAAAACTTATATATAAAGCATTGTTTTGTTTTCTGCCTTAAACTTTATATAAATGATGTTTTATTGTGTGTATTATTCTGCAACTTTTTTCTCTTCCATATTATGCTTTTGAGACTTGTTATATCTGTGGCTTTTTACCAGTTATAATTATTTCATAGTATAAATACACCATAATTTATTCACATATAGTAAACAATTAGGCTGCTTCCATTTTTTTTTATTTAAACAATACTACAATGGACATTCCTGTTATGTCCACATTAGAGTCTCTACATACTTCTAGTATTTGACTAGTACATTGAGATAAAAATGTAAGGCTGGGCTAACTCTAGGGATCTAATTCTCCCAGGCCCTACCCAGTCACTGAAGGTAGAGATCAATAGCTCAGCACACTGGTACAACCCATAAACTCAGCACAACCCATAAACTCAGCACAACCCATAAACAGTTCCTAGCACAATGATTGCAAAACTCTGCACAAGGATATGAATTTAAAACTAGAGTTCTTACATCATAGATTATCTTCAGCTTCACTAATCTCAGTTTACATTTCTGCTAGTAATATATGACAGTTGCTTTTTATCCACATCCTCACTAACATTTGGGTTTGCTTTTTTTTAAATATTTTGCCAATCTGATGGTTATAAAATGGTATCTCATTTTGAATTTGCCTTTGTACTAGTGACATTAAGCATCTCTTCATATGTTTATTTGCATTTTGGTTGTCTTCTGTCAATTGCCTGGTAATCATTTTTGCCCATTTTTCTATTGGATCGTTGGTATTTTCCTTATTGATTTCTAAGAGTTCTTTAATAGTATGTAATGCAGATACCTTTTCCATGTCATGCATATCAACAGAGAGGAAAGTTTTATTACAATTACTTGGAAACTTTTTTCGAGTTTTAAGGTCCAATCAATCTCATAGTAAAAATTACTTCTAATGATATCCCTTGGGAAAAAACCCTATGTAAATATAAAGAGTTTTATGTACTTGAGCAATTGGAAGTTATTTTCTAATTAATAACTTAGAAAAGAGAAAGTTACTCCTTTTGGTTTTTTATTATTAGGTAGAGCGACGCTATCAGATAATTAGTTGTCTAGAACAAAGGCTTTCAACTTTATTTTGTAATCACTGAGATGTTAAAAGAAAATACTGATGTCTGCATTCCACTACACATTTCATAAATTATTCAAAAAATACATTTTAAAAAAATCAGAAGTATTTAGTGATATTTGAGAGGAGAAAAAAAGAAGAGTATGTTTTACAGAAGCAATATGGTTAGTCTTTTTGTTGTAACGATTCCTCCTCTAAAGGTTAGAGCTTTTAGAGGAAAAATTATCTAAATTTATTTTTTAAATTAAAAATTTTTAGCAAATTTAATCGCTGTCGATATACTTAAGTAAAATTTTCTCTCAGGTATCTTGTAAAATAGGAATTGGTACACTGCACCTTGGTTGCCTGTTTTAATAAATAGTTTTATTGAAGTAGTACCATGCTCATTTTTTTATGTATTATATGGCTGCTTTTGTGCTAGAACAGCAGAGTTGAGTATAGCCTACAAACTTAAAATATTCACTATCTGGCCCTTTAAGACAACTTTTTAAAGATCCCTGTTATAGAAGAAACAAATTATGTAAAATTGGGCTTTTTATGGTAGGAGAAAAATACTTATACTCCCATAATATCAAATTGTAAGTATTCCTGAAAATTGCTACTAAAAATACATAAACTTCTAATAATATATTTGGTTTCAAATTGAAAGACATTTCTTTCATTGTCATATTTTATGGGGCCACAATTTATACTAGCCACAATTACGAAAAAATGAATCAAAATAGGATCTTGAACTAGCAAGTATCATCCAGAGAGAATAGGATAGTTAGGACTCGGGGTTTGAGGGTTTAATTGGAGCCTGTTTCTCTTACTTTTTATAAAGTGCTTCTAAAGTATTCCTTTTTAGTGGTTGTTCTAGGATTATTATATGTATCCTTTCTATATCATGCTCTACTTGAGCATGATATAATATTGTACCACTTCATATAAAATGTTAGAATTTTACAAATATGTAATTCCATTTACCTTGCCTCATTCTTTGTGCTGTCATACAGTTGACTTCTATGTTTAAAATCCCAGTGTTTTAAATATTATTTTCACTTTTTATTATTTACTTTTTTAAAAAAATAAATTTTATTGGGGAATACTGGGGAACAGTGTGTTTCTCCAGGGTCCATAAGCTCCAAGTAGTTGCCCTTCAATCTAGTTGTAAAGGGCGCAGCTCAGCTCCAAGTTCAGTTGCCATTTTCAATCTTTAATTGCAGGGGGCGCAGCCCACCATCCCATGCGGGAATTGAACCGGCAACCTTGTTGTTGAGAGCTCATGCTCTAACCAACTGAATCATCCGGCCACCCCTCCCAAAGCTCATTGTCTTCAATCTAGTTTTGGAGGGAGCAGCCCACTGGCCCATGTGAGAATTGAACTGGCAACCCTGTTGCTCAGAGCTCGCACTCTAACCAACTGAGCCATCTGGCCGCCCCTAAAAAGCCTTTTAAAAAAATTAAAGAAAATATGGTCTCTTCCATTTACCATATATTTACCAATTCTAGTGCTCCTCATTCCTTCCTTCCTGTGGATTCTAATTTCTGTCTTATCATTTTTCCCTCCATCCTGAAGAACTTACTTTAGCATTTCATGAAATACAAGTCCATTAACAACAAATTTTCCCACATGTGTTTACCTGAAAACACCTTTATTTTATAATTTTTAGTGATATTTTTATGGGATATGGAAATTTGGGTTGATATTTTTCTTTTTTACTTCAGCACTTTAAAGATATAATTCCACTGTCTTCTATCCTCCACTGATTCTAAGTCAACCATTCTTTTGTGCCCTTAAGTTATTATGTACCTTTTTTCTCGAACTGCTTTTAAGATTGTTTCTTCAGCTTTAATTTTCGTCAGATTGACTAAGATGTGCTTTGGTATGGTTTTATTATTTATCCCCCTTGGGATTCACTGAGGTTCTTCAATCTGTAGGTTGCAGTTTATCACAAAATTTGGGAAATTTTCAGCCTTTATTCAAATTCAAATATTGTTCAAAATTTTTTCTGCATTATTTTCTTTTTTCTCCTTCTGGAACTTAAGGTTCATGCATTGTAGACTGCTTGCTGTTGTCCTACAGGTCACTAAAGTTTCTGTTCAATTTTTGTGCAATGATGTTTCTTTTTCAATTTAATGTCTTTGACCTGTCTTCAAGTTCATAGACCCTTTTTTCTACAGTGTTTAGTCTGCTGTTCAGAGCCCATCCAGTGTATTTTTCATTTCAAATACTGTATTTTCAGTTTTAGAATTGTTATTTGTTTCTTTTTTTAGTTTCTGTGTCTATTGGATGTCCCCATATTTTCCTTTAAATCTTTGTACATGTATATTACAGTTGTCTACAAGTCCTGTCTGCTAATTTCAACAAGTAGATTATCTTTGAGGCTGTTTCTGTTGATTGCTATTTTTCTTGATTATGGGTCATATCCCCTGCTTCTTTGTATGTCTAGTTATTTTACTGTGTACTGTATAATATACTAAGGAAGTGTGGATTTTTTTGTCTTCTTCCAAAGGGTGTTGAATTTTGTTCGGGCAGACAGTTAAATTATTGGGAGATCCTCTTGATTCTGTCAGGCCTGGTTTTATGCTTGGTCAGAGAAGTTCAGAACTCCTAAGTATGAGTAAACTATGTAATCAGAGGACTCCATAAATTGGTTAGAGCTGGTCGTTGTACATTTAATGTTTTTGTTTCTTCAATCTGCATCTTAGTTTTGTGTGTTTCTTTTTCATTCTAAGGATAAATACTTAACTTTGACAACTCTAAATACTTTAGTATATATTTGAAAGGGGGTTCCTGACCCCATTTCCAAAGTGTATGTGGAGGTTTCCCCACACCAACAAGCAATTCTCAGAACCCTGCAGGGTGTCCAAGAATTCAACTCAATTTTGACACTGTCTACCTAGAGATAGAATCAGATTCCTCAGGTAAAGGGCTCAGTCCCACAAGACAACCCTCCATTTCAGTCGCCAGTCACAAGCCCAGGTTATTACCTATATTTCTGAGAGGCTGCCTGTAAATCAGAGGTTCCCACCACCACCAAATCCAGTTGGATTAATTTGCAAGAACAGCTCACAGAACTCAAAACCCTTTTACTCACCAGATTACAGATTTATTATAAAGGATACAAATCAACAGCCAGAAGAAGAGATATATGAAGTGAGGTCCTGAATGAGGGAGATTCTGTCTTCGTAGAGCTTGGGGCCTGGCTCAATGGTGGCATGTGGAAACATTCTGGTTCCCCAACATGGAAGCTCTCCGAAAAAGAACTATCAGGCTGTTCTTTTGGGTTTTTATGGAGACTTTATTACATAGTCATGATTGACTAAGTCATTGGTCATTAGCAACTGATTCAACTTCAAGCCCTACTCCCCTCCCTGGAAATCAGGGAATGGAACTGAAAGTTCTATTCCTCTAACCATGTGGTTGGCTCCTCCTGACCGCCAGCCCCCACCTTTAGGTGCCTTCCAAAAGTTGCCTAATTAACATAACAACAGACAACTTTATTGTTCTCATCACTCAGGAAATTCCAAGGGTTTTAGGAGGTCTGTGCCAGAAACAAGACAAAGACCTAATATATTTTTATTATTTATCACAGTATTACAATATTGAACAATTATTTGCCAGAACATTAGCAAATATTCTCACATAGTCG
This sequence comes from Rhinolophus hipposideros, assembly GCF_964194185.1. Lineage (NCBI taxonomy): Eukaryota > Metazoa > Chordata > Mammalia > Chiroptera > Rhinolophidae > Rhinolophus > Rhinolophus hipposideros. The sequence continues at coordinate 40,674,147 of NC_138051.1, forward strand.
CAAAATCAATGATGCAGCGTAAGTGGCATTATCCCTGTTTTACAGATGAAGACTGAGGTTTTGAGAAATTAGGCACTAACCCAAAGTCATACAGTTAATAAATTACAGAGCCATGATTTGTCTAACTCCAAAGGCCATGCTTTTTATTCTTTTATTCACTTGACTGTGCAACGGAACCATCTCTGGAGCTTTTAGTAAATACAGATACCCAAGTACCATCCCCATGTTCAGTGTTATCTAGGTGGTATCTGCACTACTTAAGTGCTACCAGAATTGATAGCTGTTACTTATTTTGCCGTACTCCTTTTCCATAGTCATAGGTACTGGATTGTGAAGCCCTGTATGGTAGGGTACTAGGAGTGTATGGTAGGGTACTAGGAACATTTTAGATTGTAGCCCCATCATTGGAATAAGAAAATGAGAGTAAAAGGTAAGGACAGTTCTTTTTTGGCTCTTAGAGTAGAGGCTACAACTGAGGGCTAATAGAGAAGTGAAGGAGGATTCACTAAACCTTCTATCAACTTTTGTAAGTATCTTAGCCAGTTTCTCCAGAAATGACTACTTTGAATTTTTAAGTCAAATGACAGGTCTATCTTATCTCTACTGTCATGAATTTCAGTTTCCTCACCTGTAAAAGGGGATATTTATCTCAGATAGATTTGAGGGTGACATGAGATTAGTGCCTGGCTAATACTAAGACCTCTCAGAAAATGAAACCTACTATTACAATTAGTACTTTTATTGCCTCCTTTGAAATTACCAGATGTAGTCCCAGCCCTTAGCCCCCTAACCACCTGTTCCTAACGGTTTTACTGTTATGTCTATATATGGTGGCTTCTTTCCTCTATAACCTCATTTCTAACACTTTCCCCTCACTTCTTTCTTTGTAGTTCCTCAGACACACAGTGTGTGCTACTGTGTCAAGGCCTTTGTTTGTACTTGCTAGTCTCTGCCTGAATGTTCTTCCTCTCTGCTTTATTCACACCTCTGATCAAATATCTCCTCAAAAATGCCTGCCCTGACCAAACCATCTAAAATATAATGTTGCACCACTGTCACATCTCCCTATTTTACTTTATACATAGCATTTTCACTCTGACATTTATAATACATTCAATGCATACTTTTAAATTTACTTATTGTTATCTACGCAACAAGAATGTAAGAGTCATAGAGCAATAACTTGGTCTGTTTTGCTCACTACTCAATCTCCAGCTTTTTAGAACAGTGCTTAGCATATAGTAGACACTTAATAAATGTTGTTGAATGATTGAATTTCATACTGATAGCTTTCCTTTATAAAAAATGCAAAACCCAGGACCATGGCAGTACGATAAAAGGTATCTAGTATTCTAGTGGTTTTGTATCCTGTATTTTGTCTTTATGGTAAATAATAGTTTTATCATTTTATCTTGGTACTTTTTCTTAATAATGGCTTTATCAATGGTATATCTTTTAGCAGCCTAATTATTAATGATATTATCTGATAGTAGCATGCTATTCTGTTGACATACATTTTTTTTCCTGGCTCTCAATGATCCTCAATTGAGAGGAATAGAGTAAAATATATAAACAGAACTGCTTTAATATCATAAATTATTGTTTGCAGTCCTTTTAGTGTGTAATTTCCCCTCATACTTTTATTGTCTTTGAGCTCACATTTATTGTTCATTTTCTTTTAAATTTGTTTAAGAAGTATGCATAGCCATTGATCTAGTGCTTAATACTTTCCTGAGAATTTATCGTACAGGTACAAGAATGCTTATCATAAAATTGTTTATAATGACAAATTTAAAATCACATAAAAGTTATAGAGGGTTAAATTTGTTATATCCATAAAATGTAATATGTAGCCATTAAAAATGATGATGTTGAACTGTATTTATTAACATACAAATATATGTATGATTTTTTAATGAAAAAAGCAAGTTACAAGAAAGCAAGTATAATATAATCTCATTTTTGTGGAGGAAAAATTAGGTACTTATATGTGTTTAGAAAAAAAAAGTCTCAACATGTCCCAAATCAAAGAACAAAACAAAACAAAGCTCCAGAAAAAGAACTAAACAACATGGATAGAACCTACTAAACTAAGAGTTCAAAACACTGGTTATAGGGATGCTCAGTGACTTCAGTGAGAACTTCAGCAAAGAGCTAGGAAGCATAAATATGGAGCTAGAAACAAAAAAGAACCAGTCAGAAATGAAGAATACAATAACTGAAATGAAGAATACATTAGATGGAATCAACAGTAGATTAGATAAAGCAGAGGATCGAATTAGGGATTTAGAAGATGAAGTAGCAGAATACATCCAATCAGAACAGCAAAAAGAAAAAAGAATCCCCCCAAATGAGGATAGTTCAAGGGGCTTCTGGGACAACATTAAGTATACCAACATTCACATCATAAGGACACCAGAAGAACAGGAGAGAGAGCAAGGAATTGAAAACCTATTTGAAAAAATAATGACGGAAAACTTTCCTAACCTGGTGAAGGAAATAGACATATAAGCCCAGGATGCACAGAGAGTCCCAAACAAGAGGAATCCGAAGAGGCCCACACCAAGACACATGATTAAAATGCCAAAGGTTAAAGACAAAGAATCTTAAAAGCAGCAAAAGAAAAGCAGTTAGTTATCTACAAGGGAGCTCCCATAAAATTGTCAGTTGATTTCTCTCAAATTTCAAGAAACTTTGCAGGCCAGAAGGGATTGGCACAAATATTCAAAGTGATGAAAAGCAAGGACCTACAACCTAAGATTACTCTACCCAGCAAAGCTATCATTTAGAATTGAAAGATAGATAAAGAGCTTCCCAGGTAAGAAAAAGCTAAAGGAGTTCCTCACCACCAAACCAGTGTTACAAGAAATGTTAAAGGGACTTTAAGGAGAAGAAGAAAAAATATATATGAATAATAAAATAGCAATAACTGTAGATTGTTGTATATCTATCAACAATTACTTTAAATGTAATAAAATGTAATTTAAATGTAATTTAAATGTAAATGGATTATATGTGTCAGTCAAAAAATAGAATGGCTGAATGGATAACAAAATAGGACTCTTACATATGCTGGCTACAAGAGACTCACTTCAGATTGAAAGAAACACACAGACGGAAAGTAAAGGGATGGAAAAAGATAATTCATGAAACTGGAAATGAAAAAAAAAATGGGGTAGCAATACTTACACCAGACAAAATAAACTTTAAAACAAAGGCTGTAACAAGAGACAAAAAAGGACCCAGTAATCCCACTTCTGGATATTTATCTGAAGAAACCCAAAACACTACTTCAAAGGGTTTATGAGCATCCATGTTCATTGCAGCATTATTTACAGTAGCCAAGATATGGAGCAACCTGGTGTCCATCAGTGGATGAATGGATAAAGAAGAGGTGGTACATGTGTACAATGGAATATTAGTCATAAAAAAGAATGAAATCTTGCCATCTGCAACAAAATGGATGGACCTAGAATGTATTGTACTGAGTGGAGTAAGTTGGACAGAGAAAGATAAATACCACATGATTTCACTTATAATTGGAATCAAATCAAAAAAAAAATTTGGGACAGAATCAACAAACTCATAGATAGAGAGATGTTGCCAGTGGGAGGGAGGTTGGGGGTGGGTCAAAAAGGGGAAGGGATTAACAATTATAAATTGATAGTTACAAAATAGTTATGGGGGTGTTAAGTATAAATGAGGAATATAGTTAATAATATTGTAATAACTGTGTGGTGTCAGATGAGTACTAGTTTTATTAGAGTGATCACTTCATAAAAATGTCTGATCACTATGTTGTACACCTAAAACTAATATAATATTGTATGTCAACTGTAATTGAAAAAGGAAAAAAGTCTGAAGAACGCTACACAAAATTAGAGAGTGAGATTAGGTGTCTTAATTGTCTCCAAGTTGACCGGTAGTCCTTTAGATTTTCATTTGTTTTGGTACCACTGACGATAACTATTAACTGGCCCCTGGGAAAGCGTCGATCTTGTCCTAGGTATAAATAAATCCACCTTTTCCCTTTGTTCAACAAAAGTAAGGCTGGAATTTTTTTCAAGGAATTTTTCAAGGAGACCAAAAAGGAAAGTAAACAAAAAGTCAAAATAGAAGAACAGAAATCAAAGTGTTTACAGAACACACATTACTTTTTCCTAAGCAGTAAGTCTGTCCACCAACTAGCTTAGCTGATGCAGTTTATGGGGCTCTAAAGTTCTGTGGCAATTCTTTACCCAAATCTTTCTAGCCAAACTTATTAAAGTGCAAGTTTTGATTTGGCACTACCATTTTGGAATTTTGTCGAGTAAAATGGAATGACATAGTAAAATGTACATAAAATATTAAATAAATCACATTATGAGAGTGATGTCAGTTTTATTATGGTGGAGTGAGAAAACCCCTTTGCTTTTCCCCTTAAAATTACAATAATTTGTACAACTATAATTCAACAGAGGATCCCCTGCTCAACACACAAACACCTCTGAGAGATCCACACATTGCACTGAGACATTTGAAGGTGTGTGTAACACAACGAACAGGGGAGGCCAGACTGGGGGAAGGGCAGGCGAGGGCAGCAACTGCAGTGTGCCACCTGCTGCAGCCCTAGCTGACATGGTAGCACTGGAGGAGTCTGGCTGCAGCACTCACAGCAACCCAAATGGTAGGAGGAGCAGAGGCAATATTCCAATCTAAGTAGCTGGCACTTGTTGCAGCGAAATCTGGTAACAGGCAGAGATGCAAAACAGCGGTGTGTCAGCCACAGACTAGTAAGGATGTAAAGCTGCAGACTTGCGAACATGCCTGCCCTCACCAACCCCTTGCCCACTTCTTGTGGCGGACCCCATAGAACCAGAACCTAGTACAGGCAGTAGAGACGTTTCAGACAGCACAGCATGGCTGGCAGCCTCTGATTACAATGAGGCAATGCTGGGAACTCTCAGGTCCAGAGCCCTACCACCTGCCATATCTTCCCATGGGGGTAGGGCCCTGAGACTGAAGTGACCCGGACATAGAGGGGATGCCCACCACCTTGGGAAATACAGGGCATTTTACACAACTGAGGCAACACTGCCCCATGAGATCCCTGAGGTGCCAGTAGTGCAGGTAAGAGAAAACAAAAAGTTGTGCTATAGCACCATCTACTGGAAAACAAAGGAAAGACCTGTGTTTATCAACCTGCAGCGTTAAGAGCAAAACAGTAGTACTTAGTAAAGAATTCCCTACTTCAAATGCCCAGGCAGAGAAACAATCCATTAAGTACCATGAATAACCAAGGTAACAAGGTAGCACAAAAAGAAAATGAAAAGTATCCAGAAACCAAACTCAAAGACATGGAAGACTGTGATTTAATGACAGAGAATTCAAGATTGCAGTTCTGAAAACATAACATGATATAACTAAGGCATGATATAACTAAAGCATAACATAACTAAGGCAGTTCAATAAGCTCAGGAATAAAATCAATGAAAGGAGTACTTTAGAAAGAGATTGAAATTATAAAAAAAGAACCAAACAGCAATTGTGGAGCTGAAGGACTCAATAAATGAAGTGAAGAATGCATTGGAGAGCATTGGAAACAAAACAGACTAGATGGAAGAGAGAATTAGTGAGCTTGAAGATAGAAATCTAGAAATGACTCAGATAGAAGAAGAGCACACTGAGAGTTAAAGAAAAATGAAAGAACTTTATAAGAACTATTAGAAAGAGCAACGTAAGAGTAATGGGTATACAAGAAGGAGGAGAGAGGGAGGGAGAAGGCCACAAAGAGCCTATTTGAATAATTAATCAACGAGAACTTCCCAAACCTATGGAAAGAGCTGGAACCTTGAATCCAAGAAGCTAATAGAACATCTATCTCAATGCAAAAAGACCTTCTCCAAAACACATTATATTAAAACTGTCAAAAGTTAATACAAAGAAACAATTCATTAGGCAACTGGGGGTTGGGGGGGCAAGACTGCAACTTACAAAGGAAATTAGATTATCAACAGATTTTTTTTTTTTTCAGTACAAACCTTATAAGTCAGGAGAGAATGAAATGAAATATTCGAAATACTGAAATCGAGAAACCACCAGTCAAGAATAATATATCCAACAAAGTTATGCTTTAGATATGAAGGAGAAATAAAGGCTTTCACAGACAAACAGAAGGTGAGGGAATTTACTACCGCAAGACCTGCATTACAAGGAATGTGGAAAGGAGCTCTTCTACCTGCAGCAAAGAGAAAAAGTATACAAAACTTTGAGTAAGATGACAGGAGACAGAAGTAGGAAATTGCATCTCTATTTCAGAATAGGGTACTGAACACTTAATTATAGCATAAAAGTGAAAGGGGAAACATTTTTAAAAGACTAGCTTCTGCAAATTGTAAACTAATGCACAACATAAAATGATGATATGTGATAACAGAAGCATAAAAGGGGAGGAGGAAAAGGACTGAACTTGCACAGGTGAATGAAGATAAGATTCAATCAGAAGAAAAAGGACTATTGGGTATACAAAACATTTTTTTTTTTGCATAAAACTAATGGTAACCACAAAACAAAAATCTAGAGCTGAGACACATAACATGAAAAAAGAGAAAGAGATAATAAAAAACCATAGAAAACCACCAAACTAAAGTAGCAGACAGAAGCTCATGGGAAAAGAAACAGTAGAGATACATAGAAACCAGAAAACAAAAACATAAAATGGCTGTAGTAAGTCCTCATATATCAATAATTACCCTAAGTGCAAATGTAGTGAGCTCAACAATCAAATGACACAGAGTACCATGATGAATTAAAAAATAAGACCCAACTATATGTTGCCTCAGGAGACCCATCTCACCTACAAAGACAAACATAGGCTCAAAATGAAGGGGTGGAAGATGATAGTTCAAGCAAATGTCACTTAGAGAAAAGCAGGTGTATACATACTTATATTAGACAAAATAGATTTCAATTTAAAAACGATAACAAGAGACCAAGGTGGACTTTTTTATATTGATAAAGGGGACCACTCATCAAGAAGACATAACACTTATCAATATATATTCAGTCAACCTGGGAGCACCATAATATATAAGGCAATTACTAATGGACCCAAAAGGAGAAAATGACAAAAATACAATTACAATAGGGGACCTGAATACTCCATTGACAGCAATGGATAAATCATCCAAACAGAAATTCAGTTAGAAAATATTGGCCTTAAAAGACACATTAGAGAAAATGGACACAATCTATATTTATAGACCTCTCCCTTCCAAAACAACAATACAAATTATTCTCAAGTACACTTGGAATATTCTCAAGGATAGACCATGTGTTAGGGCACAAACCTAGTCTCAATAAATTTAAGAAGACTGAAATCATACCAAGCATATTTTCCCTACCACAACGGCATGAAACTTGAAATTAACTACAAGAACAAAGCTGGAAAAACCAGAATAAGGGGAGATTAGTCAGCATGCTACTGAACAACCATTGGGTCAATAAAGGGATCAAAAGATACATGAAAAAAGAGAGAAATGAAAAGGAAAATAAAATACACCAAAATCTTTAGGATGCAGCAAAAGCAGTTCTAAGAGGGAAGCTTGTAGCACTATAGTCCTACCTCAAGATACAGGAATAATGTCAAATAAACAATGTAACATTACACCTTAAAGAACTAGAAAAAGAAGAACCAAAAAGCCCAAACTCAGTAGAAGGAAGGAAACAAAATTAGAGCGGAAAGAAGTAAAGTAGAGAACTAAAAGACAATAGAAAAAAATTAATGAAACAAAGAACTGGTTCTTTGTAAAAGTAAATAAATTGACAATTCTCTGGCTAGACTCACTAAGGAAAAAAGAAAAGACTCAAGTGAATACAGTCAGAAATGAAAGAGAAGTTATAATGGACACCACAGAAATACAAAGTATTGTATAGGAATACTATGAAAGGCTATATGACACCAGATTTGATGACCTAGAAGAAATGAACAAATTCTTAGAAATATGTAACTTTCCTAGACTGAGCAATGAAGAATTGGAAAACCTAAATAGACCAATCACTAGTAAGAAAATTGAAACAGTAATCCAAAACCTCCCAAAAAGCAAAAGCCCAGAACCAGCTGGCTTCACTGGTGAATTCTACCAGAAATCCAGAGATTTCACACCTGTCATTCTCAAACTATTCAAAAAAATTGAAGAGAAGGGAATACTTCCTAACGCATTTTATGAGGCCAACATTACCCTGAGGCCAAAACCAGTCAAGGGCAATACACAAAAAAGGAAATGATTGCCCCATTTCAATGATAAACATAGATGCAAAAATCCTAACCAAAACACTAGTAAATCAAATACAACAATACATTAAAAGGATCATACATCATAAAGTGGGTTCATTCCAGGAATGCAAGGGTGATTCAACATGTGCAATCAATGAATGTGATGCACCATATCAAGAAAATAAAAGATAAAAACTATGTGATCATACCAACAGCAAAAGCATTTTAGAAGATACAACATCCATTTATGAGTTTAAAAACTCAATAAAATGCATCTGAAAGGAAAGTACCTCAGCATAATAAAAGCCGTATATAAAAAACGCTCAGGTAACATAATACTCAATGGTGAAAAGCTGGAAGCTTTTCCTGAAAAGTTAAGAACAAGACAAGGATGCTCACGTTTGCTACCATTATTCAACATAGCATTGGAAGTCCAGAAATAAAAAGCATCTAAATTGGGAATGAAGAAGTAAAATTTTCACTATTTGCAGATGACATGATTCTATATAAAGAAAACCTTAAGACTCCACCAAAAGACTATTAGAAAAATAAACAAATATGGTAAAGTTGCAGATACAAAATCAATATACAAAAATCTATTGCATTCTGTGGGGACAAAACCCCAAAAAACAGTTTCCAGGCTCTCGGCCTCACATAGAAAGGTGCTGGCTCGGGTAGTAAATGGCCATCAACTGTGATCAGATGCCAGCAGCTGTGGCTAGTTGGCCGTCAGCTGTAACCCGTAGGCCATTGGCCACTAATATAACGGCTGTGGCTACGCTAGCAGGAAAGGAATGGGGGCTAGCAAGAAGATGGTGGCTGGCAAGAGCGGACTGCTGTTAGGCAGATTATGTAGATCCTGCTTCCTGTGTCTCCAGCCCAGCCGCCAGCGAGAATATATTGGTTTGACTCCCCTATTTATGGCTCCATGGGTGTTCCTTTTTGGCCTTACCGTGTCCTGCGTTCTTGGGCGGGGAGTGGGAGCTGAGACCCTGCACGACAAATGGCGCAGCGAGCAGGGTTCCCTGCGCGACACATGGCGTAGTCGGCAGGATACGGTGCTGGCCAAAGCTTTCCGAAGGGCAGTGGAGCAGTTTGTGCATATGAAAGCTCAGTCTGAGGAAGACCAGGAGGAGCAGCTGCCGGAGAGCTGGATCCCCGTGGAGGGGTGGAAAGATGTGGATGGTTCCCCAACCAGCAGAGGCCGAAGAAAGCGGAGAAAGCAAAGGTTGTTGCCGCCCTGTGGGCTGGGAACTGCTTGCTGAGGCAGCCCGGATGCAGGACTTTTAGTCCCAGGAGGAAACGCTTGCTGAGTCCTCCGTGGGAGATGAGGGTGAGGTCAAGGTCATCCCTCACCCCCAGGACAGCCCTGGCTAATGACTATGGACTATGGGGAATTGCCTTCCATCCCTAATTTAATGGACGCTTGACTGTTTGGGAACATACCACCATGTAGTGGGACTGGCGAGAATGTTTGCTTTTGTGTCTTGACTGGCCGCCATTGATAATATGTAAGCACCTTGATGTGAGCCGCTGTTGTTCCAGCACAGTACCCCGAGAAGCCCAGAGAGAGAGTGGCAGTGCCCTGAGAGCCCTGGCTGAGTCCAGGAAGTCTGGCTGTGTCCAGAGAGAGTGGCAGTGCCCTGAGGCCCTGGCTGTGTCCGGGAAGTCTGGCTGTGTCCAGAGAGTGGCAGTGCCCAGAGAGGCCCTGGCTGTGTCCAGGAAGTCTGGCTGTGTCCAGAGAGAGTGGCAGTGCCCTGAGAGCCCTGGCTGTGTCCAGGAAGTCTGGCTGTGCCCAGAGAGAGTGGCAGTGCCCTGAGAGCCCTGGCTGTGTCCAGGAAGTCTGGCTGTGTCCAGAGAGAGTGGCAGTGCCCTGAGAAACCCTGGCTGTGCCCGGGGAAAACAGGTGGTACCCTAAGAAGCCCAGGAAGTCTGGCTGTGCCCAGAAGTACTGTGGTGGTGCCCTGAGAAAACCTGGCTGTGCCCGGGGAAAACAGGTGGTACCCTAAGAAGCCCAGGATGTCTGGCTGTGCCCAGAAGTACTGTGGTGGTGCCCTGAGAAACCCTGGCTGTGCCCAGAGAGCCTGGCTGTGTTCAGGATAGTGCATTCACCTCCAGGCTCCTTGCACAGGGACCCTCGCAGAAGACGCTTGTCGCGTAGATTGTGAGGCGAGACCCTGTAGGGGTGGAGTGTGGGGACAAAACCCCAAAAAACAGTTTCCAGGCTCTCGGCCTCACATAGAAAGGTGCTGGCTCGGGTAGTAAATGGCCATCAACTGTGATCAGATGCCAGCAGCTGTGGCTAGTTGGCCGTCAGCTGTAACCCGTAGGCCATTGGCCACTAATATAACGGCTGTGGCTACGCTAGCAGGAAAGGAATGGGGGCTAGCAAGAAGATGGTGGCTGGCAAGAGCGGACTGCTGTTAGGCAGATTATGTAGATCCTGCTTCCTGTGTCTCCAGCCCAGCCGCCAGCGAGAATATATTGGTTTGACTCCCCTACTTATGGCTCCATGGGTGTTCCTTTTTGGCCTTACCGTGTCCTGCGTTCTTGGGCGGGGAGTGGGAGCTGAGACCCTGCATGACACATTCCTATATGGTAACAAATATCAGAAAGAGAAATTAAGAAAACAACCCCATTTACAATTGCAATGAAAGGATAAAATATCTAAGAATAAATAAAAGAAATGAAAGACCTATACATTGAAAACTAGAAGACATTGTTGAAAGAAACTGAAGACGACATAAAGAACTGGAAAGATATTTCATGTTCATGGATTGAAAGAATTAACACTGTTAAAATGGCCACATTGCCTAAAGCAATATATAGATTTAAAACAATCACCATGAAAACCCCAGTGGCATTTTCACCGATATAAAACAAAAAATCCTCAAATTTGTATGGAACTACAAAAACTCTGAATACTCAAAGCAATCTTGAGAAAAAAGAACAAAGCTGGAGGTATTACACTCCCTGACTTGAAACTATACTACAAAGCTGCAGTAATCAAAACAGTATAGTATTGGCAGAAAAACAGACACAGAGCAATGGAACAGAAGTCAGAGTCCAGAAATAAACCGAGTCATAAGTGGGCAACTAATTTTCGAAAAAAGAGCCAAAGTCATACAATAGAGAGAGGAAAGTGTCTTCAATAAATGATGTTGGGGAAACTGGAAAGTCACATGCAAAAGAATAAAACTAGACTGCTATTTGACACCATACACAAAAATTAATTCAAAATGGATTAAAGACTTCAGTATAAGACCTGAAACAATAAAATACCTAGAAGAAAACATAGACACTAACTTACAGACCTTGGTCTCAGGGTTTTTGTGAACTTGAACCCAAAGGCAAGGGAAGTAAAAGCAAAAATAAATGAATAGGACTACATCAAACTGAAAACCTTCTGCACAGCAACAGAACCCTTCAAAAAACCAAAAATGCAACTAACCAAATGGGAAAAGATATTTGCAAGCGATACCTCCAATAAGAGACTAATAGCCAAAATATATAAAGAACTTATACAACTTAAAATCAGCAACAAAATAAAATCTGATAAAAAATGAGCAGAAGACCTGAATAGACACTTTTCCTAGGAAGACATGCAGATGGCCAACAGATATATAAAAAGATACTCAAATTCACTAGCTATAAAGGGAGTGCAAATCAAAACCACAATGAGATACCACCTCACACCTATTAGAATGGCTATTATCAATAAGGCAAGAAATAACGAGTGTTGGAGAGGATAGGGAGAAGAGGGAACCCTCTCACACTGCTGATGGGAATGTAAATTAGCACAGCCACTATGGAAAACAATATGGATGTTCCTTAAAAAAATTAAAAATAGAGCCACTATATGACCCCAGCAATCTCTCTTCTGGGTATTTACCCCCAAAATTTGAAAACACTTGTTCATAAAGATAGACGTACCCCTCTGTTCATTGCAGCATTATTCACAATAGCCAAGACATGTAAATAGTCTAAGTGTCCTTCAAAGGATGACTGAAAGGAGATGTGGTACATACATACAATGGAATACTACTCAGCCATAAAAAGTGGGATATTGCCATTTGTCAGAACATCAATGGATCTTGAGAGTATCATGCTAAGTGAAATAAGTCAGATGGCAAAAGAACCATATGAGTTCACTCATGTGGGATATAAAATAAAAAGTAACAAATAAACAAAGCAAAATAAACATACAAAGAAGCAAAAAAACCAAACTCATAGATACAGATAATAGAATGGTGGTTACTAGAGGAGACAAGGGTTAGGGGAAGGATGAAGAAGGTAAAGGGGATCAAACACTTGGTGACAGAGGAGACGAGACTTCCGGTGGTGAGTACACACTAGAGTATACAGATGTATTATAAAAATGTACACCTGAAATTAATATGTTATGAACCAGTGTTACCCCAATAAATTTAATATAAAATGTTTTAAATAACACAGAGAAAAACAGGAAAAAATCATATTATAAGATAGTGTATATGGTGGGATCTTAATTTTGTTTACGGGGTATAGTATAATGTACAGAAAAAAAACCCCAAACATCAAAAAGATAGTCTTGACATGGTAACAGTGGTTATCTTTAAGTGGTGAAATTACAGCTAATTTTAAATTTCTTTGTGCTTTTCTAGCCTTCTAAACTTTCTATAGGAATATGTATTGTTCATGACAAACTTATAAGGGCTCCAGATTAATACTCTGTTTCTACTATATCAGATCTAAACTCTGCTGGTTGTTTTAAAAAGGCTTTTTTAATCCAGCTTTTGCCTAAATTATAGTTTTGCCTCCAAATAGTCACCTTGTTCTTGAGCAGGAGGCATTATCTTATCAGCTAAGGACATGTATGGTCACTTCTTGTTTAGTAATGGTGGTGCCCTCTCTTGTCTTCTGGTTTGTATAGTACTGGAGCCAGCTATGGTCCAACAGTGATCAACAAATTTATAGATTGTGACTGACCTCTCTTTCCAAATATATTTACCAGATGCTTAGTGCTTCAGAGTCTGTTATCAAATCAAATTGTATTGTTAAACCTGGCAAAGTACTGCTCTTTTAAGATGTTAGCTGACGTTATTTAGCTGTCATATGGGAAGAAGTGGGTTTTGGGCATTGCAGCTGGCTATAGGAACAAGGTAATGGGAACACAGTGAGATACAGAGAACCCCAATATTCTGTAAATTTGAGTAGGTTGCTTTCTTAGAGTGAATTTTAAATTTCTTGGGTCCTTAAGTGTAAAGACCTATGTAATAATAAACAAAATTGAGTGATTGCAATAAACTTTGAGGATTATAAATAACCCAAATAATACTAGTTAGGATTGACTAGGCTGTGGTGTATTACAGCTCCCAAATTGCAGTGGCTTAAGTAAATAAATGTTTATTTGTTGTTCATATTGCAGTCTGATGCAGGTTAGATGTCTCTCTTTGTAGTTCTTCAAGCAGTGTCCCTTTCAATTATTTGATGCCACCATCCTTATTTGTAGCCTGCTGAGGTGTGGCAGAAAGGGAAGACAGGTTGTAGGTGATTTGCACAGAGGATTTTGCCACCATACTTGGAAGTGGCAAGTTCAGTTTCACCTACATTCTTCTCATGGTCGGAACCCAGTCTTGTGGCCCCTGAACACAGGATCTTTCTCTATGCCCAGGAAAAATACAGTGAAATAGGATCACATGGTATTGTCTCTGCCACCAAAGTTTTAGAAGAATAAAATGTGCCCCTAACCATATTTTATAGATGGGCTTTTCTATTTTTTTCTCTTTATCTGTTTCCCTTCTCTCTAGTTTCCATCTTTGCTGTCTGCCTTTCTATCATGTTAAGCTGCCCATAGATGCAGAAGAATCAGTCATAGTGAGTGAAAAGAAATCTCCCAGTTGCCTTCATTTCTTAAGGGATAAGGAAGTCTCAACTACAAGTATGCACATCTTTGTTAGTAAAGCCCTTGGTGCAACTTAAATTTTCCTCTTCAAAAATAAAATTTCAACTTGTTGCATCACTTATTTAGTTTTTATTTAAAATCTGAGCAACTTGGAGTAGCATATTTTTATTGTTTTACCCAATCTATAAATGCCAAGTTTTATTTACACTGTCTATATAAAAAGGTTTCACTGTATCTGAAGAAATTTATTTATTTATTCATTCATCAAATCTTAGTTGAGCTCCTGTTATGTGCCAAGTACTAGTCTAAGTATTGGGAATATAGTGGTCAAGACAGAGTTCCTACTGTCTTATATTCTGGTCAGATTTGTTGATCACCAGGATTTGTGATAGTTGGTACAATGTAGCAATTAGTAACCACAAATTAATTTTATATATTCCAATTCTAAGGATTACAAAATTAGGATAAGCATCATAGGATTAGTGCAATGTAAATAGATTTATGGTGGTTGATATATAGAAATCATAATATCAACAGTAATAATATGGATCTATTTTTTCTTTTAGTTTTAAAGAAACCCCCTATTTCTGTTTCTCAATATGCAAATCAGCAAGCGATCTCCCATCGTCCAACTGGACAACCTCTCTCCCCAAATATGGTTCCAGGTATGAAGTCTTATTCTTAAATTTTTACTTGAAAACCAACTTCCTGGTCATGTATTTTTATACAGCGAATAAAACGTGTCATTTTTTAGTACTAGCCTAGTAAAGTAACATTCTTCTAGTTAATGTTATATATTTTCAAATGACTGATAAAAGCTCAGGAAGAAGTAATCATTTAAAAATACACATTGTCTAATGGATTATTAAAAGCTGAAGAATTATTTGTTCTGCTGTTCTGGACTATATTCCCTTTCATTTCTGCCAGTCTGTAGTATTTACCTTCTTCAAAATATGTTCAAATTTATCTCACAGAGGCCTTCTATAAATTACTCAACCAACCTGTCTTAAACTCCCTACTCTGTACTTATAAATGTGTCTGTTTTCTACTGAATACCTATTCAATCTTACAGAAATGTTCCTCTAAAATAAGAGCTGATATGCTTGAAAGTAATTATAATAAGGATCTGAATTAAGGCTTTGATGAGGAAAATAGGGGGTAGGGAAAAGAAAGGTTATGTACAGGAGATACTAATAAGAAAAAATCAAAAGTTAGCAGTTTTGAGTTACTGTGTAGATGAAAATTACTTAAGAGTTTTGAACTTCTAAAAGCCTTACTGGATTTTGGAGATTTCTGACTGCAATATATAATTTGGAGGGAGGAAAAGAGTCATTCAACCTGTATCATTGCTATTTTAATTTTTCACTTTCTGCTATGTATCCCTTCGGTGAACAGGTTTATAATGAGTACTGGGGATGCTCACGGGGACTGATTAGTAAACTTCACACAGCCAGAAGCTGTGGTTAAAGAAATTAGAATAAAGCTTTTAAAAAAAGCTACCTGACTACCCAGTATCAGGCAACAGTGTTTTTAGCTTTTGTAAAGCAGGTCTTGTAAAATTCTTCTGCAAAAAATGGCCTTAACTGGATGTTTTTCTGTTATAGATTCTCATGGAAACCACAATGGAAACCCTGGAACTTCAAAACAGAACCCTTCCAATCTTCTTCAACATTTAATTCCAGGCCCAAACTTGGAGAGTGAATCCAGAATTCAAGCAGAAATACTAAAGCAGGCTACCAAGGATAGAATCGGTGATTTCCATAAGTTGAAGCAAAGTAAGAATCAGTTGATGAATATTATGCTGAAAAGATTTAAGTATAACATGTTTGCTTACAAGACTCAATTAAGGTCTTTATTATTATAATCTCTAATCAATGTATAGTAAAGCTATATGCATATAAAGAAAAAGTATGATGGTCATAAAATTTTTTTAAAAAGCAGGTTTCAAATGGATAGATTTTAAAGACTTTAAAAAACTTCTCATGTTCACCAATGGTAAATAATAAATTTCAGGTAAGTTGATTTTCTTTTCAATTATAGTTGACATTCAATGTTATTTTATATTAGATTCAGGTGTACAGTGTAGTGGTTAGACATTCATACAATTTATGAAGTGATCCCCCTCGATTAGTCTAGTACCCACCTGGCACTATATGTAGTTATTACTATAATATTGACTATATTTCCTATGCTGTACTTTACAATCCCAAGACTGTTTTGTAACTACCAATTTGTGTTTCTTAAATCCTGCACCTACCTTTTACACCCAGTCCCTTAACCCCCCTCCCATCTGGTAACCATCAGTTTGTTCTCTGTATTTTGGAGTCTGTTTCTGTTTCTTGTTTATTTGTTTTGTTCTTTGGTGAGTTGAGTTTTTTAAATGCTATTAGTTCTTATGACTGTAAAATTTTTTTTGAGAAGTAAGGAAAGATATATATTACCAGACTAGTGAATGAAAATTTTGATTAGAAGGAAGAAAAGATAGTTTTGAAAAATGGATTCTGAGAAAAATATAGACCTGAGGAGATCGCCATCGTGAAAGGCTCAGTGATGCTTCCTTTTTCATTCCCTCTAATTGCAGTTTCCTTCATTTAAAACTTAGGAGAGAAGTGAAAGAAATTAAACATACTCATAGTAGTGTGTAATAAAGTATGACTGCTTAATTGTTTCAGAGGTATTGATTTTGATAAAAGGACAATATCTGTTCATCTATATAACTCTCTGGTAGATTCTCAGGAAGCATAAAAAAAAAAATTCTGGTAGTAGAGAGATTTGTGGGCAGGACAGTGTCTCTTAAACTACCAGGTCGATGAGACAGCTCCCTTCAACTATACTTTTTACTGCTTCTGCTTTTCAAGCCTTCTTCCCTTCAACTTCTGAACAGACAGAATGTCTAAAAGCTCCAGTTTACCTTTGTTTGCTTTTTATGATGGCTTCTGTGGCAACAACTGTTCAAAGCAGTGTTTAGGTAGCTATTTGTACGCAGGTTGCTTGTACAATGAGAACTGCACTGTGTTACATTTTAAAATCTATTCAAGATATTTTTATTGGTCCTATGACAGTTATTCATATTTCGGTATCTATATGAACATACAGTTTTAATTGATTTTCCTTCTTTGATATTTAAAAGCATATGCGTGTATCTTGACTGAAGTATAATATGAAAAACATTTTTATTTACAAGAATGTGGCTAACATTTTAAATACAATGAAAAAAATATTTCCTTAAAATCTTGTTGGGGTATTGACCTGAAAACTTTTACCTCCACAAAAAGAGATTTAGAGTAAGTATATTACTAAATAAAATATTGTCATTTGGTTATTCATTTCTTCTAAACTTATAGTTTATCCTGTAACATTTTTTATTGTTGCCTTACACACACATATATATATATATTTTTTTAACCAATCTTTGGGCAAAGAATGTGATTAGAAAATAATTACTAGGAAATTATTACTCTCTACAACTTATTTTTAAAAAAGTCTATTGAACTTTAAACACTCCAGATTCTTTTCAATGTACAGGTAGAGTTGAAATCATTGTGAGCACTATTTTGTGATTTACTTTGACATTATTTCTTACATGCATTTTACCCTATCAAATAGTTTGTTGTTTTAAATATATATACGTTTATATATGTATACTCAGACACATGCATATATGCCATTGTGCTTAGGCAATAGTAGTTCATTTAGCTCTACTGTTATTGATTATTTAAATTATTTCAGATTCTCTCATGTTAGTTGTCATTACTGTGAATATCCTTTTTCAAATTACTTCCTGCTTCTCCTACTTTGGGTGTTGCTTTAAAAGTGTAGTCCCTAACCTGAAATTACGAGGTCAAAGTATTTCACTAGCTTTATAGCTCCTGTTATACTTGTAAATTGTCAGATTATTGTTATACATTGTAGAACAGTTTCACAGTACCACTGGAGATGTTTAAATTTGTTTATTTCCATATGTCCTGATCTCATTTGCTTTTTAACTTTTTTATAGAGCATTTAGAATATGATTCCTTAAAGATGTTTTATTAAGCATTTACTTTCTTGTGACCTGCCCATTTTTGTGAGGAATTTTACTGTAACTATTTTGTGGTATATAAACAATACATCCGTTTTGACCACTTAGCCTGGTAACTTTGGAAATTGACCCTGTATCTTGGTATCAAACCTTTGTAAATAATTCAGATATTGACCTTTTATAAATTACCTTTACCACAGTTTTTCTCTTCCATTCCCTTTCTTGCTATGAAACTTTATTATATTTTATCATGTAAAAGTTTTTTATTAAAAATATTTTTAAATTGAAGTGAAATGCACATAAAATTCATCAAAATGTTCAATTCAGCAGTACTAAGTACATTGACAATGTTGTGCAGTCATCACAATTATCTTGTTCCAGTACATTGTCATCACCCCAAAAGAAAACTACCCATTAAGCAGTTAATGCTCATTCTCTCCTACCCGTAGTTCCTGGCAATGACTAATCTGCTTTTTGACTCTATGGATTCCCCTATACTGGATATTTCATATAAAGGAATCATACAATACGTAGCCTTTTGTTCTTTCTCTTAGCACACTATTTTTAAGGTTCAGCCAAGTTGTGGCATATGTTATTATTTTATTCCTTTTTATGGCTGGATAACATTCAGTTGTACGACTACGTTATATTTATCCATTCACCTGTAGATGGACATTTAGATTGTTTCCACTTTTTGGCTATTGTGAATAGTGCTGCTAAACATTCATTTACAAGTTTCTGTTGAACACCTGTTTTTGATTCCTTCAAGTATACATCTAGATGTGGAATTGCTAGATCATATGGTAATTCTATGTTTAGCTTTATAAGGAGCTGCCAAACTCTTTTCCACAGCAGCTACACCATTTTACAGTCCCACCAGCAATACTTTAGAGTTCCAATTTCTCCATGTCTTTGTCAACGCTTAATCTTTTTCTTTTCTTTTTTAAATATTGCTATCCTAATGAGTGTGAACTGGTATCTCTTTGTGATTTTCATTTGCATTTCCCTGATGACTAATGACATTGAGCATCTTTTCATGTACTTGCTTGCCATTTATTTATCCTCTTTGGAGAAATGTCTACTCAGGTCCTTTGCCCATTTTTAAATTGGGTTGTTTGTCTTTGTTGTGGAGTTTTAAGCATTCTTTATATATTTGGGATACTAGACGCTCATCAGATATATGATTTACAAATATGTATTTTTGCTCATTCTATGGGTTGCCTTTTCACTCTGATAGTGTCCTTCGATGGAGGAAATTTTTATTCTTGGTGAATTTTAGTTTATTTATTTTTTTCTTTTGTTCGTGTTTTTGGTGTCCTAAGACACCTTTGCCAAATCAAAGGTCGTGGAGATTTCCTGCTATGTTTTCTTCTAAGAGCTTTATAGTTTCAGCTTTATATGTGGGTTTTTGGTGTATTTTAAGGTAGTTTTTGTATATGGTGTGAGGTAAGGATGCAACTTTATTCTTCTGTATGTGGGTATTCAGTTGTCCAGCATTATTTGTTGAAGAGACTCTTTTTTCCCGATTGAACAGTATTGGCATTCTTGTTAAAAACCTGTGACCACAGATGTAGGAGTTTATGTTGGACTCTGAACTCTGTTCCATTGAGACCAGAAGCCAGTTCCACACTGTTTGATTACTGTAACTTTGTAGTGAGTTTTGAAATCGGGAAGTGTGAGTCTTCCAATTTTGTCTTTCTTTATAAAATTCTTTTGACTATTTGAGACTTATAAATAAGTCTTATAAATCCATGTGAATTTTAGGATTACTTGTTTATTTCTAAAAAGGCAGCTCGGATTTTAATAGAAATTATATTGAATCTGTAGATTGCTTTGAGGCATATTTTTATCTAAACAATATTAAGTCTTTCAATCTATGAAAATGGTATGTCTTTCCATTTATTTAGAGTATGTTTAATTTCTTTCAGCAGTGTTATGATGTTTTCAGTATACAAGTATACAAGTATACAAGTATACAAGTATACAAGCCTCCTTGGTTAAATTTATTCCTAAGAATTTTATTCATTTTGATATTATTGTAAATCAAATTGTTTTCTTAATTTTCTTTTTAGATTGTTCATTGCTAATGCACAGATATATGACTGATTTTTTTCTTAGCTTTTAGTTTTAAATTCTTTTAGTGCAATTTTCTAAGAATATACTTATATTTGATTTCATCTTAAAGATTTAGAATATAGTATTTTCATTATTTTAGAAATATTAGGTATGCATTAGTATTTATATGTTATATATGCTTATTTCATATTCATTAGCATATGTATAAAATTATTTTTAATGTGATTATTATTTTTAATGTGATTCATATTTTCTATGTCTGTTTTACATCAACTGCATTTTTTTCTCTGTATACCTTTTGACACTCTTTACCCATTTCTCCCCCACTCCCCACCTGACTCTGGCAACTACCAATGTGTTCTTTGTATCTATGAGCTTGAGATTTGTTTTTGTGTGTCTGACTTATTTCACTTTGCATAATACCCTCGGGTCCATTCTTGTTGCAAATAACAAGACTCATTCTTTTTTATGGCTGAATAATAATCCTTGTGTATAGCTATATCTCTGTCTATCTATCTGTGTATCTGTGTATCTATCTATCTATCCAGCTAGGTTTTTTCCATATCTTTCCTATTGTAAATAATGCTGTAATGAACATGAGAGTGCATATATCTTTTTGAGTTAGTGTTTTCATTTTCTTTGGATAAATAACCCAAAAGTGGATTGCTGGATCATATGGTAGTTCTGCTTTTAATTTTTTGAGGAGCCTCCATACCATTTTCCATAGTGGCTTCACCAATTTAGAGCAACAGTGCACAAGGGTGCCCTTTTCTCTGCATTTCTCCAATGATGACTGATTTTTGTTTGTTGATCTTGTATCCTGCAACTTAGCTTAAATTGATACAATAGATTTTTATTTGTATATATTCAAGCATATCCACGTTGACTCTTATGACAGCCTTCATTTCTTCTATAGAAAATCACCAGTCCTTCCTTTGGGCATAAGTATACCACTTTATTTAAATTTATTCCCCCCAATTGATTATTTGACCTCTTGAAAATTTACAGTGATCCAAAATAATTTTTCTCTATGCTAATAATCATTTGTCCCAGGATTCTTACCATTTATTTTTTTCTTTGTGTTGTTTACTTCTTGTTTAGCACACATACACATTAAATTATTTTACTGTTTTTAACCTATCTCTAAAATTTTATTTTTTTCCAATTTTTGTTTTTAACCCTAGCATATGATAACTATTCTTATACTGATTCTGATGTGTGTGAGTTTTTCCTGCACCACCAAGCAATTTTCTAGCACCAGCTAGGTGTCCTACAATTCAACTCAATTCTGACACTATCTATCTAGAAATTCCCTCCGATCTCACCGGTTAAGGGCTCAGTCCCACAAGACTGCCCCCCCAACCCCACCCCCATTTCAGACGCCAGTCGCAAGTACAGGTTGTTGACTGTTCTTCTGACCTCCTGGCTGTTGATCTGAATTTCCAATATCCCCCTCCTTGGGTTTGATTAATTTGCTTGAGCAGCCCACAGAACTCAGAGAAACATTTTACTTACTAGATTACTGGTTTATTGTAAAAAAAATATAACTGAGGAGCAGCCAGACAGAAGAAACCCTAGGGCAAGATACTGCATAGTTTCCATGTTCACTCCAAGCGCTCTATCTCCCCAAATCTCTACATGTTCACTAACCAGGAAGCATTCCAATCCCTGTCCTTTTGGGTTTTTATGGAGACTTTATCCCAATCCCTGTCCTTTAGGGTTTTTATGGAGACTTTATTACATAGGCATGGTTGATTAAATCCACCATCCATTCGTGAGTGATTCAAACTCCCGCCCTTTTCCCCTTCTAATAGGGGTAGGTTGGAGGGAGTGGGACTGAAAGTTCCAAGCCTCTATTTATGTGGTCAATTGTCCTAGCAACCATATTAACATAACCAAAGATACCTTTAAGACTTTCATCACTTAGGAAATTACAAGGGTTTTAGGAGCTCCATGCCAGAAAAGGGGATGAACACCAAATATATATTTTTTATTATAAATCACAATATCATATATGTGTTTGAAAACCATTGTTTTATAATTATTTGAACGTACCTTAAAATTAAAAAACAAACAAATATTTTTTATGTTCTTCCAGAAAAATTTCACTATTAGTTTATCAAGTTCTATAACTAGACCTCAGAAACCTTAATGAGTATTGAATTAAATCTACATATTAAATTGGGCAATATTGTATTACTTACTGTCTTTATATCTAAGACTCCATTTATTCATGCTTCATTGTAGTCTTACACTTTTCTTTGAGTAAATATCTGACTTTTCAAGTTAAATTGTTGTCAAAAGATTTAACTTTTTTTCATTACTTAAAAGGGAACATTTTTTCATTGTATTTTCAAATTGTGTATCACTACTATGTAGACAATAATTTACTTTTTGGTATTTCTCATTTCTTGAAACTTGTTCATATATCCAATAAATTCTTTCTATAAGGAGTTAAAAAGATAAACCATCATGTTAACTGTGAAAGTGATTATATCTAAATGTTTATTTTCCAGAGGGTAAACTCTGTCAACAAAAAAAAATCCATCCTAAGATAAAGCGTATAAGAGTTTATTTGAACCAAATTGACTACAATTTCCAGGAAGCAAAATCTCTACAGATTGAGAAAATGCTTCATAAAATGGCGGTTTGTGGCTTATTTTATATGCAGAATCAAAGGAGGAGGGTTACGTGACATCCATTGGTGGTAGATTAAGGGGATGGGAGAAAGCAAAGTGGGGGGGGGATCTCTGGGATTGGATAAAAGTAAATTGAAGAGACAGGTACTTATTTTACATAGGTGGGTACAGGATAGTTGATAGTTCATTTTTTACCACACAGAGT
Organism: Rhinolophus hipposideros; assembly: GCF_964194185.1. Classification (NCBI taxonomy): domain Eukaryota; kingdom Metazoa; phylum Chordata; class Mammalia; order Chiroptera; family Rhinolophidae; genus Rhinolophus; species Rhinolophus hipposideros. The sequence goes on from NC_138051.1 coordinate 40,697,226, forward strand.
TGGTAATCAGCGGAAAAGAATAATAATGAGGGGTTCTAGTTTCCTGTTTTGGTCTGGAAAAAGGGAGTACTGACATTCCATGAGCATGTTGTCCTAGATGCAAAAAAGACAATAGACAGGTTCACTTAAGGCAGAGATTGACATTTGTTAAGGAAGTTACATGACTACAGATGTGACTTCCTGCCATGGCTCACCTTAGTTAGGAATTTTTATGTTCACACCATCCTATGCGGTTATTTTCAGTCTCCTGAACTTGTCAGGTTTAACCTGTGGCCCTTTTTCCATCCACAACTCTGTTTAGTCATAAAGGGAATTTTTTTTTAAGTTTTTTTTTTTTTTTGCCTTACAGCTTTCTTTTTTTTTAACCTTATAATTTTCTTCTTCTTCTCAAAATCCTATTTGTCTAAAAAAAATTCAACATAGTAGAGGAATTATTTGAAATAAACTTTTAAGGTACATGGAACCTGTAGAGATAATTTAATGCCCTAATATTAAAAATATAGATCAGTGGGCCAGTAACATCCGTATCACCTGTGATTGTTAAAAAGATTTCAGGCCCTACCCTAGACCTTATTTATATTTACATTAAAGTCTGAGACTCTAATGTGGATTCCCTCATTTTACAGACAAAAAAAAAATAGATCCAGAGAGTTTAATTTGCTTGAGGTAAATAGTGGAACAACCAGGACTATTATCTGGGTCCCTTATCTTCAGGGTCACTGCTTTTTTCACTGTATCATACCACCTTTATACTTTTGAAGTGTTGGGGAAATTCTTTAATATTTCCTTTTCTTACTCTATTTCTAGCAAACTCTTAACCATACTTTAAATAGGTGCTGTGCTGTCACTTATTTGATAGACCCCTTCTTCATATCCATACAATCTTAACCAAGTCAATCACTCCCTTCTCACACTACTTCAGTCCATTGAACATACTTTCATTAGTGTAGATGCCATATTATTCTGTAATTAACCACTGAAGGGGAGGAAAGTTTTCCTTGACCTTCTTAGGGTCTCTGACTGGGTCTGAAAAGTAAACTGACATAGACAGAGTAATGGGAGAAAAGCATACAAATTTATTTAATATAAATTTTACATGACAGGGGACTCTTCATAAGGAAATGAAGACTTAAAGAAATAGTTAAACCTGAGTGTTTTTATGCTATATCTGATGAACAGTAGGAAGTTGTGGAAAGATATTATACGACAAAGGGAACAAGGTAAATGTAGTAAACTGGGAGAAATTTAGCAAGGTTTTTCAGATTCTTCTCGGTGTTCCTCCATCTTATATATAAGGATGTTCCTTTCCTCCAGGAATAGGGAGGGCACCTCTCACAGGAGGGTTTTATGACCTGCTTTAGAAAGTCTTTCCTGTACATGCCATTTCTCAAATTCCTTCAGCTTGAAATATAGTAGTCTCGCCTTATCCACAGGAGATACGTTCCAAGACCCCCAGGGGATGCCTGAAACCACAGATAGTACCAAACCATATATATATAGTATAGTCATATATATATACAGTCTGTGTTTTTTCTATACATACATACATATGATGAAGTTTAATTTATAGATTAGGCACTGTAAAATATTAACAATAATAATAACAACATAGAACAATTATAACAATATACTGTAATAAAAGTTATCTGAATATGGTCTCTCTCTTTCAAGATGTCTTATGGTACCATACTCACCTTTTCACTTAAAGGAAGCACTTTACAACTTCTCTTTGGTATATCTGAATTGCCAGCATCACTACTCTTGTGCTTTGAGGCTATTAATAAGTAAAATAAGGGTTACCTGAACACAAGCACTGCGATACTGTGACAGTTGATCAGATAACTGAGATGACTGCTAAATGACAAAAGGACAGGAAGCTTATACAGTGTAGATACAGCGGACAAAAGGATGATTCATGACCTGGGTGGGATGGAGCAGGGTGGCACAACATTTCATCACGCTACGCAGAATGACTGCACAATTTAAAACTTATGAATTTTTTATTTTTGGAATTTTCCATTTAATATTTTCAGATTATTAATAATCTGCAAAAATTTGGTCAAGGTTGAACGCAGATTCCTAAAACCATGGAAAGCAAAACCATGCATAAAGAGGGACTACTGTATTTAATATGCCAATGTGCCATATTTTGGGGTAGTAGATCCTGAATCTTGTCATTCTCCTGTCTGAAACTTCCTCAAGAAGTTTCATAGTCCAGAAACTGAGTTGATAGATTGTCTCATAACCCATTAAACCAGTGTCTCAGTCCTGGGCATTTCTATGGAAACACAAGAAAAACAGTGGTTAATGGTTAGAATAAACTATGAACTCAGTTTTTTAGTCTAGAAGGCATGCAATTGAGAAGATTTTCTTGTTGTTGGCATTTTCAGATGGAATGAGGACAGGCACGGGCAATATGATAGCTTTTCCTGGTTTACACTTTAAATGTCTCTGGTGATGTCATCAGATGATCTGGTAAATGTTCTTAGTGGCTCACACAACAGGCATGATAGTTGTCCATTCGTGAACTATGATGGTGATTTCTCTAAAGTTTATATCAAATTTTCCAGCGTCAGCTTGCAGGGCTTTGGGTAGTGGGCAGTTTAAATTTTAGTGATTCAAAAACAGGAGGGTGGGAGAAAAATTAGAAACTTGAATTTGGAGAGTTTTAGCTAGATATTGGAGGAACCTAGAAGGATTGAGGATCCAGTCGAGTTCACAGGTAGGTAATAAAGTCTTAAAGACAATATATAGGACTAAAATGTAATGCCTACAAAGGTGTGCTATAGTTCTCTACTGAGCCATCCTTTTTTTTTCTCTGTAGTCATCCCCATTTCTATTAAAGATAATCAGAGTAAGACTAATTTGTTTGCAAAATAAGTCTAGTCTCATTAAACTTGGCCTTATTATTATATATAAATGCAGCAAGAATAGTGATTGACCACATAGGTCTTTTGAGTTTGCTTTGCTGCAACTTTTCATAAAGACTCTCAGACTTTTAAAAGCCTCTGGGAGATAGGAAGCCAAGCCAAGGACTCACCATCAATACCTATAAACTTATGTGACTTCCTCTCTTCTCAAGGTTCCTAAGATAGTCTGAGGTTCCTAGGCCTGTAAGAAGTGAGCTTCCTTACTCACCTATAAGGCTGGGAACCTTGTATGCCCGGTATAGGCTGGTTTTTGCAAAGAGGCTTTATAAGTATTGATTCCTTAAAGTCAGCCTTAGTTCTGCAAAGATGTCTGGTCATATCTGATTTTATGCATCGTTCTCAAGTCTGACATTCTTGTCAGACCCATGGTAATATAACCAAAGTTTTCAAGAGTGTCCTATTACAAGAACAGATTCTTAATTGAATTTATCCAAATAACTATATTGCCATGAAAATAAGATTACTCACTAAGAGTTTCTGCATTCTGGAGATATCAGTTAGGGAGAAAAAGTAATTGTTTCATTTTTATTCACAAAGGTATAGTTTACCAGATTGCTCTACGTTATAGATGGCTTAAAAGAAAAGAGAAAAATATTTTCTTGAATCTGAACAACAAAACATTAAAGAACCAGCAGTGTTAGATAGTGTATCCTGAATTCTGTAACTGTTTGTATATCTGTCTTCTCTATTAAACTAGTAATAACTTCATAAGGGCAGGAACTGTGTCTTTTCCTTTTTATCTACCCAGCCTCACATGTGTATAGTAAGCATTTATTAAATATTTATTAAACTTACTGCATCAGTTTTAGAATTTTTTGTATCTGTAGATAGTCATACAATCAAAATGATTACTTGGTCATAAATTATATTAATATATAATTATGAGAACTTTCCTACTTTTAACTTCTCTATTCTAAAATTTTTAGCCCTAAAACTTTTATAGTCTTCCTCTGTTCTTAATTGTAGTTTATCAGTTGTTTAAATTTTTTTGTTTTTCAAAAACCCAAATACTAATTTTGTCACTTTTTTATTTCTAATCTGTCTTATACTTTATTTTTTGCTATTTGTGACTTGTCACTTTATTCCGTTTTTAAGTTTTCAGGTAGATATTTAGTTCTTCACACTTCTCTTTGTTAATAATATATTAACTTAGACAAACTTATTGAATACCTGTTAGGGAAAACATTATGCATTTATAGCCAATTTTTCCTTTGGTTGTGTGGTAGTGTACTTTAGTTTTTATATACTATATCTCCATTTCTACTGTCTTTTAAGAATATTTTGCCATTTTATTCTGATTTTATTCTTCATGAATAAGCATTAAGGGCATTTTTTCTCCCTCTATGGTTTTGTTAACTTCATTTCTCTATCTGTATTCGAAATAGGTAAAAGAGAACATTTGGAATAGCAGATGATGGACAAGCCTATTTGTTCATTAGAGTCATTGAGGCTTATAGAAATTGCCAGGTTTTAGTTGAATTTGAAGAATGTGATCTTGTGTTAGGCTAGTTCTATGTATTTTGTTTCCAAAACCTTGTTAAATAGCAAAAACAGTCTTTTGCAGATATTGAAAACGGGTGACCCATGTCCATATCCAGCCAATGTGTGAGTTTTGTTTGGTCCACAGAGTGATTTTTAAAAATCTGAAATAGTTTCAATATTTAAAAATCAATAGATTTCACATATTTCCCAATATCTGGATTCTATTAAATGAGAATGGGTGACATAATCACTGGAATTGATTATGTCTGTTCTTTTAGAATGAGACTTGCCATGTCCCATTTCCCACTCTGACATAATACATCCGTTTATCTTACTTGTCTGATCCTTGTTGTTATTCAAATTTGTGTCCTCTTTTGATAGCATGAAAATGTAGAAAAGAAATCTGTGGTTCATCCAGGGCAGGAGCTTAGCTGTTTGGAACCCATTCTAGTATAAAAAGGTTATATTGAGGTTATACTCAGCTGGAGAAGTAAGTATTAACTGAAATTTAGCAAGTAAGGTGCATGAGACTGCGAAGTGATATTGAAAAATGGTAAATGAGATTGTGGTCTTGAGAAAGATTGAAAATGCTAGGGGCAGAACACTGTTATAATGAGGCCTATTGATAAATGGAAAATATGAAGTGGGGAGAGGAAGAAAGAATCTGACAATGTGGAAGAATCTCTTTCTCTGCCCTATAAAAGATATCTGCTTGATATCTTTTATATTATGGAGACAAGACAGATATAATCTCAATCCATCTATCTCTCTTTGATTTTACTTCATCTAGAGACCAAAGCTGTATGGAGAGATCAACAAGGCAAATGATAATTGAAGTGTAAATAAGCAATGAATATAACAGTACTTGATTCTATACGTACGAAATAATATGCTGTTAGAGCAAGTTGAAAATTTTATTGAAAGCACTGACTATTAGACATGGGGGTACTTGCACTTTATACAGTTACACTTTATACACTTTATACTTTATACAGTGATCACGACAAATCTTTTGGCATGGTTTGCTATATTTGGAAGATATATTTGGGTTGGTTTCATTTAAAATGTAGAATGTAGTCTATATGATGACACAAAATATAGTTTAGGGTATACTTCAAAGTGTTTTGGAGGGTACTTCAAAGTAATAGACACCCTCCAAAGTAGTTGAAATTGAGAATCCATGGAAGGCCCACATATTTGCCAGTTAAGAGGGACATACCCTTTATATACAGAGGGTGCTAAAAAAATGTATACAAGTGGACACTTTGGTCAATGTTGCTCAAGCAGTAGTTCACCATAATCAGAAGTGTCTGAACACTGATGGTCACCACTTTGAGCACCTCTTGTAATCGCAGAAGTCAAACGTGACTTGTAGTTATCTTTTGTTACCGGTATATATTGAGTATTACAATTTTAATACAGTTTTCCTTTCTTAAAATGTGTATACATTTTTTTGGCACCCTCTGTATTCACTTGCCTTGAGTAGAGAAAACGGTTCATTTCAAAGCTCAGCACCATATTGAAAGTCACAAGGACAATTACTTCAAATAACTAGGTGGTGATTGTTGCTCCAACTGCTTCTCATGTGGACTTCTGTGTAGCATGCTCCAGGGTGAGTAGCAACAGGGATTTATTTATTTAACCGTGGTTAATGATCCTCCTTAACAACACTGGAGAGACAAGCTAGTGTATCAGAGAATGCATGATTTTCTTTCACATATGGATCTTTTAAAAGTATTTTTCAACTTCTGGTCCAGATGGCTTAGTGAGTTCACCTTTGACATATCCACTCTGATCACACACATAACAATAGACAAAATGTAAAAAAGAGAGAACTAAAAGGATATTGATAATCTCAAAAACATTTCCCTGGTCAAGAAATGACACAAAACTACAGGATGATGAAAGGAACTGAGTGACATGACCTATTAGGCTTCGGGTCTGGAAATGCAGGTTTTCAAGAATTTGGCTCTTGAAAGCAATAAGAATACATTGGATCCACTTAAAGTGGGAGCCAGGCGTATAGCTTAAAGCCAGGACCTGACTAATGCCCTGTCTCCCTTGGCAGAGGAAGCAAAAATAAAGCTATGCCATCAAGGACTACAATATTTAGCAATCTGAATACTTATGGAGCCTGGAACTTACACATGCAACCTTGTGATCGCGCACTAACCCACACCACCATTGGTTCTATATGGCATCTGTGCTAGCCTCGGTAGTATCATGGAATAGAAGCTCGGAAACGGTATTATAAAGACTCATCCTAGACGGGGAAACTGCGTGAAAGCATCCTTAAAATGCCTAGATAACATGGGTGAACAAAGAGAGGGAAAGAGGAAGAATATAAACAAATACCCCATACACACTGAAAATTAGTCAGCAAACCAAAACTCTAAAACTATGAAAAATGCTAATGCTAAGAGAGATAGCCCACATATTAACAATTGAAACATGAAAACAATTGTATGTAATGGTCTACTATAGACTATGGATGTTTAAGAGTGCTCAAAGAGATAAATGAAGAAATAACTTTAAAAAAAAAGGAGAGATTAAGAAATAGGCAGGAATAAAACAAAAAACAGTATAAAAACCAATTATACATTTTAGAAATGAAAAATATAATCATAGCAATAAAAAATCAGTATCTGCAATGGTAGACCATAGTTGACTAAAATAAGTGATTTAGAAGCTTGTACTGAGATATTCATGAAGAATATAATACAGAGTCACACAGAGAGAGGCAGGCTTAGAGACAAATTTATATTATACACACACACACACACACCAGAGGTGCACAAAAAATGTATACAAGTGGACACTTTGGTCAACGTTGCTGAAGTAATAGTTCGTCGTAATCAGAAGTGTCTGGATGGTAACCACTTTGAGCACCTCTTGTAATTGCAGAAGTCAAATGTGACTGTGTTCATCTTTTGTTATTGGTATAGTATTTTGAGTATTACAATATTAATAGTTTTTTTCTTTCTTAAAATGTGTGTACATTTTTTGCCACCCTCTGTATACACACACACACACACACACACACACACACAAACAGATGTTACAGAAGAATTTGGGGTAAAGAATGGAGGAAATGGTAGATAATCAATACTTGAAAAGAATTTTGAATTTGAAGAGCCCAGAATTTTCTGCAATTGAAGAAAGACATGAGTTCTCACATCAAGTGTACCTGCTGAGTGTCAAGTAGGATAAATGAAGAAAATCTTTGTTTTTAGGCATTGTAGGGAAACATCAAAGTATCCAAAAATTAAGGAAAAAATCTTAATACCAAAAAATATAGATTATTTTCAAGGAATGACAATTACATTCAAAACAGACTTTTCATCAGCAAATCAAATGTCAAAAGAAAATGGAAAAATATTTTTGTGTGATGAGTAGAAATTAATTACCAACATATAATGTTATGCCACAAAATGAGGACAAGGGAAAAATGAAGATATACTCAGTTACACAAGACTGAGTTTACCTCTCAGAAACCCTCAGTGAAAGAAGAGTAAAGGTTATTTTGTTAGAAAAAGGTTATTTTGTTTGTTTGAAGAGGGATAATGACAGCTATCCCCCCAAAATGGGAAGTCAAATTGATCAAAGCTGTTGGTAAATTTAATTAGTATTGACTTAAGAAAACTATTTTTTATATTAACACAGTAAAAATAATAGCAAATAATATAAAAGACAGAGAGAGTGTTCAAGGATAAAGTGAGAAGGTCCATGTCCTGTATAGAAAGAGGACAGAAATACTGAATACTTTGAAATGTTATTAGAAAAAAATTATGAAGTACGTATATTTAAAATTTAAAGGTAATCATTAAAATACAAATCCAGTATACTACTTCCATCCAACAGTGGGCAGAGGAGGAAAAGAAGGTAATATTGAAGGAAATGAAGAAGAAAATTCAAGGGGAGTCTATAAACAGTAAAATCAAAGAAATAGGCATCAAATACTATAAAAACCATGATAAATATAAATAGATTAAAGTTATCTGTTTAAAGGCAGATAATAAAATGATACAAAAATCTAGCTATATAGTATTTACAACTAAATCTTGAACACACAGACAATGAGAAAATAAAAGGACTGTAGAAGATATTTCTCACTTTTGGGCATATACCCAAAAGAATCGAAAACAGAGACTTGAACAGATATTTATACACCCATATTCATGATAGCACTATTCACAATAGCCAGAAGGTGAAAGCGACACAAATGTTTATTGATGAATGAATGGATAAACAAAATGTGGTATACATGTACAGGGGAATATTGCTCAGCGTTTTAAAAGAAGGGAATTTTGACATGTGCTATATCATAGATGAACACTGAAATTATTTGCTAAGTTAAATAAACCAGTTACAAAAGGACAAATACTGCTATGATTCCACTTGTACAAGGTACCTAAAGTAGTCAAATTTTAGAGATAGAAAGTAAATGGTGATTGCTAGGGGCTAGGTGAGGAAGAGGGAGTTATTGTTTAATGAATACAGAGTTTCAATTTGGGAAGATGAAAAAGTTCTGGAGATGGATGATAGTGAGGGTTGCACAATGTTAATGTATTTAATGCCACTGAACTGTACACTTAAAAACGGTTAAGATGGAAATTTTATGTAATTTATAGTTTCCCATAATTTTAGAAAAGATATTCCTTAGTGAAAACCAATCACAGGATAGCTGATGTAAAGTATGAACAAATGACAAAATAGATTTGAAGGAAAAAAGAAAAATCAAAGGATACTCTGTAATAACAAGGGGAACAATCTACTAAAAAGAGGAAATAATCATCTAAAAACAGCCATAAATAGGAAGACAAAAAGCTGACACAATTTCAAGGAGTAATTGACAATTGCATAATTAATGTGAAAGATTTTCGTATACCTCTGTCAAAACTTATAAATCACCAAGACTATAGAAACTTTGAAGCAAAAATTATCAAGTTTATTCAAATATATAAATCTATATATACCCCTTCACTTAATAAAAGACAAAATAAATATTTTTCAAGTACAGCTTGAACAGTTACAGAAATTGGCTAGATATTAAGTCACAGAGAGTCTTAATATATTTCAAGCAATTTATATGATGAATAATATTTTAAAACTTCTATATTATAAACTTAAAAAGTCAATCCTCAAAATTTTGGGGGGGACATTTATAATGGGCATTTCAAAATGTACAGAGTGAACAATACTATAAATACCACAGATATCAAAATGTGAAGGATACATCTAAAGTAGTATTTATGGCTAAATTTAAAAAATGCTTTCTTAAAAGCATTAAGAAAAAAAGAAAATTAAATGATGTGACTTCAATTCAAAAATAGTAGTAGTAATAATAATAGTAGTAGTGGTGGTGGTCTTACTACTGCAAACAATGACGCTAACAAGAGTTAACAGTGGAGTGGTTATGTGCCAGTTGCTGTTCTAAAGTGTTTGTACGTATAAACTCATAAGAAACCCATGTGTAGATACTGAGTAGCTCAGCTACTCAGACTTGATGATCATTATTCCTGTTTTATAGATTGGAAATGGGCACAAAGAAGTTTCAAAACACTTCAAGATTACTTAGCTAGTAAATAGATGAGTTAGGGTTAGAGCCTAAACAATCTGTCTTCAGAGAAAGAGGAAGAAAAAGAATAACCTAAAGAATGTAGAGGGAAGGAACAAATAAAGACAAGGGCCGTCATAAATGAAACGGAAAATAAAGAATTATTAGAGAGGAGCAAAAAAAAAAACAACCCAGATAAACAAACCTCTAGTAATACTAATGAAGAACAATAGAAAAAATAAATAGTATTCAGAACAACAAAGAGGGTATAACTATAAATCACAAGAAAATAGTAATAAAAACTTTGACAATAAATTTGAAACTTAGGTCAAATGGATAATTTTCTGGAAAATTATGAATTACTAAATTTGGCTCAACATTTGAAAACCAGAATAAACCAATTAACAACTGGTTATCAGTTAGAGTGAGAAGATACACATACCCTATAACTTAGCCACTAATATGTATCTACAAATACTTTCCTATGTGTGAGGAGGCATGTACAAGAACATTCATGTTCATCAGCATGAAAGGGATAAATCATGGTATATACCATACATACCATGGACTCATACGTAGGAGTTAAAATGAATGAACAAAGCCACATTTATCAGCATGAATAAATCTCAGAAGCATAATGTTGAAGGAATAAAGCAAATTGCAGACTAGATACATGATGATACTGTGTTGGGAGTCCCAAGATGACCCTCAGGCTTGATGATTCAGTAGACGGGCTTATAGGACCCAGAAGAGTTGTACTCACAGTGTGTATAGCATAAGGACACAAATCAGCAAATGAAAAAGACTCGTGGGGCAAAGTCCAGGAGAAAGCAGATGCAAGCTTCCAGGTGTCCCTTCCCAGTGGAGTTGCATGAGATGTGCTTAATTCTCCCAGCAAAGATGTGTGACAACACGTGAAGTGTTGCCTACCAGGGAAGCTCACTTGATCCTGGGTGTCCATAGTTTTTATTGGGGGTCAGTCATGTAGTCTTGCAGTGTACACATGACTGAGCTCAGCTACTCAGACTCCAGGCCATCCCCATGTCCACCTAGCAAAAACAAATATTCACCATAAGTCACTTAGTTAGGATAAATTTATCCAAACTTGTATGGCATGGCCCAAGGCCTCAGTCTTACAAAAACACTTATCAAGTGGAAGGACTAAATTGTCTGCCAGGATCCATCCAGTGAAGGACCAGTTTTGAAGACAAGCCTTCCTTTGGAATGTGCAGGGTTTGAGCAACACAGGAATGCTGAGTTAACTCTTTCCTGCCCTGACGCCATATTTATAAAGTTCAAAGGCCTCTGAATCAATACTATTTATTAATGAATAGGTAAACCTCATGTGATGCTTAACACCCAATTTAAAATAGAGGTTACCTGTAGGATAGGAGGAGAATGCTAGGGAGAGGTACCCAGGGAACTCTAATTGTGTCTGTCATGTTTATTTAAAAGTTCTGAAACAAATATGACAAAAACAGGTTAAAATTTGACAAAGCTCTGGATGATGGGTACACAGATGCTATATTTTCCATAATTCTGTATATATCTGAAAATATTTAATAATAACAATAGAAAAATCTGTTAAACTTTTACAAAATGTAAATCATAGTGCTACATTAAAAAGAAAGATTTTTGTGAAATATTTGAAGAAATGATTTGCTCCATTCTTCAGTGTGCTACAGTATTGTCTCGAGGGGACGTTTTCTTCATAGGATTCGGAAAGGCAATCAAACTTAGCATACAAGAATTTGTTACTCAATTACATTATAGCCTTGTTTATTCTGAATGTTAAAGAATATTTGAATGTTGAGGTGGAATATCCAAGTTTTTAATGTACATAAGATTATTGTGGTTGTCATACATATGTAATGCATGCCTGGTATTCTTCAAAAATTATCAAATTACTTCCCACCTCAGGCCTCTTTATCCTGTACCGGCGCTCAGGCTAGTCCAGTAAGTTTGGTGTAGGATAAAAGGGAGAGGCAAAGGAGTACAGTATTTGAGCTTGAAGCAAATTGAACTGTGTTCTTTCCTTCCCTTCTTCTCCTTCCCCCCCATAAAATTAGTCCTAAGGAAAACAAGTCAACCTGTGGATTATATAAAGAAGGGGAAACAGCAGTTGAACCTCTTTGCATTGGGAATGGGAATTCTGTTTACCTTCCGTAAATCGTCACTTAACAGATTCCTTCCTGTGCCTACTATATGGAGGTCCTATACCTTGAGATGCAAAATAAGTATGGTCTTTTGCCCCAATATGTTCTGATAATGAAATCAAAGTAAACGGTTCAAAAGCCAGTTAGTTTTCCCTACATATTGTTTTGTGAGGAAAGCCTGCAGTAGCCTTTTTGTCACAATTTGTGCATCCCACCCTCCCAGCATTCACAACTCTAACTCATGTGTCAACAGATGAAGTTTTCACATGTCATGGACCCTCAGGGATACTTGAAATAGTCAAAATTGTAGGTTTGAAATTAAATAACGCAGGAGTCAGTGGAATGTGTTCATTGCCAAATGAATGGTACAAAGTGGATACTTACTACTAGCGGATGAAAGCAAGAAAAAGAGGTTGCCCCCTTTAGAGTAAAATTTCCTTTTCTTTCTCGCTAGAGTTATCATAACCAACTCAGATTGATTCATTTTGTTTATAATAGTGATAATATATTAAAAGAGTGACATGAGAAATATACAACTCTTTCATAGACTAGTTGAGAAACTGAAACCCATAAATGAACCTTGAGCTAATGAAGCAAAAAAGTAATTTATCTTGCTTTGATTTATAGTACAGAATTAGTTAGTTCTGTTGACTGAAATGTCCTTTTGTGATTGAGAAATGTTCTAGTTATTTGTCAGTATCCTTTCATTTTTTACTGGTCTTTGACGTTTATAGTCCGATATTTAAGGTGTTTTAAAGAATATGTAATTCTATTTGAGGTTCTATTGTATTGTTTAAAGTGAACTGAAAAGTGTATCAATGGTGTCTTACAATTTGTTTTCCCAAGTTGATACTGCCTAAACACTTTCAATAGCTAGTATGTATGTTGCTTCTTTTTTGTGTCTTCATGTTTAAACGGTTGGGATGAAGCTATCTTGTTACTGATAGACTAAATGACTCATTTTCAGCCAGCTACCAGGGTGAAATAATATTCAAGTATGCAAGTGAATTTTGCTACAATATAAGGAAATCTGGTGATCCAAATTAAATATAATTACTGTATAACTCCCCTAAGTGGGCACAGCTTTAATGTTGTCGTTACTGAGAGATAGAACTGAATTTAAAATTTTTAAATACGTAAAATGCTTCAGAGGTGAAGTCTAATATTTAATTCCAGTTGAAACACATCACAGATTTATACCATCATGTAATAACTTTGCCCTCATTACTTCGTTTTTCCTTTCTTAAATATAGTTATTCCTCAAGACCATTCCTTTTTGATTTATAGCTGTTTTCTGTAAATATTTATTTCCTAAGAGAAATTGTGTTCTCATTGTTTAACCTATTATCTTTACATTTGTGAGTCTTAAATCTTCACATCTAGCCCTTACTTCACACCTGGAGTCTAGTTCCATATTCCCATGTGTCTATAAAATATTTTTATTTGGATATCTTACTGTAACCCCAAGCTCAGTATATCTAAAGCAACATTTGCTTTTCCATACCTTCCTAATTATTGTATTTTGGGTACAGGCACCATTATATTTAGTTTCCATATAGGAGGCTTTTTAAATCTAACTTTAAAGGTCTTCCATAATTATTCCCACTTTGCTTGTCCAAACTTCCTCTTCCTACTTTCTAATATAAATACAGTCAAAGTAATCTCTTTAGTGTCTCCTGAATATTCTTACCTATTCTTTGAATGCTTCTTTCCTTCTCTCTGTCACGGTGCAATAATTTGCCTCTTTTTTGAAACCTTCCTTTCTAACTCTAATTCACATTGATTGATTTTTCCCTTGTATAACTCTTCGTTGCAAATATGTTGCCTGACAGTTATATCATTTAACAGTCTGTTATATTGATCAGCATTATGCATTTTTATTTATACTGTCATATTCATAACACTGTTTAATATGAAGTTTGTCTGATGTTCCCAACTTGACTGGCAGTGTTGTATAGTTGGCTCTTTTTCTCTCTTTTGTTGTTCATAAGGGTTAGCTCCTTTTTTCTCTAAAGATAAAAATTCTGTATATATGATAGCACAATTACTATTTAACTATTTAACTATATTACTATTTAACAATTACTATTTAAAGGATAGTTATGTGGTATCCATTCTCATTACTGATTTTTTTTTATTATCTCTGAGTGTCACTGTAATCATAGTGTTAAAATTTTATGACTGAATTCAGGCTAGTCAGATCATCAAATACTTAAAAAAAAGAAACTATTTATTGTTCTGTTGGAATATTATAATAGGCACAGATAGACTATTTCTTTGATTAATATACCATGTCTGGTAATTAGTTAACTGTATTTTGCAATGAAATTTTAGACTAATTTTTTAGTATTTAGTATTAGTAATTAGTATTAGTATTAGTATTTAGTAATTTTTTAGTATTTATAAATATCAGTATTTCGTAACTGATAAAAAATGAAAAAGTTTTCTTGGAGGAAATAGTGTGCTTTGAGAAACTCACTGGTAACTACCATATTAAAATGTTTATATATTTCAAACAGCAGTTTCAGATTGCATTAATATGATTTAACTGCTCCAGGTGTTTTCTCCATAGTAAATATTGCATATTAAGAAAAAAGAAAATACAGATTTCTATAAATCTCCCTTTTTATTGCTTACATTGGCATAGTTTACTTTATCGTTAGGGAAAGAGATAATAAAACCATCAAAATGTTTTGTTTTGTATTACTATCATTAGGAGGACAGGGTGTCCTTCTCACAAATACCTTACCTATTCTTCTCAATACTGTTTTTTGTTTTGAACTCTTGTATATTCATTTCTTTTCTCTAATTCTGTTTTATTAACTTTTCCATTTATATACTGTATATAGCCAACCTTATTCTAGAATAAATTTAAGATGACTTTTTTGTTCTTTTTATTGGCAACAATTGCTTCAGTTGCTGTTGTTACACAACCCCCCTTTCAAATCCTATGTAAGAGTTCTTTAACTATTTTCCCGATTGACTCATTACCCAATCATTAGAAATACTTATATTGGCTAGATGATACAGTGAGCCATCTGTAGAATCGACCAATACTGCCATAATTTTTTCCACTTGCACTTAACCTTTCTTTCCAAGCAAAGGAACGTGTTAATTTTTTTCCTGAATGTCTCATTGCAGTGTAAATTTTTATAATTTAGACCTATCACAGAAAGTTTTTACAATCTTAAGAAGTCTTAAATTCTTAAATTATCAGTAAGTTCATGTTATTTGTATTTTAGGGATTGGAATAAAATTTACTTAGATGATACTTGATGTCAAAGTAGAGTTTAAATTGTGCTTGTGAGTCAGATCTTAGTGTGCCTAACATTTTTATTTTTAATGTCGAGTTGTTGAATAGCTTTCTACCGTAGGTGTTATATCTGTTACTCTTCTTGATTTCTAATTGTTATGAGTGTTTATAACAGCTTCATGTAGATCTTCAGCTTCCTCTACCATTGACTTTTAAATATCTGATTTAAGAAATGGGGAAGAATAAATCAGAATTGCTTGGATTGTTTTTTCAAAACATACCACTGGGGATTGCTATAGTTTACTCCCTCTGCCATCCCTCTTTGGAAATCAATTCATGACTATAGTGAATCACTGTTACTGAGGAACTTAAGATAGTCCTCAGGTGTGTCAGTTTGTCTTAGTATCCAGAGAAACTAGACTGCCTAATACTTGTTTATTTTTAAAAAGTTATCAAAATTATTCATGGAAAGTGGTATTTCATAAAGCAATAAATGACTACAAATTTCAAATATGTAACTTATCTAGTAATAAAAGTATTTATTCTTATCTTAAAGTATTAAATTAGACAAATACTTACATAAGAGAAATCGTTGGTTATTAGGAGAACAATCCTGAATATGGTACCCTTTTCTTTAAGAAAACATTCAGATTTTAAGGAGCAAGTACTAAAATTAACACAAAAGGGGAATTCTTAACTAAAAGTTATTTTCGGTCCTCATTCTTATTTCCTTTTGTCTTGGATAACCTTCACGAAATGTATCTTTTTTATAACCAGTGTCCTAAAAGTTGCCAGGTTTCATTTGTCTGCTTTCTGATCTGCCTCAAGTACAGGTCCCTTCTTTTCTTCTCTCTTTACTCTTGAATTAATCCTGTACCTACTTCACAGGCCGATTCTTTGATGAGAATGAATCCCCTGTTGATCCGCAGCATGGCTCTAAACTGGCGGATTATAATGGGGATGATGGTAACATAGGTGAGTATGAGGCAGACAAGCAGGCTGAGCTGGCTTACAATGAGGAAGAAGATGGTGATGGTGGAGAGGAAGACGTCCAAGGTGAGCGTGGGCCTGGCCTCCATGCTGTGACCATGAAACCCACCTCTTAAGTTTTCTGGTTGAATTTGTGTAGAATTTCCCCCACTAATTAGCAATGCAATCTTAATATGAAGAAGTTCTGTGCAGTTTTTCATAATTATTTTCATTTTTAGTTATCTTAGGTATTATTGATACAGTTACAATTTGAAACTCACAATCTTCAGAAATTTTAAAACTTAATTGTTTAAAATGGCTCTAGACTTTACCTAAGGCAAGTACTCCCAGAAAAGAATTCTTTTCCAGTTTCTCATCTCAAAACATTTCAATTATTCTAGGAACAAACATTGACCAGACAACCTTTTTTGCTGTAAGGGAAGCCACAAAAGGAATGGTCTCCTCTACTCTGAATATAAGATTATTATTTCACTACTGATTCAGCATAGGAATACTGTTTTTGAAATTTTTTCTGAGGCCTAAAATTTATATTTAACTATCAGTTTGTTAAATAGAAGATTTGTCTGTTTTATGTTTAATACACAGATTCAACAAATTTTCCTTGTTAACTGTGTTACTTCTGAGCTTTTAACTTAGTGAAAGTTCAGAATCTACCTGTGTGCATGCAGCCCTACCCATGCATGCATGTTAGAGTATGTTGCTTTCTTGCAAGTTTTTAGGCCTGTTTTCTGCCTGTTTACATCGTTTAGTAGTATATGTGGAGTTTTTCTTTTTTTCCACAGAAGTTGAATATGAACTTAATGTGTGAAGTCTTATAATTTATAATATTATGCATGAAACATTTTTTAATGTAATCTGTCTTGATTTACTCCTTAACTCTTTGTAAGGTAATTAAAGTTTATTTAGGTTTATGACAAGAATTGTTTTTATTACGTTGGTGCAAAAGTAATTGTGATTTTTGCAATTTTTAACCTTTTAAACAGCAATTACTTTTGCACCAACCTAATATAAAACTCAGAAGAAAATATAGTTGTCCTAGAATATTACATAGTTAATAGAAAAAGGGAAACTAGTGACTGACTTCCACCCAGGCATTGTTTTGATAGCCCATTCTAGTTTTGGAAGACTGGTTATTGGGAATAGAAAGAGATTAATAAATGCTAGGAGTTTTATAAGGATATGTTAATGAGAACTTCTTAAACACCTTTTGGTACTTTTGAATAAATTATATTCACCTTTTCTATAATCTCATCCATTTTTCATAAATTACCATTTTTTTCTTATTGCTTTTGTGATGTGTTTGAATTATATTTATTTGCAATTATTTGTAACATTGCTTTAAGGCTTTTCCATACATTTATATCATATCACCAATTAGAATGTAAGCAGGAATTTTCATTTGGCTTCTATTTTGTTTGTATCCTTTTCTGCCTTCATATCCACCCCCCATCCCTCATAGTACTTAGCACACAAAGGGCCCTCAGTAATGTTGTTAACTGATAATTTTGTGCTTTCCTATTGAGTTTTTAGTCTTATAACTGTGACTAGGGTAATAACTTTTAACCTCTGGTTTTAGAAGCTTGCTTGGTTTACGCTTTAAACCTCTAGTTTTCTTTCAGAAGGGTTTCTATCATCTTGCTGGATAATTTTAAGGTTTTCATTAGAGCAATTAATTTCAACCATAATTGAAAATAATTTCTTATATTTTGGCTATCTTAAAGTTGATGAATTTTATTACAAATTTTCAGTTTAATATTTTTATGGTTTTTATCCATAGCAAGTACATTTATCTTCCGTGTCTTCTCTCTCTTTCCGATATCTTCTCCCTCTCCTACCCTCAGTTCTCATTGCTACTTTCCACTGTAGGTCCTCAGTACCCTCATGCTGCCCTGCCTTTTCTTTTGCAAGGAAATAAATCCAGTGACTCTAAGGAATATAAGGAAAATGATCCAAGATGATATCCTCAATGAAGTAGGGAGGGGATTGGTACATTTTGAGGTTTCTTCATTTGCAAGTGAATCTTATTTGAGCTGGGGGTTGCCTTTATCATTTTTATCCCATTTTGGGATTCACTAGATGATGGCAGCAGAAGGATAGGGCAGCTACCAAGGGGACTTCCTTATCATAGGGAACAGAAAGATACAAGAACATCTCAACTCTAGCATATAAAGAGGGATAAATTTGGGTGCAATGATTAAAAAGGAATACTAGAGATCCAAATAATTTTAAACATGTTTAAATGTTTTATTTAAAAAATTTTTAGGTATAGTATTAACTGTCCAAAAAGTGGGGAAGGAGAATTATGGCTGTTCCCTAGTTTATCAACAATTTGGATTCCAGTGTTTATTATTAAGTTAGAATATTTGGAATTTAAAAGAATTTCTTCATAGCTTCAATGTAGAAATAATTATTGGGTTCCCAGGCCAGTTTGTACTTGTAGCCAAAGCAGGCAGTAGAATAGAGTGGTAAAAAAATATTGGCCTTCAAAAATATGGTGATGGAAGGAGAACTGACTCTGGGTGGTGAACACACAATGGGATTTATAGATGATGTAATACAGAATTGTACACCTGAAATCTATGTAATTTTACTAACAATTGTCACCCCAATAAATTTAATATATATATATACACATATATATATATATATATATCTATCTATCTCTATATATAGAGATAGATAGATAGATAGATAGATAGATAGATAGATAGATAGATTAGATAGATAGATAGATAGATAGATAGATAGATAGATAGGTGTGTGTATTAGCCTGAGAATTAGGAGACCAGCTTTTCAAGTCACTTAAACTCTCTGGGCCACAATTTCATCATCTGTACTGTGAGCGTATTGAACTAGTGTTCTTCTCACTGCTAAAATTCTGTGGTCACATTCACAATGGAGTCACTATATTTAACACAAGCATTATAGGAAAACGTGTCAGATTTCCGCATGCCTGAAACACATCTTCCCCTAAACCTAGGGGAAAAAAGTGGAAACTACTGCAGCCATTGAGACTCTGCAGCCAGAGATATAAAAAATTGAAGCATGCATTTTAGAAACACTATCAAGGTTCTAGCAATAGGGGCTCTTCTCTGTTTTCTCTAGGATTAGGAAGTTTTTTCACAAGCTGTTGTGTCCCTAGGAGTAGAGATTCCAGCTCCAGGTCCGAGGTTCTGGCTTCAGCTAAGGACACTCTGGATTATGAAATGGAGGTTTGGGCAGCATCTCTGCCAATAGGGAGCTGACGGTTTCCAGCTTTAGCTGGATGCCTGTTCGTATGTATTGATCCTTTGGGTCAGCACAACCTGCAGAGTGTTTTCTTATAGAATTAAGTGAGGCCTAATTTTCCTGTGTACAACGCTGGTTTATTTTGGTTTTAAATTCCTGGTTTCCTGAAGCAACCTAAAAGAAATATTTTGTTTACATTGGTGTAAAATTTTGTGTGTGTGACTTCTTAATGATCAGCTCTGGAAATACACTACACATCTGATGGATATCTCTTTTAATTTATTCTTTATTGTATTAAGGAGATGGATATTTACAAATTCCTTGTATTCTTACCTTTAATCCCATATAAGCTCCAAGTTTGTTTAATAGGATATGAAATGCATATTACTAAGCATGCCTATGGAAGAAAGCTTAGCATAGTGCTTAAGTGCCTGGATTCTGGGGCCAAGCCTGTCTGAATTTGAATCTTACCTCCACCATTTACTAGCTCTGTCACCTTGTGAATTACCTAACCTCAATGCCTCAATTTCCTCATCTGTAAAATAGGAATATTGGGTGGCCGGTTGTCAGTTGGTTAGAGAGTGGTGCTAAGAAAACCAAGGTTGCTGGTTTGATCCCCGCATGGCCCACTGTGAGCTGCGCCCTCCTTAAAAAAATAATAATAATAATAAAATAAAATAGGAATATAGTTACCTAACTCAACAGTTGTTATGTGGATTACATGATTTAAATATTTGTTCAGCACTTAGAACAGTTTTTCACACCATAAGCACTATACAAGTATGTGTGTTTTTTAAATATTACTCCATCATCATTTTCTTTTTTTTTTTTTTTTTAAGATTTTATTGGGGAAGGGGAACAGAACTTTATTGGGGAACAGTGTGTACTTCCAGGACTTTTTACCAAGTCAAGTTGTTGTCCTTTCAATCTTAGTTGTGGAGGGTGCCATTCAGCTTCAAGTTGTTGTCCTTTCAGTCTTAGTTGTGGAGGGCGCAGCTCAGCTCCAGGTCCAGTTGCCGTTGCTAGTTGTAGGGGGCACAGCCCACCATCCCTTGGGGAGTCGAACTGGCAACCTTGTGGTTGAGAGCCCACTGGCCCATGTGGGAATCGAACCGGCAGCCTTCGGAGTTAGGAGCATGGAGCGCCAACCACCTGAGCCACCGGGCCCGACCTATACAAGTGTGTTTTGAATAAAATAATAATTACAAAACTAAAAGCAAATCTAGAACTTGTTCTCTGGGTTGCCTGCTTTAGAGGATAATTGCAGTTTAGCCTGTGGATTAATTTGTTTGTTTTAGTGGCACCTCACTGCCTTATTGCCCTGAGACATTCTTGCTTGGTAGAGCTTGCGTTAAGGAGGTGGTTCTTTCTTGACCCAGAGGGAATTTAGGAATTATTTAATAAATTATAAATGTCTTTATATTACCTTTAATAGTCATTTTATGCTGTGAGCTATTTACAGATTTTGCTGTTTTGTAAAGTGAAATAAAATATTAGTTCATATAATTATATTTAGTGGTTATCTGTTACTCTATATCAGATTTGGCTAGGTAATTTCATCAGACTTTACAGATAAATGCAAAGAGATTAGTAGAAATTTGAATTCTAGTTAGAATAGCTACACTGAAAATGGACTCTACTTAATGTAAATATAGCTCAATGTAAGAAAAACATAATATTCTAAAAGTCCTATGAATTCTGAAAAACAATGTGAAGGCACGATACTAAAACTTTGCTAAAGAGCATAAATAATACCAACAAACTCTTCCTTATATTTATAGAGGACCTTGGAAGTAAAGACTATCTTCATGTGCATTATTTTATTTTGAGGCAGGAAAAACAGTTGGTATTTCTGTTCTACTGAGAAGGTAATTAGAGGTCAACAGAGGTTTAGGAACTAGATCATGTTTGTTGAGTGCCTGAGCCAGGACTAGAATTCAGTTTTTTCTGTTTTTAAACCTTCGCTCTTGTTTTCGCTTTATAATTATTCATTTAAAACTCCCCAAAAGTAATAGCATTTTTTCCTTTCCATTTCCTATTAAATTTCTCCTCCTTTATATAGCAGCTTTTCCCACTGCCCCATGGTGATTAAGTCTTCATTTAATTACTGAAGTCCTGAAAGATGAGTTTATAGCCAGCCATAGGGTGAGGTCCACAACATAGATCCTAGGTGCCAGTGATTAGTTTCCTTTTTAAAACCAAAGATAACTTTTGAAAGTACAAAGAGTTCTTTGATAAGAGATTGATTATCATATTTTCCAAATACAAGTGTGATTATGGATGTAATTTCAGCCTTTACATGTAACATATGTAAAGGCTGGGGTTAACATTGGGGTTATCATACATAGTGGATTACACTATTAAAAATATGAGATTAGTTTATTAGAATATGATGCAAAATGGTTTCCTGCAATTCTAAATGCAAATTTCTGTTAAGTTTAAATGGAAAGGTTTTTTTTATTTCTTTTATTTCTTTTATTTTGTTAACAGGGAAGTTGTTGAAAGGAAAGAGAAAGTTGGTTGTTTGTCATTTTTTTAATGAATAAATGTAAAGAAGAAATAAGAACACATCATTATGGAAAGTTAATACAAAGTACATACACCACGTGGCATCTTTCTTCAACATAATTTTACCATAAGATAGAGAAGCTAAGAGTTAAAACCTATCAAGCCCAAAAGAATAGATTTCATAAAGCTATATATACATATGAATTTGGATTCTAATATATAACTCTTTAAGTTATATAAAATTATATTTCTAGAAAATTATGCTAGTAACACCTCAATCTATCAAAAACTAAGCTATTGAATAGTTGTAACTGTGAACTAGACAGTAAGAAAAGTCATTTTTTAAGGCTGGAGGAGCCAAAAGATATCATTAAAAGCCATGTACTAAAAAGGGAGCTTCTTAGGCTGTGGTTGAAATACTTTTCATTCTTGTTCTAACAGTTTAATACTCTGAGCAGCCTTATTTCAAAACCTGTAGTTTGTAGCAAAATTAGAAGAGAAGGATTGCTATTGGCAAATAAACTGACAATAATGTGAACTGACAGGTGATAGCCAAGAAGAACCCAGAAAAACCTGTCAATAACCAAGTAAGTCAAACTCCAGAGCACTCTATGGAGTTGTTCAATATAGCTACATGAAATTACTTTGAAGATCTTACTGTCTAATAATATTATGTAATTTCTTTTCTTTTTGGTAAAGGAAAGGTTAAGTTTTAGTTCGTATATTCCATTTAGGAAGTTACTGGTAAGCTCTTTGCAGAGAAGCATAGGAATTCATTAAAATGTTAAAAGTTGGGATTATGTGTAACTTATTTTCTAATTTTTATATGATGACTATGGATTAATTTTATAATTAGAAAAAACATTATGGTTTTTAAAGGTATAAAAATGTATACAGAACCGGTTTCTACCAAAGTTTTAATTACAAGGATTAAACTTCATCTATATAGAAATAATGCTATATTTATACAAAAGGATCAGGTCCTCAATGTTTGTGGGTTCCTAAAGTTTTGCTAACTGTATCTCTCTAGCTTCCTTCTTTTCTCCCTCCCTTTCTTCCATCCATCCATCCATCCATCCATCCATCCATCCATCCATCCATCCATCCTCAAAAGATGTTAAAATTAAGTAATCTTTCAAAATAGTTACAGACTTTTCTCTCTTTAGCCAAGTGACTAAGAAATAGAACACTATTTGCAGAAGGTGTAAAATAATGAGCAGAAAACTACCTTAGGGCTGAGGGAAAAGACACATTATTGAATTGGATTTCTGTAAGTGATTTTAAAAATAATATTCTTGATATGTAATTATTTCCCTTACAGATGATGAAGAACGAGAACTTCAAATGGATCCTGCAGACTATGGAAAGCATCATTTAAATGATGTCCTTTAAGCCCTAAAGGAAAACTTCAGAAAACCTAAAGTGCTGTAAAATGGAATCATTTCTACTTTGTTGTTTTTGACTTTTGTTGTAAAGATCAGTTGTATCAGTTGTAAAGATACATTGAGATAGATTTAAGGAAAAATTTTAATGAAGGAATGTACCCATGTACATATGTGAACTTTTTCATATTGTATTATTAAAGCAGAGACTTTTTTGGTTATATTATAGTTGAGCCAGAGATAATATAAGCAAAACTGTAGTCTTTGCATTTAAAGCAAACTAATGTATATTTTACATTTTATTGAGCCTAATTCTTTCCACAAATGGACAAACAGGAAAAAAATGGTTGTACAGTTTATATGCTGCACATAGCATAACCACAGTGAGAACAGTTACTCAGCTGAAAAATGTTTTATACACTAATATATTCTTGTTAGCCCAACGGGTATTCTGTTCCATCTACCCCTTATCTCATGCTCTTCAAGGAATTATACCTAGAATAGTTAGATAAAAGAGGGGAAACCTGGAAGCCAAACACTGGGCAGCATGTGTGCAAAATCACTTCCCTACTCTTTCTGTTTTACATGAATGCTGATGTGTTTTGGCAGATAAGCTTTCAGCGAGACCTGATGAAAGTTGGGGTTAATCTGCAAAGACATAACAATATCTGAGTTATACCTTCCTTAGTTCATGAAATTGTGAAATGCATGATTGACAATATATTTTCAATTTTTTTCTCCCACATAATACCAGTACTGTTTAACTATAACCAGCACTGGCTAAAAATTATATTTTCAGAGGTCAAGTTGGTGAAGATATTCATGACTTAAATGCCAGATTCTGAAAGGCTAAATCAACTTTGAAATAAATCTGCAATCAGTATTTCAAAGCTTGTCTGGTAGTTTTAGTGATCTTATTTGACTAGACTTTCTCAGAATTACTAAATAAGGAGTTTTAACAGATTTGTATTAATGCACAGATAAATAGTACAGTGAGGTCTACAGCCGTTTCATTAAAATAGCTTAAAAATTTGTAATGAAGACGAAGAATCTTTGTAATTACTTAGTATGTTAGTTAAGAACCCATAAACCTCATATTTGCTAGTCTTACAAAATTATTTTAAATGCATTTGTCTTTTTTGACACTTTTTAGTAGAATGTGTAAGCTAGCTAATCCTTGTTTTCTGAGTTAAAGCACTTTTAAATCTTATTCCCCCTCCCCCCAAATAAAAGGTTTTGGTCATAAGGAGAAATTTAAGGTTGCTAGCTGTGTTTTAGAAGGGCTACTGGTATTGCACATAAACATGAAATGCTTCCCACGCCCCACCCCCACCCCACCCCATACTCAGGTTCTAGTCAAAATTCAAATTTATAGAGATTTTAAAAAAAGGTTTTTCACTTATTGAAGGTGCAAAAATTCTTAGACTTTAGTTTGAAATTATTAAGCAACCAGGAAAAGATGTAGTGATTTACTAAAATTGTTGTTTCTATCATATCAAAGTAAACAATTCATGCTTTTGCAATGAGTAGAGCCAGGCTTATGAATAGGTATGATAGTTCACAGAATTTTTTTAAATGGAGTTAAAAGGAATTAATGTACACCGTATGGGCATTAGGATGAGAAGATGAATCTAAAACATACTCCTAGTAATACTTTATATTTAATACTGTAATTTCTTTATAAATGAAAACCATGAAATTTTTTGCCTTAGTTCCATTGTCATAAAAACAATCTCTTGGTTATATGGTCGCTATTACTTACACAGCAAAATTTCTTCAGTTAACAGTCTAGACATTTTATAAACTGAGAAATCTTGGACCAGTTGATAATACTTCAGACTATATTAACATTTTAATGCTATAAAATACTATGTGAATCTCTTAAAATTCTGACGTTCTACAGTCTGTATTAGACATGCTGGTTTTATAATGTTTTACTTCTGCCTTAAAATTTAGGTTTTTCAAATGTATTTTTGCCCTGAATTAAGTGTTAATTTGATGAAAACTCTGCTTTTAAAATCATCACTTACTGGGTTCTAATAAATTAAAAATTAAACTTGTTTTACTATGTTGCTTATTCTGATACATACATACACATCATCACACTCATGTGATTCAAATAGTCCATTTTAACACCAAAATTTGAGTACATTTAGAATTTAAGCTAAGCTAAACTAGAATGGTAGACATTTTTACACTAGGGATATTTACTGTAGTGATAGGTTATTCAACAAATATTGAATATTTCGTACGTGCCCAGCATTGTTCTAGGTAGTAAGAATACTGCCGTGGATAAGATAGGCCAGGTTTCTTTTCATATAGAGCTTACATTCAACTGGGAGCAGTCAGACAATATACAAGTAAACACAAACCAGATCCTTTTAAATAATGATAAAAGCTATTAAAAATAAAACCAAGTTCCAAAATCTCTAAGGTTCCAAATATTCAGGTTTTTACTTAACTGAAACATTACATTTGTGAGGCTAGAATATCATGAGCAAGAAGAGAAATGAGGCTGACGAGGTATGGAAGGGGGAAGATAGTGAGAACCTTGTAAGTTCAGGCGACTTGCTATTGACCCATAAAGAGAAAATGCAGAATATAAAATATGCATGGAAGGATGATTCCACGGTAAATATTCAGACTTCAAAATCATTTCTAAAACGTGTCCATTTATTTTTAAAAATCGGAAGATTGTGTGCCTTTTTGACTTCTCATTTGTATAATGCTATAACAACAAAATTTGCTAAAATAGGAGGACAGAGAATCTGTTAAAAAATATTTGTGAGGGAGACAGTCATTTTCCATAATTGCTGATCTTGGAAACTTCTGTTCCCTCACATGTCTGGCCCAATGACTCCAAATAAGACAATCAAACACGGTAACATCAATACATTTCCAAAGTTCTAATATCACATGTGGGCCATCAATATTCAGTTCTAATTGGGCTACATCCAGTTCCTTTTAAAAGACTCTCCTCACTAAGGGTTCCAAATGAAAATTCAACCAACTATACCAGAAAAAAGGGGAAATTTAATGGTCCATGTAAGTAAATTGCATACAGGGCAGGAGTCTCCTGGACTTGAAGACATTGAAACAAGGACTTGAATGCTGCCATCTTTGTTTATCCAACTCCCATTTCTGCTTTTCTCTACTCTTTACCTTCATTCTCTCAGACCAGCCTCCCTACTCAAAGCTCTAACCAAGAATCCCAGTAGGTCACATTTTCTTATTTTTGCCACCTGAGAGGGGCTGCTCCTCTTTCCTTAGTTCTACTTCAATAAAATTTGAGAGATGGGACACTTCTGCTTCTGTCTATGATTAACTTGACTATCCCTTCTGGATTAGTAGCAGCTATAAAACTGGACAAGATATATTAAACAACTGTATTCAAGCAGAGAAGGGAAACTTAAGCAGTTGAGCCCTACAATCAGCCAGCTTTCTGTGGTATAAAGAGGCTGGAGTGCTGAGCTGAGAAGACAGATCATAGTGGGGAGCAGCTGAAGCAGGAATCGATGAGGTTGGGTATCAGATAAGAGAGCTATTCAAAGAGCTATTCCAGAAATCTATGTGGGGTCACCACAAGTCCAGGGCTGTATGTAATCAGAGCAAGACCACTTGATACTTACCAGATAGCAGTGGCTACACAATTGAGAATGGAAAATACATACCAAAGGTCAATAAGTGTTGGCATAAAAGCGGTGCTAAGAGACATTGGGTTTCTGGGCCTGCCAAGATGGAGATCTTAACAACTGAAGCATCCAGCTGAAACATTAGAAAGACTGTACCTTTGGAGTAGAACATGCCCTAAAGTAAGACCTACTCTAGACCTGCTCTAACATGCTCTGACAAGATTGTCAGGAGACACAATATGGAGCTTGACTCCTGCTAAGTTGGAACTTATAAAACTCTTTAGGCTTTCCATAGACATGAACTAACAAAACCAAACTAAGCCTATATACCACTTTAAGTTGACCATTCAGTAACTGAAGTACCTGCTAAAACAAGAATCATCACTTTTCAGAAGATAACAGAATCCAAAATTTCTACAACATATGCACAATGTCCAGTATTCAATAAAAATTTACTAGACATGAAGACAAAAAGAATGTGATCCATAGTTTTAAAAATTTAACATGGCCTTTGTTATTATTTTTTATATTGTTACTTGTTAATGCATGTATTAAAATATGTTCAAAGATTAAACAAAAATATGTCTTGAGTGAACAGAGAATCTCAGCAGAGACATGAAAATTATATAATGGGAATTCTAGAACAGCAAAGTACAATAACTGAAATGAAAAATTCATTGGATGTGTTTAATAGCAGATTAGAGGTGGCAGTAGAATGAACTTGAAGACACAAATATAGTTGTTCTGTAAGTATTTGGAAATAGAGGATTGAAATGTTGAGACCCAGAAATATGGATTTGGGATTCATTCTTCAAATATTGAGTCCTCAAGATGCCCTCCACCCACCCCTAAAACATAAGCCTAAAGATTCCATCATGAAAGAACAATGATCATTGTTTCATTTACTTTTTGAGTACCTAATATGTGTAGAGAACTGTTCTGAATACTGTGGATACAACAGTGACAAAGTCCCTGCCTTTATGGAACTTATATGCCAGAGGGAGAGAGGGAGAAATAGATAACTATTTTCTATAATTATAGTGATACATGCTATGAGAAAAATCAATCAGAATAAAGGAATAGTGATGGAAGAGTGCTATTTTAGATAGCTTGATCAAGGAGGACCATTCTGACAGGT
Source organism: Rhinolophus hipposideros (assembly GCF_964194185.1). Taxonomy (NCBI): domain Eukaryota; kingdom Metazoa; phylum Chordata; class Mammalia; order Chiroptera; family Rhinolophidae; genus Rhinolophus; species Rhinolophus hipposideros. The sequence goes on from NC_138051.1 coordinate 40,725,482, forward strand.
GGTGTGAGAAAAAGCCATGTGAATATCCTGTGCAACACTATCCAATGGAAATATAATGCAAACCAATGTAAAATTTTTTGGTATCCACATTTAGAAAACATGAAATTTTCATATTTGACCGATATATTAGAAATATTACCATTTTAACATGTAAACAATATAGGATACTATTAATGAGATATTTTATTTTCTTTTGTACTAAATCTGAAATCTAGTGTATATATTTACATTTACAGCACACCTCAATTTGGACACTAAATTGTCATTGGAAATATGATTGGTATTTATAATTCAATTAACTGATAGTTAAGTATATTCACATACTCATGTTCCAAGCAAGCTTAAAAAGTTTTCCAATAACTTAGTCAAGTATTAAGTTTTTTCAATAGACTTTACTTTTTATGGCAGTTTTAGGTTCACAGCAAAATTCAATAGAAAGTAGAGTCCTCCCCTCCCCCAGCTTTCCCCACCATCAACATCCTGCACCAGTATAGAATTGTTTGTAACAATTGATAAACAAACATTGACACATTATCAACCAAAGTTTTTGTTCCCATTAGTATTCACACTTTGTATTGTACATTCTACGGGTTTGGACAAATGTATAATGACATATATTCACCATTATAGTATCATGCAGAATAGTTTCACTTCCCTAAAAATCACTTGTGTTTCACTTATTCCTCCTTCTTAGCCCTAAACCCCTGGCAACCACTGATATTTTCATAGTTTTGCTGTTGCCAGAATATCATATACTTGGAATCATACAATATATATATAGCCTTTTTGGAGTGGCTTCATTCATTTAGTAATATGCATTTAAGATTCCCCCATGTCTTTCCATGGCTTGATAAGCTCATTTCTTTTTAATTTAATTATATTCCATTGTATGGATGTACCAGTTTGTTTATCCATTTACCAACTGAAGGATATCTTGGTTGCTCCAAGTTTTGGCAATTATGAATAAAGCTGCTATAAACATTTGTGTGCAGGTTTCCATCTGGACATAAGTTTTCAACTCTTTTGAGTTAAAAATACCAGGCTTTTTACTGTAGTAAAATACACACAAAATTTACCATTATACATTTACATTTAAAGTGTACAATTCAGTGTCATTAAATACATCCACAATGTAGTGCAGCCATCACCAGTATCTAGTTCCAGAACTTTTTCATCACTCCAAATGGAATCCATGTTAAACAGTCACTCAAGTATCAATTTTAAATTTTAAATTAATTAAAATCAAACAAAATTAAGCTCCTCAATCACACTAGCCACACTTCAAGTGCTCAGTAGCTGTACGCAGCTAGTGGCTACTGAAGAGCACAGGTCTAGTGGCAGAAAATTGGAGGCAGAGGAAACAATAAATACAAAGCCCTTGACAAACTTTTTCAAAGAACAGTTAGTTAGCCAGTATGACTGGAGTACAAAGAGCAACAGGTAGGGAATGCAGTTAGTGAAGTAGCCAAGAGGCAGCGAATGAGGGGCCTTGCCTATCATAGTAAAGACTAGTTTTCAAGGGTGATGGAAAATTAACAAAGAAGTTTAAAATGATGACTCTGGCTGCTGTGTTGTAAAAATTAAAGGAGGTCCAAGAATGAAGAAGTAAGACTCTAAAGGCTGTTACAGTATTTCAGGTGAGAGATGATCTTTCTTGAACTACAACGGTAGCTGAGGTGATAAGAAGTGTTTGGATTCAGGATATATTTTGAAGGTTTAGTTTATTGCACTTACAATAAATTTGACGTTAGATATGAGAAAAACTGTATTCTGTGAAGTGGAGAACACAGAGTAGCAGGTTTGAATTTAATTTTGACTATATTAAGTTTGAGATGGTCATTGGCATCAAGTTATTGCAATATTGGAGCAAAATGACAGCTTTTGGTATTTCAATATTACGACTATTACTTCCTAGTTGTAATAAGAGTTAACAAAAATGTAACTCATACAGATAGAATGAATATAAGAATGGATTGTGAGGTGCATATGCTCCATATACTCTGGAATAGGGTCCTACTGAAAGACTACTGAAGATCCAAGTTACTTCTATGGCATTACTTAGTGAACATCCTATTTCATTAATGTTTTCATAGCAATAGTTTTGAATAATTTATAAGGCACGCATGTCACTAGTTTTTTGCATTACAATTTTCCCCCCTGTAGCTACTGCTTTGCATCTAAATATACTTAAGACTATTTTTAAGTTTGTATTTTTAAACCTTTATCTTATTCTAAAATCTTGGACAGGATTGTTACTGAAGCTTAATGGCATTAACTACCATTTAAGGATCAAGAAAAACACTGCTAAATGTTTTCCATAAATAATCTCATTTGATCTTCACAACAATCCACTTAGATGTTGCAGAAGAGACTAGGAGAAAGAGACCATTGGATGTAAATGACTGAGGTGAAAAAGAGAACCAAACACAATTATCCTCTGTGAAAAAATGGGGTTAAAATGTTAAATAAATTGCAAAAGCATTTAGGCTTACTACCAACAACATTTCTCAAGTTAGTATCTACTTTTCTAACCTTAGTATTTTCTAGCCATAGAACAAGTGGGATGTGGTCTAATGAGCAGGAAGACTTGATTGTATTTCTTACTAGCTGATTGTGACTGTTTTTGTATAAATATCTTCTCCCCCCTCCTTTAAAAAAAAAACTTAAAGTGTCTTCAACTGAAGAGTGAGGAGACTATTACCACCTATTCTACCTTTCTCACAGGGTTGTTGAGAGAATCAAAATGCATGTAAATGCATACAAAAGTGCTTTGTCAATGGCATATTTTCCTTAAGTTTTAGGAGAGTTGAAGGTATTAAATTACTACTTGGAACTTTTTTTTTAGAAATTTTTTTATTTGATTTAAAAATTATTGTAGTCATCAATTGGGGTAATTGTTTAGTTTATATTCTATTGTTTTCCACGATACACACTAGATAATCAGTAACCATTTTTTGATTTCCAGTTGGTTTTTCAGGAATCTATTATTTTGTGGACAATTACCAGTTCTGCATGCTGCATGAGATGGGCTCTCAATAAACGTCGCAGAACATTCTTGCACTAGGAAGATTTAGGATGCAAATAACTCAGAGATCTGGCAGGATCTCTAGTATACGTCTTTCAGAAGACAACCTACCTGCTTCACACTTTGAAAAAGAAACAAACAGATACCCAGGCCTTCTCAGCTTACCTCTCAACCTCATCTCTCTCCACTATCCTCCCCTCATCTCTGTCCCCTAGTAGTGCACAGAACTGCTTGCCCAACTGCTCAACACCATTTTTTGTTTGGACCTTCCCATTTGTCGTTTGCTTTAATGTTTACACACACTTCCTCTGTAGTATCCGCTCTTGCTTTCCGTCTCATCTTATGAGAGGCTTCCAGACTCCCTTACAGGCACTCCTGATACGTCTGTCAATAACTTTCTTGTAGTCTATCACTGTCTTTAAATTGTTTGTCACCGTCAATAGACTGTGAACTCTGGGAAGGCAGGGTCCAGTCACTGTTGCTCAGTGTTGGTCTCTCGCATATACTAGTATGGTCCTAACACATTGTGGTTTTTCCACAAATTGTTTTTGACTGAATTACGTGACCGGAGTTTTAGTAAACAAATAATGCTCTTCCAACCACTAGGCTTGGTTTTCGGATATTCTACTAAGACTGGACGCTCCGGATTAATACATTTTTTTTTTATTTCACCCAGTGAGGTTGATCATCTTTTGACCCAGGCCTGCAGGTGGAAACCCATCCGTCTGAATCTGATTTCTCAGCCGAACCACCGCCGACATCGCGTGGAGATGAAGGGCGTGGGCTTGTAAAACAGATCTAGGAGCAATTGCTATGTCTTCTAGGCAGTGAGTTGGAAAGAAAGTCTTTATGCGCCACCGGAATCCCAGGAAAGACGAAGGATTCGTCTTACCCTCACCTCCGGATGCGCTCTCCACACACCGCCTCTGCTAGCGCGCCAAGCCGCTAGTCCCACCCCCTCCTACTCGGCTCCACCCACCTGGCGCGCCCGCGTTACTAAAACCCTAGCCGCCGGAGTGCGCGACGCATTCCTAAGCCCCGCCTCCAAGGCGAGGGCACGCTCCCCCTCCCAGTTCTGCCTAAGCAATTCCGTTAGTAGCAGGAGGAAAAACCGTCCTTCGGGTCCCCGCCTCTCCACTCTTAACGCTTTACTCCCTACTCCCCCTGCGACCACTACACAGCCAGCTACGGAGGCCCCTAAAGTACAAATGTCCCCCAGGCCCTCCGCGTATCCAGATAGGTTTTGTTATTGTTGGTCTTAAGGCCCTGCATTCAATTTTTGTCAGGAATTCGGGCTCGCGAGTTTCTTCCGGCGGCAGGAACTCCAACGCTCTTCAAGGAAGTAAAACTTGTTTTTCCTTTCTTCCTTTTCTTTTCTTTTTTTCTTTTTTCTTTTTTCTTTTTTTTTTTTGCCGCTGTGGCCGCCCCGCATTCCTTCCCTCCCACCTCGCGGAATTGTGGCGGGAGGGGGAGGAGGAAGTTAAAGCGCCTGCGCGCAGAGGCCGCTTTCCATCCGGGTCCCTGTCCGTGCGGTGCAGCAGGTCGGTAGGCGGGAAATGGCGACTGGCTGAAGGAGCTGGTTCTGTTGCTGCTGCGGGCTAAGCGGGAAAGACACCACACACTGCGCAGTCGGGACCATCGCCGGAGCCTGAAGACACTTCTCTGTCGTCATAGTTAGGTAATCCCCCTCGTCCAGACACTGCCGCTGCTCCCAACCCTAGTCTTCCTCCTCTTCCAGGGCCGTGTGCCGGGATCTCCTCCCCTTCTCAACCGGGTACTCCAGCGGCTCCCGCGCCTTGGTAGGCATGCACTCTTGGCGCCTCGTACGTCCGCGGTGTGGAGACGCTCTTCTCTGGACTTTCCTCTGGGAACAGAAAGGCAGCTCGCTTCCCGCCAGCTTCAGCTCCCGGGCTGCGCGGCCTGTGTTGTGATTTCTGGGGTTAGATTTCACTTCGCTACCCACCCCCACCCCAATCTCACGTTCTTCGTCCCAAACCCGGTGGTCTCTCTGGGTAATTGGGTTAGATCAGCTTTTCTAACCTTGGCCCACCTGATGTTTTCAATATTTCATTCTTTTCTAGTAGGGTGCTTTTAGGGGGGCGTTGCTCTCAGTTTTTATAAACACCTTTTGGGGATCTGGAAGAAGAGAGTTCACTAAGTTCTGTGTATTTTCGGTCCTGTTAAGATGTTGAGTTGACATTGTTTTTCAAATCCATAGTGATAGTAATGTACAACCCATGTGGAAGGCCTCTGGTTTCCGTAGTGGTCAATTAAGGATGAATCCTATCGTCCGTAGTGTTCTGCGCTTTCTGTGGGTATTACGTTGCCAGCATGGATGTTTACTTTTGCATTCTTGACTCGAATTCCGTGGTAAATAATTGTGTAAGTAAATTGTGTTTATTTACTTCTCACCCTAGTGGTGGCTGGATGTGTGATGACGTTAAGCACTTTAAGAGTATCTTAGGGAAGCCTAAAGAGATGCTGCTCGTAAACTGCCCTAAGGTCCTAAAATGAGATGTACTTACAGTTAGATGTTACTCCAAGGCAGGGATCTATCTTTCGAATGCTAATAGAGCAATACCGAGATTACTGCCCAACATAAGTGTACAAATTAGGGACTTAAGTGATAGATTCATCTTCATAATTTTCAGATTGTAGGTTTTTAAATATATTGTCTTTCCATTATTTGACAGGTTTCAATTTTTGTTGTCCATCTGTTAAAGCAAGGAAATAACTAGTTAAAGCTAGTTTTATTCCTTTTTTTTACATTACAGATCAATTGTCTATGAATATAGAGAAGTAATAAAAAGAGGCTGTTGGTGGTTTTCAGAATTTGTTTTCCGATCTTGTTGAATTTTGGAGCCTTTGTAGTTAGTTTTTTTTTTTAGCTAGTCAAATTAAATTTTTAAAATGTTCATATTTCATGTCATTTGATCTTTATAACTCAAAGGCTTCTAGCTCTCTAGGTCCAGTTTAAAAGACTTTACTGTTGTTAGCACCTTAGGATTAAATTTCATTAATAAACAGGAACATACAAACATCATTATTGTCATCATTTGATGTAGTTCCCTCCAAGGTCACAAAGAAAGTCAAGGCAAAATATAGCTCTTATGTGAAGCAGTCATTTAGGATTGAGTTGAACTTCCTACTTATTTTCTAGGACCAAAAAAAAGGGAGTGGGAAGTGGAGGTGAGGGCATGTTGAATACTGGCTTAGCCAATTTGCTTAAAAAGTAGGGCCAAATATGTGACTTAAAAGGATGTAAAATAAACTATTGGTCTAGTATAGACTTTGTCTGTACTTCAATAACCTTTTTGGGTAGTTCATTAGCGTTAATATTTTTAATACAATTTGGTTTACAGGTAGCTGAGTGAACATTGTGTGTAGACTTTGTCTTCAAGAATTTACCCAAATTGTTTTAATTCTACATTTATTTAGTACCTGCGCTCTTCTTATGCTCTAAGTGGTATAGATCTTAACCTTTGTGAATTTGTAGCTATATAGAAATTCCTAATACGATTAGAAAACCAAATAGGATTGGTATATTTTATAATACTCCAATCTACATAGAGCTAGTAATGTTGTTTTTTCCACTGTTAAGAAATTAAGAATTGGGAAAGTTCTACCTTTCCCAAATTTATCTAACTGAGCTCACGTTTGAAATTTCTGGTCAAGAGGTTTCTTCACAAGATTATTATATAGCAGAATCTATTCAATTCTGGTTTTAAAAAACTTGGACCTGTTGTTCAGAAGAGTACAGCACTCCAGACTCAACTGTGGAATTAATTGCAGATTGAATAAAATGGTATTAATTTATCTCAGTCATAGGAGACTGTGCTTTGGACTAAAGTGGTATAGAATAAAGTGTATATCAGAATTCAAAATAAACACTAATTATATTTGTAATTTATCAAGTTGTGAAAGTGTAAAGTAGAAAAGACACTTTAAGTGATAAATATCAACTGTGCTGAGAAGACCTCATATGGTGTGCTCTAAGTAATTCTTCCTGGGTAGATTAAAAAATTACCATTTAACTGGATTAGCTATAGGCAGTCATTTGCTCTACTTTGAAGATGAGAAGATTTAACAGATACAGGATTTATAATGAAACTATACAACTGCAGTTTTAGTTTCCACTTGATGTTTGCCATGAGATATATATCTAAGCCAGACATATATTCACAACTGGTTGTATGACTATGTTAATTTTTAATTTAAACTATTAAATTGTAATTCAATCTACATTACAAATTGTTAAACAAGGTGGTTGACTGTGAGGTATAATTTGAGAATTGCCAGTGTCAAACATAATTTGTGTCTCCTGTGTGTTACGAAAATCTTTCTAAAATATTCTGTTTAAAATCACAAATTCTCTGAAAGAGAAACTTTAAAATACTGTGTTTTATTGACAGTATTGGCACAGATTAGTTTATCAAATAAATTTGCTATGCCTGTATCCCAACCAGATGGGATACAGAAGTAAGCTTTTATAATAGGTGTGTGGCATGTAGGAACATTGTCTAGGGGAGAAAGATATAGTGGGGGTAGAGTCATAGTTTGAAGCTCGGCCCTCTTGGGGTCCTTTGGGAATCTTGTGAAACTGACAGTATAATGATGGGTGAGACTAAGTGTGGTCCCAGGAATAATCGTAGGACCTTACGGACAAATAAGATTTATAGATTTAGCCAGCCCTTTTCTATCCTTTCATCTGTAGGTCCCCCAGTTAGTTTGGTATTTTTAGAAAAGAGTGAAGAGAAATACTGAAATGCCATTGAAAGAACAGTGTTGTAAAATATTTACATAAAAAGTCTTTTTAACTTTAATATGAGGTCACAATAGGCCGGTTGACTATATTACTAACCCCATATTTTATGGTATTCATAGACTCGCCTATATTAATTTAAAGAGAGTGTAGAAAAGGAAGTATGTCTAGATTAAACATGAATCATCAGTGCTTTGATTTGAGGTTCTAGCAATCAGGTTTTCATAATAGCTATAATACTTTTAGGACAAGGAAATGTATTAATTACTTTGATTAAAGAAAAACAAAACTGTTCCATTGAACGGCATTTGAATACTTTATAAATAATTGGGATTAATATTTAATAATAGTAGTTTATATAGTTAGGAAGAATGTTTTCTTTCTTTGGACTAAATACTTTTATATTGAGAAATTGGGAACTAAAACAGCAGAGGCATTGCTAAAAAAGGGGGAAGATTGAGACCTTGTTAGCAGCATAACCTGATATTTTAAGTTTCTCATGTTGACCAGTGAAAGTAATCTTTAGGAATTTAAAAACACATTTTATTAAAAGTATATTCTTTGTTAAATAAAAATACCAGATTGCACAAGTGTCTTTTTAGTTGAGAAAAAAACTGTGATTATTTATTTTAGTAATATTTGCTTTCTTCCTGGTATTTCCCAAATATGTATGATTATCCTATTGAATTGAAAATGATTATTCTCTCATTGACCTTACAAGTACCTGCTTTAATGTATTTTGTTACATAAGATAATTATTCAATCCTGTAATTTTTGGTGTACTGATAATAATTATTTGAAAAATAATTATATTTCAATCATATTTCAATCATGCATTTTTTCTTCATTGGGAATATACCCTTTTATTTTATTTTTTTTTAGTAGTAGCAAACACAACGGCACTTTTGCTAGAGAATTATGATTATACCTCATCTTTGACTAGTAACTTAAAAACTCACTCTTCATAAACCTTATCTTCAGTTTAATCTGTCATGATGATTAGTTTTTCCTTGGTAGTTAATGATAAGAGTAGTGGGGAATTATTGCAGATATTCAGTGCAAATTTATTTGGGGTAATGGCCTTGATGTTTTGCTTCATAATTCTATAATTTTTAGTTAATATCTATTTTTCTTTGTCAATATTTTATGATTCTTATCAAATTAATGTGTTCTGAGGATTTCAGATTTCTGCTGGGCTGAGAGTAAGTTTAATATAAAATTAATTTTCTTTAAATAGAAGTTTTTGTCAGAAAAAAAGTATAAATAAGTAGGTATATCTCTTCCCGTGTACAGTTTTGGTGAGAATTACTAAATAAAAATAACTTTTAGGAAAATTATACTGAAATTATATTCGTTTCAGTCTTCAATTTTTCTTTTTTAATGTATCCAATAAGTACATTGTGACTTGTATGTACACAGGTGATCCCAGTAAATTTAAAAAGTGTGTATGTTAGAATATATATATATATATATATATATATATATATATGTTCTATAGAAAGGTTAGTAATAAAAAAATGATAGACTGGAGTGATGAGTTTTCTATGTGCTTTTTGAAGGGAAAAAAATGTTTCTCATGAATATTATGTTACTCAGTTCTTATAAATTCATAACCTGTATTTTTGCTAAAATAACACATTCTTATAAAGTTTTATTGGTATGAATTTCTTTCATACCATGTAATAGAATGCTCTTTTTTGCAAGATGTTTAAATTATATTTACTGGAGGTTGTTAATACACCTCCAAATTACTGTTCTTTTAAAGCTTAGGTTAAAGAAATACAGGTATGTTTTCAGCAGGACATACTGTCTCATTCTGTCCATAACAAATACTGGCTCTGCCCTAATGGAGTTTCTATTGAGGACATACAAGATCTTAAGTTGGTGTACTAATACTATTTTAGCACGTATATCTGAATGACTGTGGCTTAAATGTCTTCAGTGATCAGCAGACTGAGTAATGCCATCTTTAAAATATCAATTCGTATTTTCATGAGTGTTTTAGGCATTACTAACCTAACAGCCCACATATTTTTCTCTAGAGAAAATTAATTCATCATGGTTTTAGAAAAAAAATTTTGGGGGGGGGGGTGATGTTCATTGAAGAAAACTTTAAGAGGAAAAAATAACCTGTGATTTAATCAACCTGACTCAGCTTCTCTTATTTTTTGTATGTACCCTATATTTTGGCAAATTTTTTTGTTTTTAAGTTTATTATATTTAGTAGTTTCTGAAGAATCCTATAATATTAACTAACAAAAAGAGAATCAAACATCAAAAATAATAATGATGCAAAAGGACCACTTATCTTGACCACATACTTTGTTGGAAAGGGTTCGATGAAAAGAATCTCCCTGTCTTGAAGTTGATGCTTTATGTAATACTCCTCTACTTACTTTTCTTCTGCCCTAGTTGACTTCTGAATTTTATTAGCTGATAAGTAGGAGGGATAGAAAAATCTCCTCTTTCTCTGAAGTCGTTTAATGAAGGCTTAAGAAAGTAGTAGAGAGTAAAAGTGGACAGTTGCAATACCTGAAGCTGTCGATTTCAGATTAGTCAGGCTAGAAATATAGGTAGTGAAACCGATGCTGACACTTTTGAAAATGTCATTTGGTGTCAATGAAGGCAATGATTTTCAGCCTTTTCTTTCACAAATACAACTTTTTAATATAAATTCAGTAGTGATAGCATTTGTAATATAGTCTAAATGAACAAACCCATAGAAATTTAGCTAGAAGAAACCAAAGGGGTCACCTAGTCCAATAATATCTTTTTGTTTTTTTAATGATGAACCATTCTGAAGACTTTTTAACTACATACAGTAAATGTTTGTCTTAATTAGGGTGCTTTGGGATGAGTTATATATGATAAAAGGATGCAAACAGCTCAGATTAATGAATGACTCATCTCCCACTTGGATAACTTTTTTAAAGATAAAATTTGCATGTAGTGAAATGCACAGGTCTGATGTCCAGTCATTTATTTTGCTGTTGAGGAAATGAAGTGTTAGAATGATTGCATGACTTAATCAATGTCACAGCTAAGTAATAATAGGTTTACGACTGGTGCCTCCTAGTCAGAGGTTATTCCTTTAGTAACTCCCTCAGGAGCCTACTCCAGAAACATGCATGCATATGTTCTTTATAGAGACAAGTTATAATTTACATATACCTAAATTTTATGGCAAAACCCAGACTGTTGCCTTTAAAGTTTCTGATATTACAATTTTCTTTATATTCATTACCCACTTTTTTGTTTCCGTCTTATTCCCTTCGTTCAGCAAACATTTTGTGAAAATGTATATTCGGTTAGTCCTAGGTAATTTTAAGAATACACAATGTGCTGTTTTGTTTTAATAGGGATTTATACACTCAACACCACAGTAGCAAATTATCAACTGAGTTTTCCTTGTATCATTATTATAATCTTGTTAACACAAGACAATTTGCAGCCATAATTGTTTGCTTCAAATATTGTTTGGGATCAGGCAATCTTATGAGAAAGGAACATTCTTGGTTTTATTTATAGGCTCTTTTTTGTGAGCAAGAATTGATTACTACTCTGAGGATTGTTTATGTTTCAGTGAGTCGTCCTCTCTCTCTGTCTCTCTCTCCCTCTCTCCCTCTCTCTCTCTCTCTCTCTCTCTCTCTCTCTCTCTCTCTCTTTCTCTCTCTCTCTTCTTTCTTTCTCATCCTCTGGTCTCTGAGGGAAATGAGAAAAATGACCTCTGGTCTCTCTGAGGGAAATGAGAAAAATGATAGTTCAGTTCAACAAAGATTGAATTATCTTGTGTGCCAGGTCACTGGAATTACAGATACCATCTCTGCCTTCAAGACTCTTACAGTCTAGTGCCATTAAAGAAAGACATTATTTCAGTATGACTTGTTAAGAGCTAAGATAGAGATAATCACAGGTCTATACAGGCTTGGGGGTGTGGAAGTGGAAGTGGTTACTTAACTATTGGGGAGTGTGATACCTGGGCTGAGCTTTAAATGATGAGGATAAGAATTAGTTGAAAGAATGAGGTAAAGAGCAGAAGCATGATACTGCACAGTTTGGGCAGGAAACTTATTACTGGAGTGCAAAGAACGAGACAGCAAATAGTGAAAAAAGACTGAGAGGTAGATCTTGTAGGATTTTATGTATAATGCCATAGTTCAGTCTTTATTTTGAAGGGAGTTGATGGGAAGGAACAGGCAGATTTGTGGAGTACAGAGGATAAGATTTAAAGGGGACAAGACAGAAATATTTCACAGGTAAAATTATCAGGATTTGGTGATTGACTATAGGGCACAAGGGAAAGGAAGAAGGACGGATGTTTGGGATGATTGCTGGCTTGATTGATTGGGTAGATGATGGTACTTGAAATCAAGAACATAGTAGTGGGAAAAATACAGTAAGAAAAGCAGGTTTGGGGGTAGTATGACGGGAAAAATGAAATTCAGTTTTGGGTAAGTTGAATTTGAGGTGCCAAGTGAAAATGTTGCAAAGGCTGTTGGATGTGAGCCTGAAATTAGAGGTGGGAGAGGAACTAGCAGATTTGTTGCAGTTTGTAATGAACATGTGGAAGAGGCTCTTATTCCCCCTCTTCCACCAATCCTTCTAGCTGGGCTGCATGTAAACAGAAAGCAAACTTCATTGCCTAGTTTTAAATTGCTGAGCAATCAGCTTTTCCTATTCCTGAAATGAGATCTGGTTCAAATGTTGAAAAAGTGGAAATGTTTTTCATTACATACTCTTTCTCCCCATTGTTATAAGTTCTTAGGCTTTAAAATGTTGATGCCCCCATTACTGTTTGTTTTGTGATGTAATCTACTTAAATTGTTTTATCATTTTCATTCATTAGTAGATTTATTTCCCTAGTGTACTGATTTCCTATTCTTTACTTGCTTTCTATTATTACTAAGAAAAGAACTTAGCTAGTAATGGAGCGCTTAAGAACCTAGAGGGTGTGTGAAATTCTAACATAAATAGTAGGATTACCAAGATGAGGCTGTATATGCATGTTTAAAACTCTTCTCTTGATACATTACGTTTGGGTGGTAGAATTAGGTTTTTGCAGATGTTCTGTAGGCAATTTCTGATCTGTCCTTGGCCCAATTAATATTTATTGTCTTTGGTTTTGGTATCAGGATAATGCTGATCTTATAAAATGAGTTGTGAAGTGCTTCCTGCGTTTCTATTGTCTAGAAGAGTGTAGATTTGTGTTTTGTTATTTTTAAAGATGTTTGGTAGGATTTTCCAGTGAAGCCATTTGGGCCTGGTGTTTACTATGTTGGAGGCTTTTTCTGTAGTTTCATTTTTAAAAATGATATAGTGATGATCAGGTTATCTATTCTTGAGCTTTGGTGTTTTATATTTTTTGAGGAATTTGATCATTTTATCTAAAGTATCGAGTATATGGGCGTCAAGATGTTTGTTCCATTATTTTTCTTTTAATGTTTGTAGGAGGTGTAGTGATGTTCACGTTTCCATTCCTGACATGGTAATTTGTGTCTTGTCCGTTTTTGTAAATCTGTCTTGCTAGATAGAGGTTTTTCAATTTACTGATCTTTTTTAAAAAGTCACCTTTTGGTTTCATTTTTTGTTTTTAAACCTCATTGATTTTTGGTTCTGTTGAATGTTTTGTCTCTTAAAAAGGGATTGTATTTTCTTTTTTGGTGAATCTTGCTGTGTTTTATTGAATCTTGGATGTCATGAATAGGACAGTAAAGACTGAGTACATAGTATTTATACCTGGAAAATTGTATATTTGGACTTTTAGTGTAGGGGCTGGAGTAAAGCTTTTTTGGAGTAAAGATTTTGTTGCAAAGAATACCTTAAGTGGCTTCAGATTTCTCTAGTGTGACTTTGTGCTTAGGCTAAAAGTTTGAAGTATGGGGAAGTAGTTCTTGGTTTTCCTGTTGACTCAGTTTTTGGCTTTCTCTGTGTGCCTGTGCCTCTGTGGAATCTAGATGCTCCTGACCCTCTCCCAGTGGTAGATGGTGGCTGTGTCATCAGACCTTGACAGCTGGTGGTAGAGTCAGCAGCGTCTCTTGTCCTGTCCAGCCGCAGTCTTGGGGAGGCCCGGTGTGTGGACATCGGGAGTGAGGCATTGCGGTGATCCTGGCCCTCTCTGCCAAAGCAGGCCTTGTGTCTTTTCCTGGTGTCATTTGGAAAAGTTTTCTGAGCCTGTCTCAGTGATAAGAGATCTCTAAGGGCATTGGTATAAGATCCTGGGCCCAAGATTGTTTCCTGCCCTTTCCCTAGTGGTTAGGGTCTTCTGCTGTACCCCCATTCTTAATGATGTCTTCACTTGTGCCCTGGGGGTGTCTATACTTGCTGCCCCTCCTCCAGCCTTAAAGTTTTTGTTCCTTAAGGGGAGAATGATCTGGTTGGGGCTTTGAATCCCCCCCACCCATAATGGAGGCTGCTCCCCCTTGCAGCCTAGCACCATAGAGGAGGACTCTCCAGTCTCACGTTCCCATATTGTGAGTGCTGGGGGAGGTCTGAGGTGAAGGTCCTGCAAATAGATTTGGATTCCTGTCGTGTCTGTGTCTCTAGCTCCCGGAACCACATGCTTCTGCTAGCCCACTTTGCCTTTAGGCGTTTGTTAACAATTTTAAGTGAATTCTTTTGATCTGCTTTTATGGCACCACTGTCTCTTCACTTGCTCTGCCACAGGTGAGCCAGCGCTTACATCCTTTCTTCCCTAGGAAGGGCTTGTCTTGGATCTTCATTTGGTTGCCTTGAGTTCTCAGCTTTCTGATGGATTGAAGAAAAGTTTAGTTTTGTAGTTTATCCAAATTGTTCTTGTTAGGCATTTCTAGCTTTGTGTTGTGTGGGCAGAATCCAATAAAGTGATCTTTAGGCAAAACTCCAGTTAGTCAGAGAAGCTCTCTTTTCTGGAGCTGTAGTTTGTAATTCCGTGACTTCTTTGGCCTCGGGTTCCTTGGGATAAATTCCCTTGCTTTCTTTGATTTAGACTAAAGGAAAGCATTCACAATGGCTGAATTGATAGTAAAAAAAGAAAAAAAGAATAATTCCCCAACTGGTCCTAATTTGCTTTTTTTCTCTTCCCTAAACACTGGTTTTCTTCAAACTATGTTGGGTTCAGTGTCTGCTACAGTTTTTGTTGTCTTTTCCTAGAATATCTCTTTCTCCTAACCCTGCTTTTCCTTCAAGTCCATTTCCTGTTATGAAATGGCCCAGAAAAACCAGGTATATACTGAACTTTTTAATCCAGCATTTATATGAAATATTTCTGTACTTTATATATAACTGACTTTTATTACTTTATAATCCTTTTTTTGCAGTTTATTTTGTCATTTCTTATAAGACCTAAATATTTAAAAGGCAGTATAGGAGGGCAATTTTTACTTGGTCCCCTTTCATTGTAGTTTATTTTAAAAGGGGGTGGGGAATAAGGGATTTTGTTTTCCCATTCCAGAGACCCTGTTACTCACACTATTAGAAAACTTTACACTCTCATTAGTAGCTTGGAAAAAAGGATAGAGATCTACTTTTTTTTTTTTAATGTGGTCAAATACAGATAACAAAATTAATCATTTCAATCATTTTTAAGTGTTTGGTTCAGTGGTGTTACGTATATTCATCTTGTGCAGCCATTACCACTCTACACTGCCAGAACTTTTTCATCTTCCCGAACTGAAACTCTGTATCTATTAAACAATAACCCGCTTTTGCCTTCTTCTCCTAGGCTCTGACAACCACCATTCTACTTTGTCTCTGAATTGGACTACTCTAGTTACCTCATATAAGGGAAATCATACAATAGTTGTCCTTTCATGACTGACTTATTTTACTTAGCCAGCATAATGTCCTCAAGGTTCATTAACATTGTAGCATTTTGCAGAATTTCCTTTCTTCCCCCACCTTCTTCTGCCTTGCCCCCTCCCCACCCCCACTTCAGTTCAAGCCGCTGTTTCTCAGTCACAGCTCCCTGGCGCTGCTGGTATTATGAGCCGTGTACTCCCCCTCACCCCCCCCCCCATTGGTTGGCCTCACACGGCAGCTCATAGCAGCTGATGGCTGCTCACACTGGCCACCGGATGCTCATGGCAGCATACGGCAGCCCATGCCAACTTCCGGCAGCTCATGGCAGCCCATCTCCAGGGAGAACTGTTGTTCACAGTCTTAGCTGTAGAGGGTGCAGCTCACTGGCCCATGTGGGACTCTAACTGGTGACTTTGGGCATTAGGAGCAAGGAGCTCCAACCACCTCAGCCACCCGGCTGAATAACATGCCATCTTATATATATACCACGTTTTGTTTATGCATTCATCTGTCAATAGACACTTCTGATTCTACCTTTTGGCAGCTGTGAGTAATGCTGCTGTGAATATGGTAATACAAATATCTGTTCGAGTCCCTCTTTCAGTTCTTTGGAATATATACGTAGAACTAGAATTGATAGATCATATGATAGTTCTGTGTTTAATTTTGTGAGGAACTGCCATAATATTTTCCACAGTGGCTGCACCATTTTGCATTCCCATCAGCTATGCACAAGGGTTCCAATTTATACATATCCTCCCTGACAGGCTTCTGTTTTTTTTTTTTTTATATATAATAGCCATCCTAGTGGGTGTGAAGAGGAATCTCGTGATTTTGATTTGCATTTCCTTAATGATTAGTGATGTTTAGCATTTTTTCATGTGCTCATTTACCATTTGTATATTTTCTTTAAAGAAATGTCTGTTAAAGTCTAGCCTGTTTTTTGAATCATGTTTTTGTTGAGTTGAGTTGTAGGAATTTTAAAAAATACATTCAGGATATTAACCTCTTATGAGCTATATTATTTATACATATTTTTTCCATATCATAGGTTGCCTTTTCACTCTGTTGGTAGTGTCTTCTGGAAAGTTTTTAATTTTGCTGTAGTCCAGTATATCTTTTTATTTTCTTTCGTTGCCTGTGCTTTTGGCATCACATCTAAGAATCATTGCCAAATCCAATGTCAAGAGCTTTCCCCCTGTTTTCTTCTACGAGTTTTATAGTTTTAGCTCTTACGGTCTTTCATCCATTTTGAGTTCATTTTTGTCTATGGTGTAAGGCAAGGGTCCACCATCTTTTTTCCTTTTGTTTTTCTGGCTTTTGGATATCCCAGTTTTCCCAGCACTAGAGATCTGTAGTTTTAATATGGGTACAGATAAGGCCTCTGGTATTGAGATACAGAATATATAGTGTTTTACATTGAATAAAGTTTAGATTCTAAGGTTTTCAGTTATATAATGGGTAAAAATATGCTATAGGAGCTGACTTAGAACTCTACCCCCTACCCCCTGTTTATAACATTTTTTTCTGTGAGAAGTTGGTTTTGAGCTCCCAACTGCCAATTAAACACATCTGTTTGCAGGTTGACCCTGTTTTAAGGCATTGCATAGTCAGAAGTCTTCAGGAAAATCACCAATTGTGAATGACTACTTAGAAAAAGAGCAGAACTTTAGAGGGAACAGAGAAATTAGAATTTTTGGCAACTTTTAATTAGTAAGATTTTTTTTTAACTAATCTTTAGAGAGAACTGAGAAATTAGAATTTTTGGCAACTTTTAAGTAGTAAGATTTTTTCTGTTGTTGGTGATAAACATTTTTTTACATTTCTGATTTTTTTTATTGATGATGTCTGCAAATTGTTACTTAGAATACTGCCATTTTCTCCACCTCATTTTTCTCAGTCATAAAATGGAAATAATGGACACTGTTTTATATTGAAAATACTGACTGAGTGAAATAATACATTTCAGATTTTCCTTGATTTACAGTGGGATTGGGTTCCAGTAAACGCATCGTAAGTTGAAAATATCGTAAGCGAAAATTCATTTAATACAACTAATCTACTGAACATCATAGCTTAGCCTAGCCTACCTTAAACGTGCTCAGAACATTAGCCTACAGTTGGGAGAAATCATCTTGCACAAAGCCTATTTTATAATAAAGTGTCGAATATCTCATGTGATTTATTGAATACTGTACTGAGAGTGAAAACCAGTGGTTGTATGGGTACAGCATAGTTATAAATATATTGGTTGTTTACCCTTGTGATTGCATAGCTGACTGGGAGCTGTGGCTGGCTGCTGTTGCTACATATTGCTAGCCCAGGAAACTGAAAATTCAAAATTTGAAGTACGGTTTCTACTGAATGCTTATCACTTTCACACCATCGTAAGTTAGGTACCATCTGTAAAAGCTCTTAGGATAGTGCCTTGCACGTTGCAGTTAATAAAGAACAACTGTTGGTTATATATCACTAACCTTTTCTGTGTTCAGATAAATGTAGTTAAAATGGGTATTTTGTTTTGGAAAAGAATAGGTTGAGAGTTGGTTTTCTGAAGTTGACACAATACATTTTATACAGTGATTTTATAGTATACTTGGTTGGTTTATGTTTCAGTGTTCAGGTAAGCATAGACATTTAAATTAAACCTTTACTTTAGGATTTTAGCAATTTGCAGGAAATGCCAAGAGATTAAATTTAGCAAATATTTTTTTGAGATCCTTGGAAATGCAGATTATTTTTAAGGTATTAAATATAATCCCATTATTTTGGGAAGTTGGGCAGAAATATGCAAATATCTAAACTCTTCTAAATTAAGCCATAATTGGTAAACTAAAAAAGTTGTATAAAATCTGTCTCTATTAAAATGAAAATTTTTTTTTTAAATTTTGGGTTTAAAACAAGGAAAATTATGCTTAACCAATTTGCTAGAGTTAAATTCTTCAAAATTCATTTTTTCTTAAGAAAATTGTCAGTATATATTTGCAGGTTTTATTCTGTTTTAAAGGTTTTTTTGGTTAGACTCTTTCAACATTTTTAAATATTTGCATTTTGAAGTAATGAACTTCATCTCTTTAAGCATTCAAGCAGATTCTAGGTTACTTTTAGATAGGAATGCTACCTGAGAGAGTTCTGCTTTGGTTGGGAAGGCTGAACTAGTCTTTCTCAACTTTAGGGTTTTATATTTTTAGAAAAGATTGAGAAAAGGGCATGCACAGGCACTTAATAAAATGGGAACTAGGGCTAGCCTATAAATATAATTAACATGTTTAGTTCTACTAGTTATTACAATTTAAAATAATTTTTAAATTCAAAGAATTTAAACAATTTAAAAATTAGCAAACAATTTAAAAATTAAAAATAAATTCTGATGTACAAGATTCAGCTATATAAGCAAGCACTCTTTCTTTGTATCCTGCTGGTTGAAACCATCTTTCCAAAAAGCAGTTTTTTAGTATTTCTAGAGGTACTGCCAAATGTTAATAATCTTTGACCTAATTAATTCACTCATAAGAAACTATCTTAAGGAAAGAATCAGAAATGTAGACTGAAGTTTATGTAGAAAGTTATTACATTTGGGGTGATGTTAGTAATTATGAGCAATTTAATTTTCAATAGGTCAGTTATTGCATAAATTACAGAACATTTATCTGTATATTGGAATATTATGTGGCCTTTAAAAATTAAGTTCTCAGTAGCTGTTAACAGTCCTTTGTGGCTCTGACACAGTCTCTGTCACAGGACAGGCACTGCCATGAATCAAGCAGTGGCTGGCAGTGGTATTCTCAGGGCGCTGTGCGAAGTGGTCACAGGCCACTATGTGAAAGTAGGCAGGATTCAGGGAGACCCAGGAAACCTAGAAATGGTCCAAGATGGCAGATTAGGTAAACACTATGCCTACTGCACCCCAGGATCACACTAAAATTACAAAAATTATAGAAAAATCAACCTCAAGAATTATCTGAAGACTGGCTGAACAGAACTCCTATCACTAATGATATAAAGAAGGGACCACATCGAGACTGGTAGGAGGAGTGCAGATGCAAAACTGGCTGACCCCGAACCCACAGATAGTGATTGGACACTGGAGGGACACTTTGGTGGCGGAAGTCCCTTCTGAAGAGGGAGGGGACCTAGCCCCACGCTGCGCTCCACAGCCCATGGGTCATGTGCCGGGAAGAGGAGTTCCCATAGCATCTGGCTGTGAGAATCAGTGAGGACTCTGTCTGTCTGTACCAGTGAGATGGGAAGGCACTTGGAAACCCAGATATCCTCTTCGAGCCTGCACACAGACTTGCTTGCAAGCACTCACCTGGTCTCTGGTTGAGGGGCAGCAACTCAAGAGGCCCAGAGACATGTAGGGAAAGACTCAGTTTTGTGGCTTCGCAGTGAGGGCTGGAGGGACAGTGGCCATTATTGTCTTTGTGTAGAGCCTGACACACGTGTAGCCTAAAGGAGGGCTCCATCATTTCTGTGTTGAGCCCTCCCCCAAAGAACCAAGTCTGGGACTACATTGGTTTGACGGAATCTGCGTGTGGGCACAGCCTTAGTGATGCTCTGGGTCCCTGCCCCTTGTACAGGTGGTACTGCATTGCTCGGGACACTCTTGACATTGGGCGGCTGGTCCCTCCTCCAGAGGCTGTGGAAGCCTTTTTGCAGTGACAGATGGCCTGCGTCGGCCTGGGAAATGTCTCTTGATAGGTGGTGACCCAAGAACTGCACTGTATCTTCTCTTGGGCAGCTCTCGGGGACTTGAGGGCCTAAGGCTGACGGTGGCTGGCCACAGTGTTCTTGGGGCGTTTTTGTGGGGTGGTCACGGGCCTGGCATTGGTACAGGATTGCACTGACTTTGTAGAAGCCACCGACCATACCCCTCAGCTCCCTGGAACCCACCCCACCTTGCCCACCTAGAGGGGCACTCTTCGTGCCTGGGTGGCCAGCCTTGCCCCACAAACCACAGAAGCCTTTTATGGCAGTGGAAGGCCTGCGACGGCCCGAGGAGCTTTTGATGGTGGACAGCGACCCAAAACATGCCCTGCAGCCAGTCTTGGGCAGTTCTAGGGGATCTGCAAGTTTGAGGAAAGTGGTGACTGGCTACAGTGTTCTAAGTGTGTTTCGTGAAGTGATCACAGGCCAGGCACGGCCACGAGGTGAGCGGTGGCTGGCAGTGGTGCTCGCAGGGCACTGTGTGAAATCACAGGCCAGGCACTGGTGCAAGAACTGAATCTGCATTAACTTTGTAAAAACCACTGGCCACATCTCGTGACTCCGTGGGACTCTGCCCCGTCCAGCTAGTGCTGCGTCACCGAGGGAGCTCTCAACACTGTCAACCTGCCCAGCCCACGTACCTAAGGAGGCTCTTTCAACAGCTGAGTCTTACTGGCAGCTGGTGGGTGGCAATAGGCCGAGGGTGCCCTGGGCCTTTTGCTAAGCTACCTCAGTCCCAACACTGGTGGCAGCCAGCCTCGGTTCACGGTGAGGCCACCCCCACATGCCTCCAGGTTCAGCACAGGCAGTAGCCAACCACATATAGCTTTGTGGTTCCTGTCAGGTAGCTGAAGCCCAGTAACAGCCAAGGCTGAAATTGTCCTGCATGAAAGCCCCTCCCAAGAGACACCAGAAACAACACACACAGAGGCCAGCTTCAGACCACACCAGATCAGTACCTGGTTAGCCCCACAAGCAACATACCCAAAAGGAGGTCTCAACAGACACAGGAGCTCATGGGGGCAAATCCTCCTCTAAGGGGTCAGCCCCCAGTCCTCATAGTCAGCCTGGGAGTCAATCCCACCCACTGACATGTCAAAAGCAATCAAGGCTCAACTATTGCAGGAGAACACACAACACACCCTGGGGCACTCCTGGAGCACACACACAGGAGATCAGGGAGACTGCACCATTGGACTACATAGGACACACTGCATAAGACCACTCCAGGAAAGACTGAGAGACATAGGAGATCTACCTAATCTAACACATAGAAGCAAACAGAGAGGGAGCCAGAATGAGGAAACAAAGAAACATGTCACAAATAAAAGAACAAGAGAAACCTCCAGAAATAAAAAAAAATGAAACGCAGGCAACCAACCTACCAGAGACAGAGTTTAAAACACTGATTATGAGAATGCTTAAGGAACTTAATGAGAATTTCAATAAAGAGCTAGCAAGCCTAAAGAAGAACATAGAAACCATGAAAAAGAACCAGTCAGAAATAAAAAATACGATAACTGAAATTAGAAGAATACATTAGAAGGAATGAACAGCAGATTAGATGAAACAGAGGATCAAATCAACGATTTAAAAGACAAATCAGTGATTTAGAAGACAAGGTAACTGAAAACACACAATCAGAACAACAACAAAAAAGAATTTTAAAAACCAAAGAAGGGACCTGTGGTACAGCATCAAGCCTAACAACATACTCATCATAGGAGTGCCAGGAGAAGAATGGAAGCAAGAGATCAAGAACCTATTTGTGGGGCCGGCCCTGTGGCTCAGGGGGTTGGAGCTCTGTGCCCCTAACTCCAAAGGCTGCCAGTTTGATTCCCACATGGGCCAGTGGGCTATCAACCACAAGGTTGTCAGTTTGATTCCTCAAGTCCTTCAAGGAATGGTGGTCTGCGCCCCCTGCAACTAATGATTGAACATGGCACCTTGAGCTGAGCTGCCACTGAGCTCCTGGATGGCTCAGTTGGTTGGAGTGCATCCTCTCAACTACAAGGTTGCCGGTTCGACTCCCTCCAAGGGATGGTGGGCTGCGCCCCCTACAACTAGCAACGGCAACTGGACCTGGAGCTGAGCTGTGCCTTCCACAACTAAGACTGAAAGACAACAACTTGAAGCTGAACGGCACCCTCCACAACTAAGATTGAAAGGACAACAACTTGGAAAAAATCTTGGAAAAATACACACTGTTCCCCAATAAAGTCCTGTTCCGCTTCCCCAATAAAATCTTTTTTTTTTTAAAAGGAACCTATTTGAAGAAATAATGACTGAAAACTTCCCTAACCTGGTGAAGGAAATAAACATACAAGCCTAGGAAGCACAGAGAGTCTCAAACAAGATGAACCCAAACAAGTCCACACCAAGACACATCCTAATTAAAATGGCAAAGGTTAAAGACAGAGAGAATCCTAAAAGAATCAAAAGAAAGACAGCTGGTTACTTACAAGGGAGCTTCCATAAGACTATCAGCTGATTCTTTTTTTTTTACAGAATACCAAAAAACCCACAAAAAAACCTTTATTACATGGACTAAGATAGGAGAGGGGAAGATTTACTATATTTTACTGTGTATAATGTGCTTCATATATAACGCACACCCACATTTTTGGCCCAAAGTTTCAGGGGGGAAAATTTTTAATTTTAACTTTTTAAGTCAACTTTTTATTTGTTTACATTTAGGTACTTTTTTGTATTATGAAAGAATTTTAGGATTTATTTTTTTAACATGGTACAACAAATTTTATGTAAAAAATAATTATAAAACACAAGAACAGATACAAGGCACAAGAAATTTTATGTACTGGTAGCATGTTTACAATATTTCTGTGTCATAGAAGGCCAAGCACTCTTCATTGTTGCAAATTTGTCATAAGTTCAACAAAACTGATATCGTATTCCAGGGTATTATTTTGCATACAGATATTATTGATTTCTAGAGTTACATTTTTGACTCAAGCATAAATAAAAGAATTAAAAACATTTAGACAGAGAACTAGTACTACCCATGTATAATGCGCATCCTTAGTTTTCCCTCACAAATTTGGGCAAAAAAGTGCATATTATAAATAGCAAAATATGTTACATTCTTTTCAAGTGCACATCAAACATTTTCAAACGTAGACCACATGTCAGGCCACAGAACAAGTCTCAATAAATTGAAGAAGATTGAAATCACAGGCATCTTTTCTGAACAGAGTGGTATGAAACTAGAAATCAATTACAAGAAAAAAACTGGAAATACCTGGAGACTAAACGTACTACTAAATAATGAATGGGTCAACAATATGACTAAGGAAGAAATCAAAAGATATGTTGAGATAAACGAAAATGAAAACATGACAACCCTGATCTATGGGACACAGCAAAAGAAATCCTAAGAGGGAAATTTATAGTAATGCAGGCCCACTTCGAGAAACAGCAAAAAAAAAAAAAAAAACACAACACAAAAAACCCCCCAAAACTCAAACAGCTTAACTTTACACCTTAGGGAACTGGGAAATGAACAGCAAACAAAGCCCCAAGTGAGTATAGGGAAGTAAATAATAAAGATCAGAGTAAAGATAAACGAAATAGAAACTAAAAAAACAATACAAAAGATCAATGAAACCAAGAGCTGTTTTTATTTTTTTGAAAATAAAAATTGACAAACCTTTAATCAGACTCTGCAAGAAAAAAAAGACACAAGACTTAAATAGAATCATAAGTGAAAGAGAAGAAGTGACTACTGGCACCATAGAAATACAAAAAATTTTAAGAAAATACTACAAGTAACTATATGCCAACAAATTGGACAATCTGGAAGAAATTGACAAATTCCTAGAAGCATATAATCTTTCAAGGCTGAATGTAGAAGAAAGAGAAAATCTCAACAGACTCATTATTACCAATGAAATTGAATCAGTAATCTGCAAGCTCCAAACAAAGTCCTGGACCAGATGGCTTCACAGGTGAATTTTACCAAATATTCAAAAAAGAATTTATACCTATTCTCAAAATATTCCAAAAAAATCCAAGAAGAGCAAGGCTGCCAAGCTTATTTTATGAGGTCATCATTACTCTGATTCCAAAACTTAGACAAAGACATTACAAAAAATACATATGTATGTAGGCTAATATCCCTAATGAACATTGATGTAAAAATTCTCAACAAAATATTAGCAAAATAAATTCAGCAATACATTAAAAAGATTATACACCACTATCAAGTGGGATTCATTCCTGGTATGCAAGGTTGGTTCAATATCCACAAATCAACTAATGTGATATATCACATAAACAAAATGTAAAAAGTCATATGGTGCTATCAATAGATGCAGAAAAAGCATTTGACAAAATCCAGCATCCATTTATGATAACTCTCAAAAAGTGGGAATAGAGGGAACATATCCAACATAATAAAGGTCATATATGACAAAGGCACACCTAATATCACACTCTGGGGATAAGCTGAAATCATTCTACTTAAGATCAGGAACAAGAAAAGGATGCCCACTTTCACCATTTTTATTCATCATAGTACTGGAAGTTCCAACCACAGCAATCAGACAAGAAAAGGAAAAGGCATTCAAATGGGAAAGGAAGAAGTAAAATTGTCATTATTTGTAGATGGCGTGATACTATATAGAGAGAACCCCAAAAATTCCACCAAAAAACTATTAAAACTAATAAATGAATTTAGTCAAGTAGCAGGATACAAAATTAATATTCAAACATCAGTTGCATTTTTATACACCGATAGTGAACTATCAGAAAGAGAAATTAAGAGAACAATCCCATTTACAATTGCATTAAAAATAAAAATACTTAGGAATAAATTTAGCCAAGGAAGTAAAAGACTTGTACTCAGAAAATTACACAACATTGAAAAGAAAAATTAAAGAAGATACAAATAAATGGAAGCTTATACCATACTCAGGTATATGGATAGGAAGAATACTACAGTTAAAATGTCTGTCCTACGCAAAGCAATCTATAGGTTCAGTGCAATCCCTACCAAAATACCAATGACATTTTTCACAGAACTAGGACAAATAATCCTAAAATTTATATCGAACTATAAAAGACCCTAAATAGCCACGGCAATCCTGTGAAAGAACAAAACTGGAAGTACCATGCTACCTGCTATCAAATTATACTACAAGGCTATAGTAATCAAAACAGCATGGTATTGGCATAAAAACAGACACATCTATCAATGGAACAGAATAGAGCTCAGAAATAAATCCATGCCTATATGGTCATTCAATCTATGACAAAGGAAGCAAGAATTTATAGGGGGGTAAAGACAGTCTATTTAATAAATGGTGCTGGGAAAACTAGACAGATACATGCCAAAAAATGAAACTGGACTACCTACTTTTGCCATATACGATAAACTCAAAATAGATTAAAGACTTAAATGTAAGACCCGAAACCATAAAATTCCAGAAGAAAGTATAGGAAGTAACCTCTCATACATTACCTTTAGTAATATTTTTACTGGTGTATCTTCTCCGGCAAGGGAAACAAAAGAAAAAATAAGCTGTACTATGTCAAACTAAAAAGTTTTTTCTCAGCAAATGAAACCATCAACAAAACAGACATCCTACTGAATGGGAAAGATATTTACCAATGATACGTCGGATAAGAAAATATCCAAAATTTATAACAAACTCATACATCTCAACACCAAAAAACAATAAAAAAATGGGCAGAGGACCTGACTAGATAAGTCTCCAAAGAGGACATGCAGATGGTCAATATACATACGAAAAGATGCTCAATGTCACTAATCAGAAATGCAAAGAAAAATCATAATGAGATACCACCTCACTCTAGTCAGAACGGCTATCATAAACAAATGTTGATGAGAATGTAGAGAAAAGGGAACCCTTATACACACTTAGTGGGATTGCAAACTGGTGCAGCCACTAAGGAAAACAGTATGGAGGTTCCTCAAAAAATTAAAAATAGAACTACCTTATAACCCAGCATTTGCACTCCTGGGTGTTTATCCAAAGAAATCCAAAATGCTAATTCAAAAAAATGTATGCACCCCTGTGTTTACTGCAGTGATATTCTGTCGGTCCAGCAAGACAAAAGCAGTGGGAAGCGAGAAGAGCTGCTCAAGGTTAAGAAAGACAATAGACAAGAGTAGAGTGCAAGCGGGGCCAAGGGACTCAAGTCTCAAGGACTGAGCCCCGAATCAGGCCAACTCGTGGCTTTTATTAGTAATCATACAAGGAAATAAAGTTTGATTTTTCCATGGTCCACAGGTCACTTGCCTAACTGGCTGTTCTTCCCAAAAGCTCCCATTGTGCTCCAACACGTACTGTGCCTTCACACACACGTATAACCCCAGGGGACGGAATCACTGTACTGAAACCATCAGATAAGAGAGGCTGACTGATATTATTCCATCAGTTCCCAGCTTTCCAAGACACTTCCTTGTGATGTCATGGGGAAGGCTTGGGTGACAGACGGTTTGGCAGCCATAAGGCAATACTATTTACAGTAGCCAGGGTATGGAAACAATCCCAATGCCCATCAATGGATCATTAGTGAAAGAAATTGTGATACATTTATACAATGGAGTATCACTCTGCCATAAGAAAGGATGAAGTCTTATCATTTGCAACAACATGGAAGGACATAGAGGATTGTTGTGTTTACTGAAATAAGTCAAACTGAGAAAGACAAATACCGTATGATTTCGTTTATATGTGGAATCTAAAGAACAGAATAAACGAACAAACAAAACAAATAGACTCATAGATACAGAGAACAAACTGATGGTTGCTACATGGGAGGGGGACTGGAGGATGGGTGAGAAAGGTGAAGGGATCAGAAAGTACAAATTGGTAGTTATTAAATAGCCGTAGGGATGTGAAATACAGTATGGGGAATATTGTCAATAATGTAAAGACTATGTAGGGTATAAGATGGGTATTGGATTTATCAGGGGGATCACTTTATAGATTATGTAAATGCCTGACCACTGCACTGTATACCTGAAACTAATATAAAATAATATTGAATGTCAACTATAACTTTGAAATATATGTTTTTAATATATGTCTTTGTGCGTGTATATGTATATGTATGTGGTGAGACAATTAAGTTCATGAACTCATCCTAGAAAAAGTGCTGCATACCTCATTGGAGTACACCTTCAAAATACTCCCCTTGGGAAGCTGTGCACCAATGCCAGCGCCAAGTCCACCCTTGAAAGCAGTTTTGGAACTCTTTCTGGAATGGCCATTAGAGCTGTCATCGTATTACCCTTGATGTCCTGAATGTCACCAAAATGTCTTCCTTTTGATATTTTCTTTATCTTCGGGTAAAGAAAGTAATCATTGGGGGCCAGATCAGGTGAGTAAGGAGAGTGTTCCAATACAGTTGTTTACTGGCTAAAAACTCCCTCATAGACAGTGCCGTGTGAGCTCATGCATTGTCGTGATGCAAGAGCCATGAATTGGAGAAAAGTTTAGGTTGTCTTTTTCACGCAGCCTTTTCAGCACTTCCAAATAGTAAACTTGGTTAACTGTTTGTCCAGTTGGCACAAATCCATAATAACCCCTCATATCAAAAAAGGTTAGCAACATTGTTGCAACTAGTTCACAAACTTAATTGTCATACCTCATTTTATATTTATATCTGTATTTATAGGTGAAGATATATATAAAATCACGGGATGTAAAATACAGCATAGGGAATATAGTCAATGGTATAATAGCTATGCACTTGTCAGATGGGTATTAGACTTGTTGGGGTTATCACTTTGTGAGGGGTGTAAATGTCTAGTGATTGTTGTTTTTGTATTATCTGAAACTAATTAAAAAATTACGTTTTCAGATTAAAAAAACAACATTGGTTATGGAGTTTATAGTATAAAATCGGAAAAAACAGGTCATACCATTCTGCATGGAGTATAATTCTAAGTATTGATTAAACCAGAGGGTGGGAAAAAAATGTATACACATTTTAAGAAAGAAAAAAATATTAAAATTGTAATAATGTATACTGACAACGAAAGTTAAATAGAAGTCATGTTTAACTTCTGCATTCTGATTATGGTGAACTACGGCTTGAGCAATGTTGACCAAAGTGTCCACTTGTGTACATTTTTTTGGCACCCCAGTATTTATACATACTTAAACAAATGGTATAACATGTACTCACATTTCAGTTATTTCTAGGTATAAGAATTATGTGGTTTTTTTTCATATATTCCTGTTCTTTTAAAGTTTTCTAACAATGTATGTTTTATCATCAGAGAAAAGGCTCGGTATGTCCACCTGAAATAGAGAATTTTTCAAACTTGTAAGGGCAAGAGTGAATTTTGTCTTACGTAGGCAGATTACTTACCTATGTTTCTCCTTGAGTTGTTGTAAGCCTGACATCTAATACAGATTCATTGTATATTTTCCTGTTTCTTTGTGTGTCTCCTAATTTTTTGTTGTAAACTGGCCATTTTAGATAAGATATTGTAGCCACTCTGGATTCAGAATTTTTCCCTCTGGAAGTTATTTGTTTAGTTAACTTCCACAGGCAAAATCTATGAATTTTGTCTTCCTGCAGTGTGCAGCCACTTTTTTAAAAAAAATTCTTGTTTTAATTTTTAAGCTTGGCTACCAAGGCACACCCCTATGTCTGCATAGTTTTATGGTTCACCTATGTTTGGATACATATTCTGCCCAAACATCTTGCACAGTAAGACTTCTTCTCCCTCTGCCTGTGGTTCTGTGTGGGGTGCACATTCCAAGTTCAGGCCTTTTCCAAGTCTGTCCCAGCTCTTATTTTCTACTGATCCATTTCATATCTCCTGTGTTCATATGTGTAGCTGCATGATTGGTCAAGAGTATGTACATAGCTTGGATCCTCTTTAGTCTCTTCTGTGCATGTGTACTGCCTCAGCTAGCAATATGGTTGTCCTAACAACCCCTGCAATGTCAAGCTACTAGAGCTGTTGGCCCTCCTAACTTCACTTGCCACAGAAATTATTATCCCACATACTAGAATTGTCACTTATACTGATGACAGCACTGAATGTGATCATTACCCAACTGCTCTGAATCATGTGAGTCTCTTTATGGTGACCTCAAATCTGCCAGTCCTCTCAGCTTGCCAAATCATCTGAGTTTGCAGGTAGGAAGATAGGGGAGCGGAGCAACTCCAGACAATGGCACGGACTCCAATGTTCTTACCCTGAGTTGAGCAGTTTTGTAAGCATTCTCAGATTGTTGTATGCTTTTGGTTGATTTCCAGAGTGCTCAAATGGTTTTTGTCATTTTGTCCAACTGTGTGGTGGCTCTTTGTGGATAGGATTTGTTGTCCTCTTAACTTGGCCATAGTCAGAATTCCAGGGTTTTTATCTCTTCCTCCATTTCATATCTGTCTTGTGTTCCATACTGTGTCTTGGTTCCCAAAGCCCTAGTGGATGACAGACTTAAATTAGAAATCTAAGTAAGATTCACCTCACAAGTCTCAGAATAGCAATTCCAGCAACTTCATATTTGTATGATTACTGAAGCCTTATAAATACTTCTTTTGCTGTGCTCTCCCCATTCTTCCCTCACTTTTAAATAGTTGAGTCTATACATTGTCAGAGAATGTAGCCCTTTCATACAGTGCTCTGTCTCATTTAGCCTTTATTTTATCCTAGTTGTATGAATAACTATACGTTCTATGCTTGGTGCTTACCATCAGTTCTTATGCAGTATCTGTAGTCAGTTTGGTTTTATGAAGTGCTCTATCAGATTTTTTGAAAGGGCTCCATAAGCACAATATTCCCCAAGTTCTTGCGTACTGGTAACAGTTTGTGCTCGGTGTTCTTCTAAGTTATTTTTTTGGATATAAAATTCTTGGTTTATATGTTATTTCCTTCATTATTTTATTTTAAATAGGTTACTCCATTTTTCTTCTGGCATAAAGTGTTGCTATTGAAAAATTTAGAGCAGTGTATTTTTCTCTCTTTCCGTTTTAAAGTTATTTAGTGCCTACCTAGATAAGGGGTCTGCAAATTACTGTCCATGGGTTAATTGCCTGTGTTTGTAAACACAATTTTATTGTACATAGGGCATGCCCATTCATTTACATATTCTCTTTGGTAGCTTTTGCTATACAGTGCGATAGACAGTATGGAAACCAATGAACATAGCTCTGGACACTGATATTTGAATTTCATATAACTTTCATCTTATGGTCTGCAAGAGTAAAATATTTGCTGTCTGGTTCTGTAAGAAAAAGTTTGCTTACATCTGGCAAAACGATTTTTCCCTCCTTAAAATAAAGTTCTAGTAGTTCATACTAGACTATGTCTTGGAATTGGTCATTCTGGGTTGCTATTCTCAGGTCTGTGTATTTCAATATATGATTTTAAACTTTTTCTATTTCTGAAAGGTTTTCATGTTTACTTTTGAGTCTGATCTTTTATTTTTGTCCCATTTTTATGCTCCCCACCCCTCACTCCACTTCAAGCCGCTGTTTAGCCGCTGTTTCTCAGTCTAGTTGTGTAGGACACAGCTCCCTAGCCCTGCTGGTATTATGAGCCTTGTACCACCCCCCCCAACCCCACCCCGCAGAGGCAGTTGGTCGGCCGCTCTCGCCAGCTGCCAGCCACGGCTGTTCCTGGCAGCACATGTTAAAGTAGCCCATGGCAGCACACAGCAGCCCACGCCAACCTCTCGCTGCTCATGGCAGCCCAACTCCAGGGAGAGCCGTTGTTCACAATCGTAGCTGTAGAGGGCGCAGCTCACTGGCCCATGTGGGAATCGAACCGGCGACCTTGGCATTAGGAGCATGGTGCTCCAACCACCTGAGCCACTGGGCTGGCCTGAGTATGATCTTTATCTCTAATATGTATCAGTTTCTCTTTAATCCTTTTTTGTAATGTTGAGAAATAGTCCTTCTTTCTCTACCTGTTGTGTTCATTTACTTCTTTGTTCTCTTTTAGTCGTCATTTCTGAAATGATTTTTTTTCTTTGCTTTAAAATTTTTTTCTGAGTTCTACCACTTTATCCACCCTTTATGCCCCAAATCTTGGTTAAATTTATTGTTGTATTAGTGTCTTTAAGCTTGCTTGGAAATGTAGTTTATAGTTGTGATCTGTTTTTGTGGACCTGTCTTTTGTAATTTTATTGTCTGTAGGAAGTTAGGGGTTTTAGTCTACCCTTTTACTTTCTTATAACTATATGGGCTCTGATCTAATTTTTGTTACTTTTTAATATGAAGTTTGTTTTCCTGAACTTTTAGGAAGTTTGATTCAAGATAGTTTTTTACTTGAATGGAGCTTTTTGTGGGTTTTTTAAAATGTTCAAAAATACGGAGAATTGCTCTCTCAGATTGCTTAGTTTATGTTCCTCTTCTCATCTTTTTGTAGACATTTCTCTTTGCTTTTCTCATTTGATCCTGTCCTACTCTATTTTGACTTTATTCAGCATTTTCTTTTCAGTGTTACCCTGTCAGTAGCTCTGGTAGTCAGGGTTTTTTGTTGTTACCGTTATTTTTTTAATGGAAAATATCAAATATACCCACAAAGTAAACAGAATGGTATTATTAAGCCCCATATAACCATAACTCAGTTTCAATAGTTACTAACATTTCTTTCTTCTGGGATCTATACTCCCACCCACTCCCAACTTCCTCCTACCTTGTTGTTGGTCATTGTTCATAAGAACTTTTTACAGATTTTTATTTAGGTAAAATGTACATACTTTGAAACACATAGATCTTAGCTGTAAATTTGGACAAATAGATCCACACCCCTATCACAGTATGGGACATTTCCTTTCCCCAAGGCAACTTCTATTCTGATTATTTTTCTCTGTATATTATTTTTGTCTCTGATAGAATTTCTTTTTAATGGTATCATCAAATATGTACTCTTGTGTCTGCCATTGCTCAGCATAATGTCTGTGAGATTCTTTCATGTTGATGATGTTGATGATAGTAGTAATTGTTGTTATGTGTGTGATGATTATTCCACTGTGTGAAAACACCACAATATTCGTCTTTCTATCACTGTGCACTTCCATTGTTTCTAGTTTGCGGCTATTATAAATAAAGCTGTCTGGAACATTTTTGTAAAAGTATGTTGTAGAAATGTTTGCATTTTTCTTGGATAAAAACTTAGAAGTGAACTTATTGGATCAAAGGGATAGGTGTTGTTTATTAGAAATTGGTAAACTTTTACCAAAAACCTTACGTTCCCACCAGCAGAACTTGTACATTTGATGGTGAATAATGTTGAGTGTCATTTCATATGCCTGTGGCTAATCATGTTTTGCCCATTGTTTTCTAATGGCTGGTTTGTCTTCTTTGTGTTTTAGGATTTCTTTATATAGCCTTTGCATATATAGTTCTTCTTTGCAAAGAACCAGCTTTTTTGGTTTCATTGATTTTTCTTTTTTTTAAATTATCTATTTGACATATTTCTGCTCTTACTATTTCCTTCCTTCTGCTTTCTTTAGATGTAGTTTGCTTTTCTCTTTCTAATTTCTTAAAGTGGAAGGTTTTGTTACCAATTTCAGGTCTTTTTTTAATATAAGCATTTACAGCCATTCAGTTGCCCTTTGAGCAACTGAGCAACTTGCTTTTGGGGCATCCCATAAGTTTTGGTATGTTGTGTTTTTTCATTCATCTTGAAGTGTTTTCTGATTCCCATTGTGATTTTTTTCTTTGACACAGTAGTTATTTAGGAGTTTGTTTAATTTCTGCATATTTGTTAATTTCTCACATTTTTCTTCCTTGTGAATTCTAATTTTGTTCCAATATGTTTGGAGACCTTATACTTGTATGTTTTCAATCCTTTTAAGTCTATTGAGCCTTGCTTTGTGTCCTAACATGTAGTTTCTCCTAGAGAATGTTCCTTCCATGTGTAAGGTGACAATATGTATTCAGCTGTTGTTGGATGGAGTGTCCTACATAAGTTTCTTAGGTCTAGAGAATTGTTCAAATCTTCTATTTCTATGTTGATCTTTTGTGTAGTTCTGTCTATCATTGAAGGTGAGCAGTGAAGTTTCCAACTATTGTTGAATTGCCCGTTTTTACTTTATTTGACAATTTTTACTTCAGATATTTTGGGACTCTGTTGTTGAGTGCATATATGTTTATACTTTCCCTCTAAGTGCTGCTTATTCATCCTAGAAATCTTTATATGTTCTGTTTTTGTTATTTTTCAATTAAAAATATTTTGTGTTCGTCTTATGATTTCTTTTTTGACTCAACATTTATTTATAAATATATTTTTAAATTTCCAAGCATTTGGTGCTCTTAAAGAGGTTTTTTGTTTTGTTTTGATTTATTATATAATGTGGTCAGAGAACATACTTGGTAAGATTTTAATCTTGAAATTTACCGAGACTTGTTTTACTGTTCACCACGTAGTCTGTCTTGGTGAACATTCCATGTGAGATTGAAAAGTATGTGGTTCCTTCATCTGTTGCATGAGTGGTCAGTTTTGAAAGTTCATGAGGGCTTGACTGCTTTAGCGCTTTCAGACCTATTACATAACACCTTTCTATAACTCACTATTGAAATGGACAAACACTCTCTACATTTCAGCTTCCTTTTATAAATGTTCTTCTCTTGCTTTCCAGTGAAAATCCATTGGTTATTTTTTAGTTCAGAGGACTTTTCTTCTAAGCTTTACCAGAACCTTCTTTACTCTCAACATGCAGTGCTCTAGCATTTTATGTGTAAACTATGATATATACAATGTTGGACAATTAAGTTCACGAGCTCATCCTAGAAAAAATGCTACATACCTCACTGCTGAATATCACTATGGTCACCTTCGAAGTACTCCCCTTGGGAAGCTATGCACTGATGCCAGCGCCTAGTCCACCCTTGAAAGCAATTTTGGAACTCTTTTCTGGAATGACTATAAGAGCTGTCATTGTATTACTTGTGATGTCCTGAATGTCATCAAAATGTCTTCCTTTCAATATTTCCTTTATCTTCAGGTAAAGAAAGAAGTCATTGGGGGCCACATCAGGTGACTGGGGAGGGTGTTCCAATACAGTTATTTGTTTACTGGCTAAAAATGCCCTCACAGACAGTGCCGTGTGAGCTGGTGCATGTTTGTGATGTAAGAGCCATGATTTGTTGGTGAAAAGTTCAGGTCATCCAACTTTTTCACGCAGCCTTTTCAGCACTTCTGAATAGTAAATTAGGTTAAGTGTTTGTCCAGTTGGTACAAATTCATAATGACTAATCCCTCTGATATCAAAAAAGGTTAGCAACATCGTTAAAACAAGTTCGCGAACTTTATTGTCAGAATGTGTATATATATTTACCTAGACTTTTTGATTCTCGTGGGCAGAGATTATAATTTTCACCCTTTTATTACCATTCTGGTAAATAAGTGTTTAAATTTTCATGAGCTGAACTTCATAAGACTGGACTACCTATACACCTTTAGTCTTTTAAGATCTACTTTACGTCAATATGTTGTTTTATAACATTTTCTAATTTCTATAATCATTTAATGATTCTGAATTTGTAGGTTCACCCTTAGGTATTTTTGAAAAAACTGAAAAAAACCCCAACCTCAT
Source organism: Rhinolophus hipposideros (assembly GCF_964194185.1). Classification (NCBI taxonomy): domain Eukaryota; kingdom Metazoa; phylum Chordata; class Mammalia; order Chiroptera; family Rhinolophidae; genus Rhinolophus; species Rhinolophus hipposideros. Next base: position 40,760,304 of record NC_138051.1, read on the forward strand.
AGAAATTGATTAAAAATAACTTTCTTTAGAAGTTAACAGTGACTCTTCAGGAGAAAAGGCAATATTTATATTATTTGGGGATAGCAACTTAAAACACCACCATTTGGTGATGGGGAAAAAGTAATTATTTGGAAAGATATTTGGAACTCCTGGTGGATCCCTTGATTTTGGGGTTTTTGGTTTTTTGTTGTAAAAGCAGTTATTGTGTAGTAGAGTAGTGTAAAGTTTCTGTATAGTTTTTTAAAGGTTTCTAACTGTCTTTCTGTGAGTTCAGTTATGTTGAATTAGTAAAGACGTAACTTCTTAAGCTTCCTAATTGGATGGGGAAGACCCTAATCTTTGCCAGGAATTGCCACACCTTTAGGACTTTAGAGTACTTAAGTGGAGTTAGACTTTCTGTGAATACATTACTATTGTGAGTAGCTTTATTGTAATTCCTTTTCATTTTGAGCCTCAAGATGGTAAGATGAATGTATTCTTTATGTAGGTGAAAAAACACTGTTGTGACTACTGCTTAGCTATGATTGAGGTAGGATTAGAATTCATATCTCTTAATTCTTAGTTTAGTAGTTTTGTGTTCTGTTACACAGATTCTAATTCAGAGTGTGTTCTTAACTGCCTTTAAGTCTTGGGACAGTTTTACCAGCCACTGTTTTTCTCATCTATAAAATGAGAGCATTCAAGGAGATTGCCTTATATTTTCTTTCTGCTATGAATTCATTTTTTAAAGTATCATGTGTGGTAAGATCGAATCCCACAAAATGATCCAACTTCTCTTGTTACACTTATATAATTATTAGTTATAGAAATTGTGCTCATAGAATTAATTCATTTATTGACTGAGAGTTTTTCTACTACATTGTGATTGAGCTTCAGAGGGTAGAAAACTTTCCGTCTTGTTTACTATTTACTAGCTGACCAGTGCCTCAAATGTGGTCACTACTCAATAAATGCTTGTTGAATGAATGATTAAATGAATGACAATGTTGGCATAGGTAGAGGCAGTATAGTGTTGTGGAAAGAGCATGCACACTCTTCAGTGTTTGATCATAGATATTTCAGAAGTTTGTTGGGAAGGTTAGTTGGGATGATATATATACTACGAGGTTCAAAGCACAGTGCCTTTCACTTAAAATGTTAGTTTCTCATTTCAATCTCTTAGAGATCAGGACTTCTTTTTGTTTTGTTTTTTTAAGATTTTGTTGGGGAAAGGGAACAGGACTTTATTGGGGAACAGTGTGTACTTCCAGGACTTTTCTCCAGTCAAGTTGTTGTCCTTTCAGTCTTACTTGTGGAGGGCGCAGCTCAGCTCCAGTTGCGGTTGTTAGTTGCAGGGGGCACAGCCCAACATCCCTTGTGGGAGTCCAACCAGCAACCTTGTGGTTGACAGGATGCGCTCCAACCAACTGAGCCATCCGGGAGCTCAGCGGCAGCTCAGCTCAAGGTGCCGTGTTCAATTTTAGTTGCAGGGGACTCAAGGAATGGAACTGGCAACCTTGTGGTTGAGAGCCCACTGGCCCATGTGGGAATCGAACTGGCAGCCTTTGGAGTTAGGAGCATGGAGCTCCAACCACCTGAGCTATCGGGCCGGCCCTGGACTTCTTTTTAATGAAGACATTTTTAGTATATAAATGGAAAATAAGGGTATGGTAGGTTTAATTTTAATAAATAATCCTTTTTGTTTTTCCCATATAGTTTTACATGTGGCACCCATAAAAGATGAGGCTGAGAACACGGAAAGCTTCTCAGCAATCAAATCAAATCCAAACACAACGCACTGCCAGAGCAAAGAGGAAATATTCAGAGGTTGATGATAGCCTGCCTTCAGGAGGAGAAAAACCACCGAAGAATGAAACCGGCTTGTTGTCCTCAATTAAAAAGTTCATTAAAGGAAGCACACCCAAGGTAATGGTTTTACCTTTCACTTACTAAAGTTGAAGTTTAGGGTTTTTATAAGCTTATAAAGACAAGAATTCTGATACTGTTAGAACCCACTTAAAAGGCATGTGTCTCCATTTGGTGTTACTTAAGTATATTAACATGCAAACTACAGAGGGTGCCAAAAAAATGTATATACATTTTAAGAAAGGAAGAAACTATTAATTGTAATACTCAATATATACCAATAGCAAAAGATGAATATAAGTCATGTTTGACTTCTGCAATTACAAGAGGTGCTCAAAGTGGTTGCTATCAATGTCCAGACAGTTCCCTTTTTTTTTTTTTAAAGATTTTATTGGGGAAGGGGAACAGGACTTTATTGGGGAAGAGTGTGTATTTCTGAGACTTTTCCAAATCAAGTTGTTGTCCTTTCAGTCTTAGTTGTGGAGGGCGCAGCTCAGCTCCACGTCCAGTTGCTGTTGCTAGTTGCAGCGGGCACAGCCCACCATCCCTTGTGGGAGTCGAACTGGCAACCTTGTGGTTGAGAGCCCGCGCTCCAACTGAGCCATCTGGCAGCTCAGCGGCAGCTCAGCTCAAGGTGCCGTATTCAGTCTTAGTTGCAGGGGACAGTGCTTACTGTCCCTTGCGGGAGTCGAGGAATCGCACTGGCAACCTTGTGGTTTAGAGGATGTGCTCCAACCGACTGGGCCATTTGGCCACCCAGGAGCTGAGCGTCAGTTCATTGACTTCATTCTAATTGCGGAGGGCGCATCTCGCTGGCCCACGTGGGAGTCGAACTGGCAGTCCCGTTGCCTAGAGCCAGCGCTCTAACCACCTGGGCCACCTGTCCGCCCCTGTCCAGACACTTCTGATTACGGTGAACTACTGCCTTGAACGTAGATAACATCTCTTAAAATTTGTATGCATTTTTTTCGGCACCCTTGGTATTTCATGGCTGTTTAAGAAAACATTATTTAGTGTGCTTAACTGATCCTCTTTGCCTTCTGTTTTTTTTCAGCACAGTTTTATGGGAAGTAAAAGAAAAATTTCTTTTACTTGAGTTGTTTTACTTGACTTTTTTCTTTTACTTTTTTTTTTCCATTTCACATGAAAGGTAGTTTCTCCTTAATGTTATTAATACATTGTTTAATTGGGGAGGTGATTTCTCTTACCGATTTGAATTCTACCATTTGTACAATGAAAATGTATTATTTCTTAAAGAGAAAACAAAGTTATTGAAGAAAAGAATGGATGCTGACCAAAAGTCACATGCTCCAGGTTCATATTCTGGACCAATTTGAGTGATCTGAAGAAAGTCGTTTACCCCTCTGAGCCTCAGGAAGACAGTGAAATAGGATTAATACCATTTATCTACCTCAGAGTTGTTTTCAGATTAGATGGCAAACAGGTGGAAAAGCATTTTGAGAAATTTTAATGCACTCTATAAATGGATAGTGTTATTAACATTCATTGTATGTAGATTTTTAAACCACTGTTTACTACTCTTGTGTTTTTTCTTGGGATTATTATATATGATAAAATTTTCATTATAATGTAAGTTTATCACTTTGATAAATAAATCACTGTGGTGACTTACTCATAGTGATAGATTTTGCTCTCACATATAACTAACAAAACTTACTTATTGTGTGGTCTGTGCCCATGCCTGGTTCATGCCCTGGACACATGGGAAAAAAAAAAAGCATACTGTGAATCATTGCCAAAGATTTAGAAGTATTCTGTGTTTATAGAGTTTGTCTTTTTGTTTTGATTGTTGTATTTTGTTTATCTAACAATATAAGCAAAATTTCTTTTAATTTTAAATGCAGTTTTTAAAAAGTTTCTTTGAGTTGATTAATACACACACACGACGTATATATGTATTTGTGTGTGTATATATATACTATGTGTATATGTGTACACATATATACACATACACACACACACACAGCGGAAAAAAACGAAGTGTTTTAGTATTATCATGTAACAAAGATCAGATTTCTTCCAGATACATTGATTCCTAATGTGTAAATTCCTAATTGGTTGTCATCAGCCTCTGTTGATGGGAATGCCATTCTCCAAACAACTCTCAATGTTGTAAAATTTTTCATTTTGAGGAAAGATGAATCTACCCTTTATTTTCTTACATGTTCTTTTTCTGCATGTGCAAATGCAAAACCTCAATCAGTAGCCCCCAAATTTCTAGTTTTCATTATATGACAGTATATGATATAGGTCACCATCTTGGCCAGCCTTTTCTGTCCATGAAAAGTAACAACCAGAGGTAAAGATAGGTTTTTCCTATGTCTTCTGACTTCTCTTCATATTTACTTCCTTTGATCTGGGCATTCTTTTATTAATGTAGCATTATATTACATCATATTGTATCATATCATGTTTTTTTTCTCTCTTTTAGTAGTTAGATCTCTTTGTTGGTCAGCAGATTTTTGCTCATGTCAATTAAAACACTCAGGGTTCTGCAGAATTGCTGTTGAGTTTCTTTTTCTTTTCTTTTTTTTAAACCAACATCTAGGATTTTTCATTAATGCCTGCTTACTCAAAGATGTTAAATAGTGTAGGGCCATAAAAAACTGGTTTGCAAACTAGTGTCTTATTCGTTAATGTTATTTTGGGGCAAAGTTTTTCCTACAAATTCATTTAATTGTACTATCATTCATCCCAGGTTTCTTTATTATATTCTATAAATTTATTATGAAAATAAGTACTTGAGTGCTTTACTGAAATCAAGGTACACAGTTTTGTTCACAGTCTACTAACCCCATGTTAGAAGTAAATGAAAAGGTTAGCTTTTCATGTATTATTGCCAATGAGTTTATACTGGCTTCTAATTGTTATTTCTTTCTTATCTACATTGTCATCTTCTTGATAATCTAAAATTTTACTTGAATATATAATACTTGCTTACGTTCAGTATCTTAAATAAAGCAGTGCTGTCCTTTTCAAAATTTGGGTAGAAGTTGGCATCTACTGTTCATTGAGTATCTATTAGGTGCTTTACACTCAGTGTCTCCTTAATCCTTAAAACATCTTTTGATCTTTTTTTAGAATAGAAAAACTGTGGCTTAGTAAATTTAGGTAACCTGTACAGTGTCCGGTCGCCCGCAACAAGGGCAGTGAGGAGGCGAGAAGGAGCCAAGGAGCGGTTTGGGTTAGGTTTTTAAGCAACAAACAACCAGAGACTTAATGCAGTTAAATCTCTACGAAGGCCAGGGGCCTCTCAGTCTCAGAGGGCTGGAGCCCAGAATAAAGCTGGCTGGAGGTTTTTATTGAGAGGTCTACAACTACAAGAAAGCAACATTGTTTCTTACATGGTCTGTGAGGCTCAGACTTGGTAACAGAAAAATGTTTATTCCAATTACCCTTTGTCTGTTAACAGCAGAAGCACAAGGTCCCAGGATGTTTTTACCTAAAGTATGTACCTTTTCAGGATCAAGTCTTTCACATTGTAACAATTCTGTTGAGAGAAGTGGAACCAGGTGCAAGGGGAAAGTCAGAGCCTGCAATAGACTTTCCCAAGCAGGGGGAAGGGGAGGGCAAGGCCCCTTCCCATACCTGTCCAAGGCAACTCATTTGGGGTCCCCACTCGGTTCCGCCTGGCTTAGGTTGTATCTCCCATGAGATATCTTACCCGTCTTTGGCTGCAAACCATCTTTTGGGGACCAGACAGAGACATAAGGTGTAAACACAAGGATGGAACAGAGTCCCAGAAAGGCACAATTTCACAAACTCTTCTTTCTTTCCTTAAGGAAAGACATGAAGGGACATTTGGCTAGGCTGTTGTGCGACAACAGTACAGTGTCCGCAATAACAACAGCAATTAAAATAAATAGCTTGCCCAGGATAAAAAAGAACAAAACAGAACAAATAAACAATTATTAACAGTTACTGAGCAATGACTATGTGCTGTGCACTGTTCTCAGTGTGTTAAGTGCAGTAACTTCTTTAAGCCTTATAAACCATATGAAGTGGGTGCCATCATCTCTATATTACAAATGAGGAAATTGAGACACAGGGAGGTTAAATAACTTGTGCAGGGTTACTTAGCTTTAAGTGGCAACACTCATTGAAATCCAGGTACTGGTTTCAGAGCTTACACTCTTTTATTTATATTTTTAAATTGGAGAATATTGCAGAACAGTGTGTTTCTCCAGGGACCATGAGCTCCAAGTCCTTGTCCTTCAATCTAGCTGTGGAATGCAGCAGCTCAGCTCCAAGTCCAGTTGCCATTTTCAGTCCTTAGTTGCAGGGGGTACACCCCACCATCCCATGCAGGAATTGAACTGGCAACCTTGTTGTTGAGAGCTCACGCTCTAACCAACTGAGCGGTCCGGGCACCCCTCCAGAAGCTCAGCTGCAGTTCTTTGTCTTCAGTCTAGTTGTGGAGGGTGCAGCTCTCTGGCCCATGTGGGAATCAAACTGGCAACCCTGTTATTCAGAGCTCCAGCTGTAACCAACTGAGCCATCTGGCTGCCCCCAGAGCTTACACTCTTAACCACTTTGCCATCCAGCTGCTCCTCCAGTAAGCAGCAGTACTGGGATTTAAATCCATGTACATCTGACTGTGATACCTTTGTTCTTTCTCCTATACCATTCTGTCCCAAAGTAACTAGAGATCGTCTTTACAGTATTACTGTCTTCTGTCAGGACTGAGAATTATTCTTGATAAAAGTAAACAGGAGTTGAGTCTTCCAGTGCTGCCTGCTTTGTCATTTATTTATAATTAATCATCAGCTCAAAGCTTGAAGCTTATGTTTTTACAGGAAGTTTTTTTCCCCCCTAGTATTTTTTTGCATATGTCATTATCTTCTATCTTTAGTCTTTCTGATTGGATCATAGACTACTTCTCTTATTTCCACAAATGTCCTTTTCAAAACCAAGTTAGTTAGACAGCTCCCTGTGTTGCCACTTTGGTTTCTTTGGTACCTTTCCTTTTTCTCTTCTTTTGGACTTTTGAAGTTACGTGGCTGGAACTGAACTTTAGATAAGATAAGCTTTCTCTTTTGAGTTGTGCCCCTTCTAAGATAATCTGACATTGCTTTCACGCCTAGCTCATGAGTCCGGTGTTTTGAAACTTGTTCTCCTTATATCAGCCTTCTTTTTTGCTTTTTGACTTTTATGATTTCTAGGACCAATGGCTACTGGTATTCTTGCCATTTTTCTATAAATGAGCCATTTTTATATATCTAACAAGTTTTAATCTGTGTTCTAGTCCTAACTGCATAAATTAGTCGTGAGACTGTTTAGGTAATCTAAGCATAGGTTGTTCATTTACGCATATGTAAGGGGTGTGTTTTAGTTTACTAGTGCTGCCATAACAAAATTCCACAAACTGGGTGTCTTAAATAATAGAAATTTATTTTCTCACAGTTCTGGAAGCTGGAATTCCCAAGATCAAGATGTTAGCAGGTTGGTTTCTTCTGAGGCCTCTCTTTGATTTGCAGATCGCCACTCTTGGCTCACTGTGTTGTCTGTGTCTTAATCTCCGCTTCTTGCAAAGACACCAGTCATATTTGGATTAGGGCCCACCTTAATGATCCCATTTTAACTTAATTACCTCTCTGAAGGCAGTCTCCTTGGTTACGTTCTGAGGTCCTAGGGGTTAGGGCTGCAACCAATGAGTTTTTGGAGACACAATTCAGCCTGTAACAGGGTGAAAGAAATCTTAGGTCTCTTTCAAATCCAGATTTTATGATTCAAAGACAACCACTTCTTAGATTTTGGAATCAGGAATGTGTCAGCAAGAGTACTCAGCAATTGTTGACATGCAGCCTTTCTGCTTTTAGCATAAGATTTCTAATACATATCCGAAGTGAAGGCCTCACAACCAAAATATATTTGTTTTATATCAGAAATCTCTTTACACCTAAATAGGTAGTTTCTAGAGTTTTCACATAACAGAATGATACCTAAATACTGTTATGCTGTCATAGTTAAGGGTCACCAATTTCCATATGCTTATAAATCTAATGAAGTAGTGAAATCCTTACTTGTTATGTTAAATGAGTGTTTTTTGATTTTTTTTAAGTATGACCTACAGAAAGAAATACATCTTATAATGCATCTATACATATGAAACAAAACTCATTCTTAATATCTTTTATATGCTCTGATTTGTCTCTTCTAGACTTGTTTCTTATTTTCCTTTTAAAGGGACTCTAATACCTTAAATTGATTTTATAATCCACTGATGGGTTATACCCCTTAGTTTAACAAAATGTTATTAAATGAAAACTGTTCTCTTTAACCTTTATATTAACAAGCTTCATAGTTTTATTTGGTTGTTTTCCTCCTTCCTACCAAAGTTAAACCTCACTTGTTCATGTAAGCAAGTCCCTCTAGTTGTATTCTTTAACAGCTAGATTAATGAAGTAATTTACCATTTATTATGGAATGAAAAAAATTAGCTCAGACTGGCTGGTTAAATTTAATGATGGAGAAGATAATTTGTTTTAATTCATATTCATATTCTCTCTCCCTTCTTTCCTTTCCTCCCTCCCTTACGTACACACATACAACCCGACATACATGCATGCATTTATTCGTATATTTCCTTGCTCTTTGTTTGTTGAACTATGTATACCTAGCACCCAGATCTTAGTTTCTAAATACTATCTTTCACTAAAAGGAACAGGGCTCCTTGAAGAGATATCTCCTGCTAGGACTTGGGCAGTAACAGATTATAACCTTTAGAATAAAATAGCCCATAAGACCACAATGATACATAAATAAATAAGTGGATGGATGGATGGATGAATAAGAGAAGGAAAAGTTCTTCTCCCTCTTCCACCATCCCACGCCCCCCATAGCTATCCAGTTAGTCAACATTTGTTAAAGAGACTTTCCACATGAGATTAATTAGTATCTTGCTTGAAAATTAAAGGCTATATATATGTGTGGATCTATTTCTGAAACGTATTCTGTTCCATTGATCTCTCTCTCTATATATATATCATTATACCCATACTACAGTCTTTATTAGTTTAGCTTTTATAGTGAGCCTTGAAATGAGATAAAGTCCTCCAACTTCGTTCTTTTTCAAGTTTATTATTTTAGATCCTTTGTACTTACATATAAATTTTAGAATTACCTTGTCTATTTTTCAAATAAGCCTACTGGAATTATAATAGAAATTGTATTGAATATGTAGATCATTTAGTGAGAATGGACATCGTAACAATATTGAATCTGCCAATTAATGATATATCTCTTCATTAATATAGGTGTTCTTAATTTCTCCCAGCAATATAGAGGTCTTACACAACTTTCATTTGTTTTATTCCTAGATATTTAATGTTTTATGATGCTGTTTTAAATGGTATATATTGAAATTTTTTGCTTTCTAGTTGTTTGTTAATATACATAAATATAACTTTTCTAGACTGACCTGGTACCATGTGAAATTGGTAAATTCACTTAATACCAGTAGCACTGTTTTTTTTTAATATTTCAGAGGTTTTTATACATACATAATTATATCATTTATCAGATAATGACAATTTTATTCTTTTTTGATCTCTAAGCCTTTTACTTCTTGTATTGGTTACAACCTCTAGTACAATGTTCAGTGGAGGTGGTGAAAGCAAACACCTTTCTTGTTGCTGATTTTAGGGAAAAAGAGTTTGTTTACCATTAGTTATGATGTTACCTAAATGGTTTTCATAGTTATCTTTTATTAGTTTGAGGAAATTCCCTTCTATTCCTAGTTTGCTCAAAGTTTTTATCATGTTGAGCTTTGTCAAAGACTTTTCTACATCTGTTGAGATCTTCAGATTTTACTTTTTTATTCTTTAAATGTGGGGTAGTACATAAATTTTTTTGAATGGAAAACCAAACTTGCAAGTATTGCTGCATTTGATTGCTTTTCTTGTTTGTTTGGTTTTTTTAACATTTTTATTTCGGTGTTCATGAAGGCTTTGGTCTGTAGTTGTTTGGGTTTGTAATACTTTCAGATTTGGGGATCAGGATTATGCTGGTGTAAAAACAAGTCAAGAATTGTTCCCTCTGCTTTTTCTGAAAGAGCTTGTGTTGGCTTAGTGTTATTTCATCCTTAAATAATTAGTAGAATTCACTGGTGAATTCTGGAGTGGGATTTCTGGAATGTGACTGGAATTTTCTTTGTGAGATAGCTTTTATTATAAATTTGATTTCTCTAATATTTATAGGGTTGTTTCTTTTTTCATTTCTTGTTTCAGTTTTGGTTATATTACATGTTTTTCAAGGAATTTGGCCATTCGTCTAAGTTGTTGAATTTAGTGTAAAAGATTTGCAGTATTCCTGACTTAACCTAATAATGTCTGTAGAATCTCCTCTTTTCATTCCTGATGTGGATATGATTTATGATTTATCTTTGTTTTGATCTGTCTTTCTAGTTTTATCAATTTCATTCTTTCAAAGAACCAACATGGTCTTTGCTCATTTTCTCTTTTTTGTTTGCTGTTTAATTTTACTTGTTATTTTTAATATTTTCTTGTACTCTCAGATTTACTTTTCTAGCTTCTAAACGTGGGAGCTTAGATCAGGGAATCAGTAAACTTTTTCTGTAAATATTTTAAATAAGAAATATTTAGGCTTTGTGGACCATATTATCTCTGTTGCAGCTACTACTCAACTTTTCCATTGTAGATGATACATGAATGAGTATGACTTTGGCCAGTGATGTTTGAATTCCATGTAATTTTCATGTGTCATGAAATACTACTGTTCTTCTGATCCCCCCCCACCGCCAACAATTTAAAAATATAAAAAACATTCTTAGTTTTCTAGCCACATAAAATCAGTCAGTGTGCTGGACTTGGCTTTTGGACTGTAGTTTGCCAGCCCCTTGCTTAGATCATTAATAGTACACTTTAATTTTTTTCTAATGTTAAGTATATAAAGCTGTGAATTTCAAAGTACTGCTTTCCCACATATTCTGATTATATTTTTATTACCATATTTTTTTATGCTTTGTATTCTTTGGCCCATGGTTATTTAGAAATGTGTTGTTTAATTTTCAGGTATTTGGATAATTTCCGGAAATGTGTTATTTAATTTCCAGGTATTTGGGCATTCCAAATATTTTCTAATTGTTAATTTCTAATTTAATATCATTGTGGTCCAGGAATATACTCTGTATGATTTCATTGCTTTGGTGTTTTTTGATACTTTCTAGAATATAGTCTCTCTTGGTGAATGTCACATGTGTATTTGAAAATATGTGTATTTTGGAATTGTTGAGTGTGGTATTCTGTAAGTATTAATTAGATCAGGTTGGTTAATAATAGTCCAATCTCCTATGTTCTATTTTTAAACTCGTGTTATCAATTTCTAAGACAAGGGTATTAAAATCCAGCTATTCTGAATTTTTCTACTTCTTTCAGTTCTGTCAGTTTTCACTTCATTTATTTTGATGCTCTTTTTTAGGTAACATACAGTTATGATTGTTGGGTGTAAATTGTTCTTGTTATCACAGTGAAGTCTCTCATCTCTAGTAATGTTATTTGCCTTGAGGTTTACTTTGCCTAGTATTGATACAGCCACACAGCGTTTTTGCTTAGCATTTATGTGATATACTTTTTTCCACCCTGTTACTGATCAGTGATGCGATAGCCCAGCTAGCTCAGTCGGTAGAGCATGAATGAGACTTTTAATCTCAGGCTCTTGGGTTCCAGCCTCACGTTGGATGCCAGTAATGTCGACTGGCCAAATACTCCAGGTAATCCACCAAAAGAAAACGGTTTATTCGGAACAAGAAAAAGAAACAGAGACAAGGAGTGCATGCACACTCATCGGCTGGTCTTGCCCACCAGCTGCCCACATGGGAAGAAAGCGAGTCCAACATAGCTTCCCTTTTTGTTTGCGTCCCTCCCCGGAACTTACCATAGAGTTCAACAGGAAGTCAAGACTATAGTTAACAAGGGGCCCGGCTGCACCCCTAGTTCTCTCAGCTCTATGGTTAAGCATCTTAAGATGCCAGTTCACTTTTAACATTATTTATATTTAAATTTTCATGTTTCATCTATTTACATTTAATGTAATTATTAATATGGTTAGTAGGAAAGTAGGAAGTCTCCCATCTTGTTACTTATTAATATGGTTAGTAGGAAAGTAACAAGTCTCCTCTTGTTACTCATTCTGTGTGTATCTCATTTGTCATTTGTTTCTCTGTTCTTATCCTGCTTTTTTGGTGAACTAGTTATCTTTTAGAATTCCATTTTATCTCCCATGTTTACTTTTTAAAAATTAACTTTAATTATGTAATTGTAATTAAGTGCAATAAAACACACTCATCTAATGTATATGTTTTCATGACTTTTAACAGATTTAAACACCCATGACCAAAAAATACCTTTACCGACATTCTTATAACATCACCCTAGACAACCACTGATCTGCTTCCTATCATTATAGATTATGTTAATCTTTTCTAGAGTTTCATATGATTATAATCATACAGTGTGTGTCCTGCTTCTTTCACTTAGAATAATTTTTTAATTCATTTTTTTCTGCATGTTTATCTGTAATTTACCTGCTCTTCCCCAGTAGTATGTGAGTACCTCGGTTTTGAAATGTCTCCGTTGGCGAACGTTTCAGTTTATGAACGCCATAAACCTGGAAGTAAATGCTTCGGTTTTCGAACACACCTTGGAAGCCGAACATGTCACGCGGCTTCCACTGAGTGCAAGATCCTGAGGCCTAGCTGTCGACTGTTTTCGAACGTTTCAGAACTTGAACGGTCTTCCGGAACAGATTATGTTAGAAAACCGAGGTACCACTGTACCACATAGCACAATTTCTTTATCCATCCATTTGGATTGTTTGTTTTTTGGCCGTCATGAATAAAGTTATGAATGTTTCTGTTTTTGTACATGTATGGGCATATATTTAAGTTAAGGTTAGTACTGCTAGATAAGATATAGAAGATACATGTGTTTTTTTTGTGTATGTGGTAGCTTTATTGAGCTATAATTCACATACCATAAAACTCACCCATTTAAGGTATAAATTCAGTAGCTTTTAGTTTAGTTAGTTGTGTAACCATTACTACAATCAAATTTAGACCATTTAGACCAATTTAAATTTAGACCATTTAGACCACAATCAAATTTAGACCATGGTCTAAAGGGTCTCGTACCCTTTTTGGTCTCGGTAAGACCCTTTGGCTATCACCTGTCAGCTCCTTCTTCCCTAGCCCTGAGCAATCACTAATCTACTTTCTATCTCTATAGATTTGCCTATCCTGGACATTTCATATAAATGGAATTATACAGTATGTAGCCTTTATGTTTTGGCTTTCACTTAGTGTAATATTTTCAAAGTGCATCCACGTTGCAGCATGTATCATTACATCATTCCTTTTTATTGCCAAGTAATATTCCATTGTATGAATATACCAAATTTTGATTATCAGTTCATCAGTTAGTGGACATTGGAGTTTCTACATTTTGGCTATTATGAAAAATGACTGCTGTGAATGTTCACATACCGTGTTTCCCCAGAAATAAGACCTACCTGGATAATCAGCTCTAATGTGTCTTTTGGAGCAAAAATTAATATAAGACCCAGTCTTATTTTACTAATATTACTATAAGACCGGGCCTTATAGTAATATAACATAAGACTGGGTATGATAATGTAATGTAATGTAATGTAGTATAGTATAATATATAATATAATATAATATAATATAATATAATATAATATAATATAATATAAATAGTATAATATAAAACTAGGTCTTATATTCATTTTTGCTCCAAAAGACGCATTAGATCTGATTGTCCGGCTAGGTCTTATTTTCGGGGAAACACGATATATACGTTTTTATGTGGACATCTATTTTCATTTCTCTTGAGTGTATACCTAGAAGTCGAATTGCTGGGTCATATGATAACTCTTTGTTTAGCTTTTTAAGGAACTGCATTTTAGAGTCCCACCAGAAAATTTGGGCATTCTAAGTTTTCTGCTTCCTCATCAATACTTGTTATTGTCTGTCTTTTTAAATTTTAACCATCCTGGTGTTTGTGAAATGGCAGCTCACTGTGATTTTGATACACATTTCCCTAATGATTGATGACATTGAACATTTTTTCATGAGCTTCTTAGCCAGGTGTTTATCTTCTTTGGAGAAATGTCTATTTAAGTCCTTTGCCCATTTTTTAATTGGGTTGTAAGAGTCCTTTATACATTTTAGATACAAATCGCTTACTAGATTTGCAAATATTTTCTCCCATTCTGTGTACCTCTTTGAAGCACAAAAGATTTTAATTCTGATGAAGTCCAATTGTTTAATTTTGTTGCTTGTGTTTTTGATGTCATATCCAAGTAACCATTGCCAAATTCAAGGTGATGAAGATTTAGCCCTAGGTTTTTTTATAAGCATTTTACAGTTTTAGTTATTACATTTAGTTTTTCTGTCTACCTTGAATTAATTTTTGTAGATGGTGTAAGGTAAGGGTCTAACTTTATTGGTCCCAGCACTTTTAAGAAACTGCCCAGGTGTTTTCCAAAATATTCGTACCATTTTACATTCTATCTAGCAATGTCTGACAGTTTCAATTACCCACATCCTTACCAATATTTGGTTTGTTAGGCTTTTTAACTTGAACTTCAACCTCTCTACAGGGGTAAGCGGTATCTCCTTGTGTTTCTGTTTCGCATTTCCCTGATGATTAATGAGGTTGAGTATTTTTTCGTGTTTGTTGGCCATGTGAGGATCTTTTGTGAACTGTCAAATTCAAATTTTTCTTCATTTGGGGGAATGGCTTTTTTACTTTTCTCTTAGTTTCGTTAGTAGTCCCTCTTAAGCATGTGGTTCTTAAAGTTTTTGATTTTAGGATCCTTTACCTTCTTAGAAATATTGGAACCCTAAAGACCATTTATTTGAGTTGTATATATCAATATATCTCATTGGATATTAAAACTGAGGAATTTTCATTCATAATTATAAATCTACATATTAATACAGACATAACTGTTTTCTAAAAACAAAAAGAAAATTAGTGGGAAGCATGACATTTACAGTTTTGCAACTCTTAATGGTGGCTTCACAGAAGGTAGTTTATTGTTATTGTTGAAGCATGAAAACAACAACATGTATTTTGAAAAGGGAAAAGTATTTTAATGCCCTTTTTAAATAATTGCAAATACTGTGTTGATATTATTCCAAAACTTGACAACTGTGTAGTTTTTTAAGTTCTTGATCCAACATTGAATTTGAAAGCTCTGCAGTGATCTTTTTGTTGGTCTGTCTTGCACTTGGAGTGGATCTTTTTCTGATATTTGGTTTTGTAACATCATGCACTGGTTATTTGGAAAAAACTGGTTCACTGAATTGTGCAGATCTTCCATGTGTTTACATATTGACAAATTTTATTCAATATTTAAACATCACCTTTGTGAGCATCCCCACTGATCTCAACAGAACAGTCTTTAAGTATTGGGAAGCTGTCAAGCTCATGATTTTGGATTCAACTTTTCTAAAATTCCAATTTTTGCTTGAAAACTCAAATATTATTGTTGGCAATAAAAACCGTCAGTTTTCTTAAAGTGACAGGCTTGCTTTGTTCAATTTTCAGAAAATACCTACTTCCAGTAAAAATAATTTTCTGTTAGAAAAAGTAGTCTAATTGAGGTTACAGTTCAGTAACCTGAACCACTTTTCCCCAACACAATTGTGGAAGCACAAATTTGCAGCAGAACTACTTTGTGTATACTTCCCATCTCACCATACCAAATGTTAACACATATTTAAGGGTTGAGATTTAATTAATTTTACAGCTTCATCAAGGACATTTTAAGTAGAATCAGCTTTTTTTTCCTCCCCTGCAAGTGCATGGCAGAGAAAAGCACAATAACTATTGGGTGTCAGTGCCTTGAATTGCTAAGGTGGTAGTAGTTATATCCATCACAATTGTGCTTTTGCACAATTAGTGCAAATGTCAGCACAAGTTATTCCAGGATAAAATGAGATGCAAAAAAAGTACGTACCATTTGTGTTTGTTACCATGCGTTCACAGTAAAGAAGATCTTTGATGATTAAAGATCTTTGGTGATTAGTTGATGCTAGAACCAGATAAATACAGTCAAAACAGAAAGTTCAGCCACATCTGAACTTTCACATCTGAACTAAGGCAAAAGTACAGTTCTGCAAACCAGATTTTAAATAGTTTTTTGTATTTGCAGATACTTTTTTTTTAAAGACACATTTATGTCATGATCAGACTTACATTTAGCAATCAAGAGCATGGGTGCAATAAAAATTCTAGTTAAAACCCTTTGTTGGAATGCTTTTTACATTTTCCACAGAACAGAAACTGAAATATCCTGTTACACAATTAGTAACAAATGCAGTTCTCGAGGTTTTTGTCCATACACAGGCTTGTTGTCTAAAACATGTCTTCTTTGTAGCAGCTAGGCCCTGCCACCACTGTGCTTGGCAGAATTCACAAATCTCTTGCTACCTGTAGTTTTCTCTCACTTTTCTGGCTCTCCTCTCCTGCTAAGCTTTGTTTCCTGGCAGTAATTAAAACCTTCTGCCACTGTCATAGCTTCTGCTGCTGCTGGAACCACCAGAGCCACCTTGGTTTCGTGGTTTGGCAAAGTATTGGCCTCCACCACCATAGGGGCCAGAGCTTCTACCGCCAAAATTTCCTCTTTCCATGGGTCCAAAAATTGAAGATAAATTGTTGTAATTGTCAAAGTCATTGTAGCTCCACCTCCTCCAAAATTGCTTCTATCATTACTCCATTATAACCATTCCCACTGCCACCATATTTTCCACCACCACGACTGCCACCAAAGTCACCTCAACCACTGACGTTTCCTCCATGACCAAAGTTGTCATTCCCACCAAAACCACCTCCACAACCACCACCTAAGTTTCCAGAACCACTTCGACCTCTGAGTGGATGAATCACTAGCCAAATCTTGCTTAGACAGGGCTTTCCTTACTTCCCTGTTGTGGCAATTCACAGCATGGTATTTCTGAATGACAGGCTTGTCTACAGAGTCACGGTCATCAAAGGTTACAAAAGCCAAGCCTCTCTTCTTGCCACTGCTTCAGTCAGTCATGATTTCAATCGCTTCAGTTTTCCCACGCTGTTCAAAATCATCTCTTTCCCACACTGTTCAAAATCATCTCTTCAGTTTTCCCACACTGTTCAAAAGGTGATGTGCTTCAGTGTCTTCTTTAATACCACCAGCAAAAATCTTTTCCACAGTGCAGTGGACACCAGGTGTTTTGAGCATCTTCTCTTGAGCAGCCCTCTTTGGTCCTACAACTCTTCCCTCCACCTTGTGTGGCCTTGCCTTCACGGTTGCACTCACCTCCTCCACGGTGGCATAGGTGACAAACCCAAAGCCTCTGGAGCGCTTGGTGTTTGGATACCTCATCACCACACAGTCTGTGAGCGTTCCCATTGTTCAGAATAGTTCCTCCAACTCGCATCGGTTGTTTCAAAGCTCAAACCTCCCATGAAGAGCTTCTGCAACTGGTCGGGCTCTTTGTGAGACTCTTGAGTTAGACGAGTTAGACATGACGACTGCAGGAGGGGAGACTTGAGTGATGCTTAACTTGGCAGTGTCCACGGATGATAATTCAGCAATTTATTTTATCATTGGAAACTGGAAGTGCCTGTTTCTTTTACTGACTTTTTACCCAGCAGGCTTTCAGCACTATCTACTATAAAAGTTTATTTTATAAGTCTCTCAGATATTATGTACACTTTTTCAGCTGATGCAGTATAACTTTCTCTTTAAGATACTTCATTGGCTTTTTTATTTTTAGTTTGAAAAGCTGTAACAATTTTGCCTTTTGAACTCATCATGCGTATATTTAAAAATACCCTTTTTTAAAAAAATGCTGAATGATCTCAAATGACAGTACAACTGAATTGTCACCATAATTCAATTTCAGTATGTTCTATTGCATAAGACACAACAGGACTACTTAGGTAGCCAAAAGGAAAATAGGTTTATCATATTTTCATTTGTAATTCGTAATATACAATTCCATCCAGTTTCTTTGGAATAAATTTGCCCTTTTTGTGATAAGAGTATTCTAATATATCAGTTTAATCCTTTCATCAGTACACTAGTGGATTTAAATCACAAATCATCTAATCTCCCTTTTTAAATTCAATGGCCTATTTATTATAAAGTTACAAATTTTCTTTTAAAATACTAAATTCTAAAATAGCTTTTAGATAAAAATTTAAAAACCAAATTTAATATTGCAAAACAACAAGAGTACTCTTATTGTGTTTCTACATATATAGAAAAACTTGGAGATTTCAAGATAATAATTTACTGGATCATAATGAGGCTAAAGAGATTATAGCAAGTGTAACTATTGAACATAGCTAGTAAGAGCACAGTAGAAGTACTGAACATAAAGATCTTTTATATTTACTCATATATTTGCCTTAGTGGTGTTCATTTCTTACTGCAAATTTAGGGTCCCATCTGGTATTATTTTATGCCTAAAGAACTTCACTTAGTATTTCTTGTGTAGATCAGCTGAAAATGCATTCTGTCAACTTTTCTGTTTAGAATGCCTTTAAAGTGAACTATTAAAAAAACTTTACATATCTCTTACCAGTTTTTTATGGTTTATGTCAATACGTTCTGAACCTGTAGTCATCACATACTATCTTTTAGTCCTCATTTGTTTTAGTTATATAGGTTCTACATATGTTCCATATGTCCATATGCTTCCTCAGTCCTCGTGTGAATTGTCATTTTTATGTCTAAAGCTCGTTTTCTAGTAGATGCCACAGAAAGCATTCTTGGGGAAAATATTCTGAGTTCTTGCTTCTTGCTAAAGTGCCCTTTGTGCTTGAAAATCAGTTTTGCTGCATGTAAAATTTTTGGCTCATATTTTCTCTTGATTATTTTAAATGTTATTTTATTCTGACATAAAAAGTATTGCTGTCAAAGTTTGATAATCTAATTTTTCCCTTTATAAATAAAGTGACTTTGCCTTGTTCTCCTAAGGATTTTTTTCTTTAAATTCTGTTAAGTTTAGGATGTATCTGTTTTTCTGGGTTGATGGTTTTAGTTAAAAAAACAGTTAGCTCAGTTGTTTAGAGCGTGGCGCTAAGAACACCAAGGTTGCTGGTTCGATCCCCACATGGGCCACTGTGAGGTGTGCCCTTCTTATAACTAACTAACTAACTAACAAATCAACACTGAAAAAGTTTTAGTACTTTTTCAACATGTAATTTCAAATCTTTTATTTCAGGAAAATTTTCTAATATTTGTTCTGTTGCCATGTTTTTGCTTTGGTTTCCTTCTTCAAGAACTACTGTTTTCTGTCTGTTGGATCTTCTTTGTCTATCTTGCAGTATTTGTCAACATTTTGATGTCTTAAATTTTTTCTCCCGTTTTACCTTGTATTTCTTTTAAAGGCATAATCTATTGTTTACTCACTTTTATGTCCATTCTATTTCAGTCTTTATTTCTGAAATGATTTTTTCCTTTTATTTCTAATTATTTTCTTCTGTCTCTTCATTTCTGAGTTTTCTTAATTCTTATGTATGTCTCATCATTTTCTTTCTTGTTTTGCTTTGAAATAGAAGGTTATCATTTTGATCTATTCTCTGTGCATGTTTTTCTGACTTTTTTAGATCTGTAGAGGTCATTTGACTTCTTGTGTCTTTTATTGTAATTTTTATTTGGGATTTGACACGTGTACTTTCTTGTTGCTCATTTTTATGTGAGATTGGTTTTTCTGAATTTTTAGAGTTTTGTGGTCCAAAGTATCTTTTCAATTACGTTTGTTGTGTTTGTGTGGTGTTAAAAAATATAATGGTTGCTTTTTTAGTTTTCCTGTCACATTACCCCTTCCCCATGTTTATCTGGAACTTCTTTTTCTCCTCTCATGTGATTTTCTTAATTCAATTTTGATTCCATTCCCAGCAATTTCCCCCCCGTGTGGAGCCCTACTGTAGAAGGGAGCCGTAGTTGGTCAATTTCAAGAGTTCATAAAAGCTAAACTTGCTCCTGTTTCACTCTCACCATTGACCCCTTTGCTTTTGGATTGGGTAGCAACTTCCTCTCTTCTCATCTGCTGTCATCAAGTTGGCCTTCTATGCTTTCAATTGAATACCTGCCTGTTAACTATTTTGGGCTACTCCTGTTCTCAGATGTGTTGTCACTCATCTTGTTGCATTCTTTGGCTGTCTTCTGCAGTGGTGCATGTGGGCATTCAGGTGTTGTGGCTGTTGGTTTGTCCTCCACTTGGAGTTTGGGGGAGACACCTTATTTCCTGATTTTGTGCTAAATTTGTCCTTGGATTTTTGTTGCCTCTTTAGTTCTCTGTATTTCCTTCGGGATTCAGAGATTTAAGAAAACCACCTTCCCAAGATTTTCCACTTAAAAGAGACAATTTTGAAAAATACAGATTCCAGAGAAGACATTGTAGGATTATTAAATTTATTAAAACAGCATGTATAGTAATGTAGAAATCCTGTTTTTCCTAATTCCTCTTCTAAAAATCATTTCATGTCCAAAAATGTCCCTGAAGTGTGTATAGTTGAATATTTAAGAAAGACTAGGATTGGGTGATGAATTCTCTTTCAGAATTGAATTATCATCAGACATTTGAATACATTATTCTAAAAAATAGGATTTTTATCAGTGCAGAACCTTACTTAACCTTGATCTTAATAGCTTCTGCTTCCTTCTCTTTAGAGATGTAGGCTAAGGTATTTGAATGTATTCTCAATTGCATGATACAGTGTGTTCTGGTACAGTACGAGGTGCCTCCACAATATCAGTTAGCTTGTACACTGTTGGTAATCAGG
Source organism: Rhinolophus hipposideros (assembly GCF_964194185.1). Classification (NCBI taxonomy): domain Eukaryota; kingdom Metazoa; phylum Chordata; class Mammalia; order Chiroptera; family Rhinolophidae; genus Rhinolophus; species Rhinolophus hipposideros. The sequence goes on from NC_138051.1 coordinate 40,780,991, forward strand.
GGAATAGTGTCAGTGTAATATGGGTGGTACGGTGGTTTATACGTGATTTTTCCTAAATTGGATAGGGGGATCCTAAATAATGGGAGTTGAATTTTATACTTCATAAGGGAAGTTCAGCTGCTACAGAGCCTAAGGCACCCCCAAACCCCACACATAGACTTTTAAATTAAAAATGGTAACCTGCAGTGGGGGTGTCCTCCCAGAGATGTACAGCCTGGCCTAGCAGGGACCTTTCTCATGTGGCAGCTGCATTGTCATAGCAGCCCTATTAAAGCTTTATTTATCAGCTCCCATAAGCCTTTGTTTCTACTTTATAAAAAAAAATACCTTTTATTAAGCTTTGAAGTAGCGTTTGAGCTGCTTCTCGCTGCCTGACTGGGGTGTCCAAGTTATGTCTGGAAGTCCCAGTCATTATTCTTGTTAGTGCTTTGGTTATAGAGTTATAGGGGTATTGACTGATCTGCCCCAATGTTCCCCTCTCTACTTTCCTGGTCCCATTTTTTTTCCTACCATAAACCTTGATATTTTTAGTATTACAGAATGTAAGGTTTTCAGAAATGTATGTAGTTATGTTATACCAGGTGAACTTCCTTAAGAGGATGCTGGAACTCAGTGTAGTTGAGGTTTTGTGGCACTATTTCTATTTTTGAAGGACTTTATAAAGAGACTCCCTATATTTTGCAGTAATGGAGATCCCATATTTGAGATATGAGGCTTCCAGTTCATTTTAAAATACAGGGGAATGCTAAGCAGTAAAAATTAGAGGAATTTTGCTTTGAATCACTGAGGCATTTTGTGCTATATAGTAGTCCCCCCTTATCCACTGGGGATACGTTCCAAGACCCCCAGTGGATGCCTGAAACTGTGGGTAGTGCTGACCTGTACATATACTATGATTTTCCCTATACACACATACCTATGATAAAGTTTAATTTATAAATTAGGCACAGTAAGAGATTAACAACAATAGCTAACAATAAAATAGAACAGTTATAACAATATACTGCAATAAGTTATATGCATGTGGCCTCTCAAAATGTTGTACTGTACTCACCCTTCATGTGATGATGTGAGATAGATAATAAGTGCCTGTGTGATAAGGTGAAGTGAGGTGTATAACACTGGCATTGTGACGTAGCGTTGGGTTTTATAAGGGTTTCTTGAACACAAGCACTGCAATACCAGGACAGTGATACAGTAACTGAGACAGCTACTGAGTGACTAACAGATGGGCCAGTATACAGCATAAATCTCACTTGACATGTTTATTTTCTGTTTTTAAAAACAATATTCAATCTTTAGAAAATGCATAATAGTATGAGGTATGATCAAAAAATACGGTGAATGTTTAAATTAATTTATTACAGTAAAAGATACATTGCTATTAATCTCCCTCAAAATACCTCCCCTTGCTTAGAACACCCTTATCCCGTCGTTCTTGCCACTTTAGTTCTGGAAGTCCTCTTTCTGGAGTGTCTTTAGTTGTACTGTAGTGGCTGCCTCGATGTCCTGAATCGATTCAAAACTTTTACCTTTCACGGTCATTTTGACTTTGGGAAAGAGCCAGAAGTCGCATGGTGCCAGATCTGATTAATAAGGTGGATAAGGATACACCATAATGTTTTTATTTGACAGAAATTGACGTACCAGAAGCGATGCATGATAGTCTTTCTGTTGTGATCACAAAATATGGTGAATGCTGCTGCCAAGTGCCATCCAATCGAAAAGCAGGGATCTTCAATAAGGGAAGCTGCACGTCGAAACTTAGTGACAGTGTGTGAAAAGTTTCAACTTGTTCAGTGCAATCAGTCAGGTGTGAGCTACGGTTGAGAGAATGTGTGTTTTAAAGTGTGCCATAAATCATCATCATGACAACGCTCCGTGTCACACATCGCTTCTGGTATACGGCAATTTCTGTCAAATAAAAACATTACAGTGTTTCTTCATCTACTTTATTCATGGGATCTGGCACTGTGTGACTTCTGGCTCTTCCCCAAAGTCAAAATGATTCAGGACATCGAGGCAGCCACAACAGCGTAACTAAAGACACTTAAGAAAGAGGACTTCCAGAACTGCTTCAGAAAGTGGCAAGAACAATGGGATAAAGAGATTTAAAGCAAGGGGGAGTATTTTGAAGGGAATTAACGATTATGTGTCTTACTATGATAAACGTTTTTTATGTAAACATTCACCGTATTGTTTGGTCACACCTCACATATTATTTGCTGTGGTGTAAAAGCACCAAATATAAAAAAGTAGACAAGTTGTTCCTGTTGAATAAGGATGTTGATTGTATGTGTAAATTATGCATAAAGATTTTAAAATCTAGTCCTTATCCAAAGATTTCAAGTAGTCTCATTAAAACAAGGAATTACCGTGTTTCCCCAAAACTAAGACCTAGCCGGACAATCATCTGTGATGCATCTTTTGGAGGAAAAAATTAATATAAGACTCGGTCATATATTATATAAGACCCGGTCTTATATTTTACTGTAAGACTGGGTCTTATATTAATTTTTGCTCCAACAGACGCATTGGTCAGCTAGGCCTTATTTTCGGGGAAACACGGATAGCCCAGTATTACAGTAAATGTAAGAAAATTTCTCGTGTGGTAGATGACTCTAGAAGTTTTACAGTGAGAAAAATAGATGGAGAAAAATCAGCTAATTGCTTAGAGTATATACTCTCAGTCAATAATACTATAAAAACAGTATAAACTGGTCATATGTGGGTTTGCCCCATATAAGGAAATGAACTGAGAGCTTTGTTAAGAGTAGCCTCCTTAGTGTTAATTTAGACCTTTAAAGAATTGAGGTTGACATTGGGGGGTGTGGCAGTGGCAGGCCCTATAATTTTTTGTCATTTTTGGTAATATGTGATATGCCAGCAAATTCCAGTAAGGTTTTCTTCCCCTCAGTGCTCATGGAGCGACCTCTGTTCTGTCAGGCAATTCTAGGAATAAGGGGAAATTGCTGAAAATTCAGAGCACGTTGTATAATCAGTTATTTCAATAGCATGGAAATTGAATGGATCTTGGGGAAAGAATCTGAATTGCATTAATAACTACTCTTAATGACACTCAGTTTTTCCTGTATTTTCTACCAATGTTAGATATTAATTCAGTTTGTTTCTCCTGGATTTGAAAAACGGGAATATCATACTGCATTAATTTCGTGGGTTTTTTTTAGATATAATTGATGTATATTAAGTATATAATGTAATGATTGATATTTGTATGTATTGCGATGTGATCACCACAATAAGTCTAGTTAACATCAACCAACATACATAGTTCCAGAGTTTTTTTCCCTTGTTTTGAGAACGTTAAAGATTTACTTTCCGCAACTTTCAAATATGCGATACAGTATTATTAACTATACTCACCATGCCGTACATTACATCTTCATGACTTATTATTTTATTACTTGAGTTTTGTACCTTCACCCAATTCTCCCACCTCTGGCAACCACCACCAATCTGTTCTCTGTTTTGTTTGTTTAATTTTTAGATTTCACATACAAGTTAGATCATACAGTATTTGTCTTTGACTTACTTCACTTAGTATAATGTAGTATAATGCCCTCAAAGTCCATCCATGTTGTCACAAATGGCAAGATGTCATTCTTTTCTTATGGCTGCATATATATATATATGTGTATATATACACCATATTTTCTTTATCCATTCATCAATCAGTGGACCCTTAGATTGTTTCCACATGTTGGCTGTTGTAAATGATGCTGCAATGGGATGCATATCAAATTTTATTATTTTAAAAGTGTAACCTATAAGGTAGAAAGACTGCTCAATGCATGTTTTTCCTTTTATATCTTAAGGAAGAGAGAGAAAATCCTTCGAAACGGAGTAGAATTGAACGCGATATAGATAATAATCTGATCACATCAACACCAAGAGCAGGAGAAAAACCTAACAAACAGATATCTCGAGTAAGGCGGAAAAGTCAAGTAAATGGAGGTTTGTTAATATTTAGATACTGTTTTATTAGGTATAAGCAGAGATCTCACCTGATATGTTTCTTTTCTGTTTTTAAAAATCTACTTTGAACAATTTCTGCCTTGTTTTTGTAATCTTTGTAGTAAATATTAATAGTATGAAGTGAAATAAAAATTTACCTTAATATAAATCTACCTTTTCGAATTAAAATGACAAAGGCAGAACAACTAGCTTTATACTATTTACCATGAACGTGTAACTGGATCAACATTTTTGGCTTTTGATGAACTCATTTCTTAAAATAATAATAGCTGTGACTTAATTTGTACATGTACAAATTTGAAGTATGTACTTAATATGTACAAAGAATTTGTTTCTGGATCATAGAATTTCAAGGCTCAGAGAGGGCTTAGATCATTCAGGCCACTTGTTCTCAACCAGGAGTGGTTTTGTCCCCCAGGGGACATTTGTCAATGCCTGGAGACCTTTTTGGTTGTCACAATCTGTCAGGGTTGCTACTCATATCTCGCAGTAGAGGTCAGGGATGCTGCTAAACGTCCTCCAACGCACAGGCCATCTTCCCACAACAAAGAATTATCCAGCCCAGAAGTCAGTAGTGTTGCTGTTGATAAACCCTGTTCAGGTCAATATCATATGGCTGAGAAGCTCCTCAAAGTTAAAAAGAAGGAGAAAACAAGAACAAGCAGAGAAAGCTATACAGAACAACACTTAACAACATGGCATATTGCCTTTTAACCAATGCTATTATAAACATGACAGCAATAAAAATTTCTTACCTGTTCCCCCTCAATGCAGTGTTGTATCACTTATCGTTAGAATTCACCATTAGGGAGAAAAGGGATACAGGAACAAGTTATTAAAAGACCTATAGCAAAGAAGGAAAGAAATGAGGTAGATGCCGAGTAACATTGTAAATGGTTAAGGATGATTACTCAAAACATTTGTTTAAATTTATTTTTATTTTATATTTTCCAAAAACCCATGAAAAATTTTTATTCACTAGAAATTAAAAAACAACAACTGGTTATTCTTCCTAACCACTTTGAAATGGTGCCTCAATATCCATAAGTAATTTTTGATACTGCTATCCATAGTCTTATGCTTCAAGAAAGCTATGTTCCATTTATTTCATTAGAAATAGATTGGAGGTTAGGTTTTATGAAGTAGGCAGCATCCCGAAATGTAAATAAAGACAAAATTTTGTGTTTTCGATATTGTCACTAGCTTGCTCTAGTTACAAAGAATTTATTTCATTCTGTTACCCTGTGTTGATTAGAAGCCCTTCAGTCTGTAATTCTAGATGTAAATCTATACTTGACCCTTTAACAACGCCGGGCCCTGACCCCTTGCACAGTCCAAAAATCCACACATAACTTTGACTCCCCCAAAACTTCAGTTGTCCTTTGGTGTCTGCGGGGATTGGTTTCCGACCCCTGTGGATATACCAAAATCCACAGATGCTCAGGTCCCTTATACAAAATGGCTTACATAGAACAGTGCCCTCTGCTTCTGTGCATCCCAGCCACGGATCAAAAGTACTATTTTCTTTTTTGTTCTTTCTCCCTTCTTCCATCCTCCCCCCCCATACTCTGGTTTAAGCGTTGTTTCTCAGTATAGTTGTGTAGGACACAGCTCCCTGGCCCATGCTGGTATTATTAGCCTTGTGCGCCACCAGTCATCACCTGGCCACTCACAGCAGCTCATGGCAGCCCAAGGTAGCACACAGCAGCTCGCGGCAGCCCACACCAACCTCTGGTTGTTCCTCTGGTTCACAGCAGCCCAGCTCCAGGGAAAGCCATTGTTCACAATCTTAACTGTAGAGAGCGCAGGCTCACTGGACCATGTGGGACTCCAACTGGCGACCTTGGCATTAGGAGTAGGGTGCTCCAACTACCTGAACCACCGGGCCAGACCGAAAGTACTATTTTCAATATAACAACATATACTGATGACTCCGTGGATGAGAAACCTAGGGATACAGAGGGCTGACTGTATTTATTGGGGGGGAAAAAATCCATGTTTAATCGATGCAGTTCAAACTCGTGTTGTTCAAGGGTCAACTGTACTTTGAAAAACTCAGTGAATTTTAGTGTTTATAAAGCGTTAAGTAAATTTGTTATAAAGATCATTTGATTTACCAGTGATTTACCTCAAGATTTTATTAAATAATAAGCTTTCCTAATATTAATGTTAGTTTTCATGAAGTATTTTGTGGGGGAAAGTTATTTTTACAATGAATGATTTAGAACACATTTCTGAAAGTCATGTTTTTTAGATTACAGCTTTGTTCTTCTATTTCTTTCTTAGAAGCTGGTAGTTATGAAATGACAAATCAACATGTAAAACAAAATGGAAAATTAGAAGATAATCCTTCCTCTGGCAGTCCTCCAAGGACTACATTGTTGGGGACCATATTTTCTCCTGTCTTCAACTTTTTTTCACCAGCAAATAAAAATGGTGAGTGTAAACCATTAAACATGATTTGGGTTTAAAAAATTAATGGTTTTCCTGGGATTTTTAAATATTTATTTGATTTTAGTGGCATAGTTTGTCAGCATCTTATGTTTGTTTTTAGCCTCATTAAAACACATGGCTTCTGAAAGGCTCTTTTTTTTTTTTTTTTTTTTTTTTTTAGTGAATGAAATAAATATAGGACATGTTTAATTTTATTGAAGTGAATGACCTCTGCTTTCACACTCTGAAAAGCTTGATGATAAACTTGCGGATGGCGGGAAGTTATTTTTTCTGTGTTGGGATGACTTTGTAATCCTTAAGAATGTGTAAAGGAGAGACTCCAGAAGCATTTTCAGTATTCTAGATCAATAAAGTGAATATGTTGAACATTTTAAGTGAGCTGAAACTAGGTCATTTTTTTGTGACACAGTTGATTTTTATTATCATTGCTTGATTTTTTTTTCCCCCTTATCCGCCATGTAGCTTCAGTTTAGACAAATAGTAAAACTACACTAATTCAAATAAATTGAAGGTTTTTATTATCTAACTTAGCCTTTGCAAAAGAATCAAAATAGGCTTATTTACCAATGTATTTTTAAAAAAGATTTAGCTATTATCTTTTCTGATGATTAATATATAATTTCATACATGCTAATTTAGTCTGTAGACTATTCGAGGGCAAGAGATCATGTCTTTATTTTTGCATCTACCAAGTTGTTTGATATAGTGTTGGGCACATGGAAAATAGCCATTAAATACTTGTTGCCTAGTTATTTAAATTCTAATTGGAATTGTGTTTCTGGATAATGATGTAATTTTTAAGAGGCAGAATGGTGCACTGTAAAATTAAGATGTTCCAAGGCAAAAATAGTGCATATTAGCACATTAATTTGTAATGGAAACAAAACAAAAAAATAAAACTACCTTTAACTTTGGTTAACCCGGTACATCCTAGACATATTTGACCGAGAACCCTATTCTGTGGAACATCTTACAGAACTAGTGTTTCAGAGAACATCTTTGGAAATAAATGCTAGTGTAATAGAAAAAGAATGGGCTTTGAAGTTAAACTTGCTTTAAAATCCAGCCCTGCCATGTTACGTTGGACCAGTTCTTTTAAGTTCTTGAGTCTCTTAATCTGTGAAAGAGGATATACCTAAATGTGAGGGGTGATTTGAAGATTTCAGCTCATTCAACGAATATTGAGCATCTACTGTATTTCAGCCATTGGAGATTCACAGATGGTTAACACATGGTCCCTGCTCTCAAGAAGTCTCCTTTTTGGGTGGGGCGAGGGAGATGTGAGTAAGGGGGATTAAATATATGGTGATGGAAGAACTGACTCTGGGTGGTGAACACACAATGGGATTTATAGATGATGTAATACAGAATTGTACACCTGAAATTATGTAATTTCATTAACAATTGTCATCCCAATAAATAAATTTTTTTTAAAAAGTCTCCTTTTTACAGGAGGGAGAGGTATATGTAAATAAGTAAAATAAATTTTTATCATGAAAAGAGGGTTTTGGGGGGAAGAGGTTAAATTTAAAGCAATGAGGGAGAAGAAATATTCTGTGAGGAGGTTGAAAGTATTAGAGGTTGGTTTTGCTGTTGAAAATGACTTTTGGAGGATTCCGTAAAGAAATGGAAAAAGATGGGGTCATTCCATAGTGGAAGAAGAATTGGGCAACAGTGTCATCTAGGTGATGGCTGAGTATAATGAGGAAACTAACTTCAATCAATCTTTATTAAGATGGAATCTTGTTGAGATATTGTCCTTGTTTCTCCGAATAAAAAGAGAGAGAATAGTATATATAAATAGTGTCTAGACACAGTAGGCATTTAATAAATGATATTTGCTGTAAAGAGGTTCTATAGTCAACAATACTGTATTACATGCTTCAAAGTTGCTAAGAGAATAGATCTTAAATGTTCTAACCACAAAAAAAGAAATATAATTATGTTGTGGGATAGAGATGTTAGCTAATGCTAGGTTGGTAATCATATTGCCCTATATAAATGTATTAAATCAACAGGTACACCTGAAACTTACACAATGTTAAATGTCAGTTATAGCTCAATAAAAAAATTTAAAAGTTCTAAATTATTACTTGTTTGACTATAAATGGGTGTTTTTAAACTATTTGAACACTTTTAAAGCTTTGTTCACAAATATTACTCTAGCTAATTCCTCTGGTTTTATTCCTTTAGTATTTATTCCTCTAGTCTTATTCCGGTAGCTTATTCCTCTAGTCTTTATTCCTCATTGTTTGAAATGTCTAGAAGAGAATCACTAAACAATGGTGTCTTTCCACAGGTTTGTTTCTGTTGTATTTAGTTTTTTGAAATATTTGATTTTTTATTTTTATTAAAATACATTTGACATAACATTGTGTAAATTTAAGGTATACATGTATTTGATGCATTTATATGTTGTAATATATTCATTATAGCTGTAGTTAGCATTGCTATCATGTTGCATGATTATTCTGTCTTTATTGGTTGGAACAATTAAGTTCTAGTCTCTTAGCAAGTTTGATGATTATAATAAATCTTGTCTGTATTCACTAAACTGTTCAATAGATCTTTAAAGCTTATTTACTAATTGTTGTAAATTTGTACCCTTAAACAACATCTGTTTTATCCTCCCACCCCTATGAGTTTTTAAATGATGATTGTGAGTATACCAAACCATGGTTTCAGGAACATCAGGATCCGATTCCCCAGGACAGGCTGTGGAAGCTGAAGAAATAGTAAAACAACTTGATATGGAACAGGTGGATGAGATCACTACCAGTACTACTACGTCAACTAATGGAGCAGCTTACTCAAATCAAGCAGTTCAAGTGAGGCCATCAATAAATAATGGTTTAGAAGAAGCAGAAGAAACAGTGAACCGTGATATCCCACCCCTTACAGGTGAAGAAAATTCCTTTTCTTAACGCTTTTCACGAATAATTTTTTAAAATACAGTATTTCATATTTTTTCTTAAATAGGCAGATTAAATGCATACGTTTTTCTTCCTTAAAGTTAAGAAAATTAAAATTGAAAATGAAACTTTCTCCCCCAAATCTAGTCATTTTGAAATTGAAATTTTAAAAAAGATTGTTCTATTAATCACTTTACAGTTTAATTATTTGTATCAGTCATACTACTTGAGATATTTAACACAACTGCAAAATATGTGCTCATGGTTATGAACATACTTATAATTACACCAGTCTTAGACCCTTAGTTCTGAAGCTTCTACGTAGAGGTAGTCTCATACCTTCATCTTTGTTTCATACGTAGATGACATCCCCCCAAAAGAAGCTTCTGTTCCTGGATCTCTCCCTATACTCAGACTTTGCAGCCTAATTCTGGATCCTATACAGTCCTAATGTAATTCTTGGATTCCTGAGCCATTTGTTAGAGAAATGTAGAACCTCATGAGATCATAATTTATTACCTCTGAGAGGTTATGGTAGATAGACATCCAAGGCTAAAAGATGAAATTGTGTTCCATCATGCTTAAAAGCAGAAACAAATTGAGGATGGCCATCTTTTCCCTGAGGGAGAAGATCTTAGACTTTTATTTTTTATTTTTTTTAATTCCTTGTGTGCCAGGTATTTGAGAGAGACTAGTTAAGAAGTATAGTTTGATAGTTTGGTATAAAGAAGTAGAATGATATTCTTTTGAATATAATGGGCAAATTAAGAAAGAAAATCATTGAAATAGCAGAAAACAATTAAAGAAAAATTATAAAATTATGAAACTTCTATGAACTTCAACCCAGTAATACCAACATAAAGAGAAAAGCAGGATGATAGAATATTCAAATTTGTCAAACTATTAATGCCCATAATGTTCAATTATAATGTTATAATTTAAGAATAATACTGAATCTAACAAGCTAATCAGCATAGATTATACACATAGTTCATTCTTGGGTGGATAAGACTTCAAATGAACCTACTGTTGATTTATTTTATGCTAATTTCTATACCCAGTGTTATAGGCTATTGAATGGTAAAGTCCAAGGCTTTGGGCTTCATGTTTGATGTTTATTGTGTATTTTTGTGCTGCATATAAACCTTTGTATTTATTTTTTCTGACAACTACTGTGTTTCCCTGAAAATAAGACATAGCCGGACAATCAGCTCTAATGTGTCTTTTGGAGCAAAAATTAATATAAGACCCGGTCTTAAATAAGATCAGGTCTTACAGTAAAATAAGTGTTATGTTATGTAATGTTATGTTATGTTATGTTATATTAATTTTTGCTCCAAAAGATGCATTAGAGCTGATTATCCGGCTAGGTCTTATTTTTGGGGAAATGGTGTGAAGATGGAGAACTTCTATAACCTTAGTTGTTTCTAGAGGGGAAAGTAAGATTTACTCCAGTCGTCTCATTCACTTATTTAATCCCATAACATTTGTTGAACACCTGTTTTTTGTGATGGGCACTGTTTATAAAAGATAAGTAAGATACGCTCCTTGACCCTGAAGAGTACACAATCTTACTGATGAGCAAAGTAGACACAAAAATTACTATATAGTGTGCTGAGCATTATTAAAAATAAATGAGCAATGGAATATTATTCAGCCATAAAAAAGAATTAAAATTTGCCATTTGTGAGAACATGGATGGACCTAGAGGATATTATGCTAAGTGAAATAAGTCAGGAGGACAAATACCATATGATCTCACTTATATGTGGAATCTAATAAACAAAGTGAACGAATAAACAAAATAAAACCAAATTCATATACGGAGAACAAATTGGTGGTCGTCAGAAGCAGGAAGTATAGAAATTAAGGAATGGGTGAAAAAGAAAGGGATTAAGAAGTACAAATTGCAGGTTATTAAAATAGGCGGATGTGAAGTACAGCATAAGGAATATAGTCAAAAACATTGTAATAACTGTATGGTGTCAGATGGGGTTTAGACGTATTGGGATGACTACTTTGTAAGGTATATAAATGTCTAATCACTGTGTTGTATACCTGAAACAAATATAATATTGTATGTCAATTGTAATTGAAAAATAAATTTAAAAAACAATAAATGAGGAAATTGATGAGGTGGCACATTGCAGTTACTCTGGGAGGATCATGAGAGGATAGAAGTAAATTTTTGCTGATCTTAAAAGATGAGTATAAGCGACAAAATTATTACTTTTCCCTAACTTCAAGAACGTAGCAAAAGAGAACAAGAAGAAAGGAGAGTGGCTCTACCATTTAGTTAGCTATGTGACTTTGGACAGTTTAAGTTCTCTGAAACAGTTTTCTTACCTTTTAAATGGTAATAATAATTCAGGGTTTTGAAGGTTAGAGAGATGAAATATGATAAAGGCTTAGCATGAAGGTACTCAAATATTCCTTTCTCCCTTTCTCTGAGGTTAATAGGAATTTGAAACAGAAGTGGTTGGAAGATAATATTTTTTTCATTATCCTCTTGTGGTAATGAACTGTTTAGTTGGCATACAGTTATTACAAAAACTACAGCAATTTTTATTGAGTTCTACCGTCTTAGTCCTTCCGGGCTGCTATCATATAACAAAATTTATTTCTCACAGTTCAGGAGTCTGGGAAACCTAAGTCAAAGTGTCACTGGTGTCAGTGTCTGGTGAGGGCCCGCTTCCTGGGTCACAGACAGCTTGCTATCTTCTCACTGTGTCCTCACATGGCAGAAGCTATGAGCTCTCTGATGAGTATTAATCCCCTTCATGAGGGCTCCATCCGCATGACCTAATGACCTCATGACCATCAAAGGCTCCACCTTCAAATACCGTCATATTTGAAGGATTAGGTTTCAATGTGTGAAATTTGGGGGGACATAAAGACTCAGTCTCTAGCATCCGCCTAAAATTTTTTTTTCTGAGACATTGCCTGTTTAGCTTGTAAGTTATCTTTGTCCTCTCCTTGAATTTAAATTGTAATTATTATCTTAGAAAATTCCCAGCATAGTTTCTAAAGCTCTATCAATTGATACATTTTATTTCAAACAGAACGGATTATATATGTGTCATGAATATAGAATTGCTTCTTAATTATTTTAAGTTGGTTATAAGTTAGAACTAAAATAATTGGGTCTTCTAAAGCAACGATTTCTCTGCAGAGCATCATTTCTTAACTATTTAAGATCATGGATAGCCTTGTGATTTCTAGAAAAATGTACCCACAGCATTTTTTTTATAAGTCTTCAAGGGGTTCATGGACCTCTTAAAGACTATTCATGGATCTCAGGTTAAAAAATAGCTTTGGGTCTATTGTCAGCACATATGCATCGACTGCCTGTAAGTACAAGGCACTTTGTGAAGTATTACTGTTATAAGAGCACCATGGAAGTTTTACAGTTATATATATAAACACCATCCAGTTAGAAATTGAATTCTTGTGGAGTGTACTTTTGTAGTAATAAGTAGTAAATTTTCTCATAGCTGTTAGGACTTTGAGTTCTGCTAGCCATGATATGTATAGCTTGCCATTTTGTCTGTAATGGTAAGGTTTTCCTTTGGATCTGGAGTTAGAGCTGTGTGTTAATAAATTTGCTTTTAAATACTGTTTTGAAGTTATTCCTGTCTTATCTTTAACCTAAAACACACAGGGCTTCAGGAAGAGCTTGTATAAAAGCAGTAAAACGCATACTTCATGGAAACATTAAGTGACTAAAAGTAATATTTTGTTTTTCACTTTATAAATAGCACCAGTAACTCCAGATAGTGGTTATTCATCAGCCCATGCAGAGGCCACCTATGAAGAAGACTGGGAAGTATTTGACCCGTGAGTTTTTTATTTTTGTTTTCTTTCACTTTTGGAGCAGAATGAAAGTACATGTGTAGAGGGATAGCTAAATATATTGCAAAGAGCATGTGACCTATATTAATACTTTTACTGAGTTACTAAAATAGTAATTTGTATATTTTCAGTTTTATTTATGTTTCACATGCTTGGTTTACTAGAATAAGTGTGCATTTTTTAACTAAAGATTTAAAGATGGGCTGAATTTAGTAATATGTCTCACATTTACAAAAAGTAAAAATGTTCAAATTTTCTTAAAATTTGATTTATAGCTATTATTTCATCAAACATGTTCCACCACTGACAGAAGAACAGCTAAATAGGAAACCTGCTCTTCCATTGAAAACTAGAAGCACACCGGAATTCTCACTAGTTTTAGACCTGGTAAGTATATTATTTGTAGACGTAGGAAAAATAAAGGAGTTAAATTCCTTTTGTAAAATACTAGCCCCAAATACCTGAAAGAATACAAGTACATGAATAGTCTTACCCATTTACTATAAACATGTCTTAGGTGTTCTGAAATGTTTTTATATTAAGCACAGCCCTAATGCTAGGGTCCCCAACTTGGTTAGTTATAGGTACCCTTTGAAAATAAATTAGGCTTTTTATTTTTGTATTGAAATTAATTCTTTCCCCCATATTCCTGAAACCCTTGTGATTTTGTTTTTTAAATCTCCCAGTAAGTTCTAATTTCATTTCATGCCTAGATTTCACCTATTTGGGGGTCACGATTATGTTTCCTTGATATAATCTGGGCCTCAATGTATTAACTTTGTGCAAGACCATAATCCTTTTCCTATTCTTATTTTTGTGTATTATCTGATGACTATTAATAGACTCTCAAAAGCATGATCTCTTAATGCTGGCTAATAAAACCTTTAATATGCTTTCTTGGTATGATTTAAAAATTTGTATTTTAGGGTACCAAAAGAGCTTTGAAAACTAAATATCTTTTACATAATCTTGGAAAACATTTTATTATTTAGCCTCTGTTGCTGGTACCCTGTAACTGGAGATGTGGTTTAATTCTCATAAAAAATTTTTCTTCAGGAAAAGTATATTATTTTAAACCTTAGCGTGCATTAGCATGCATTCTTCTGTTTTGAGTTCAATACCTTATAGCCTTGGCCTAAGCAGAGATATCAGAGAAGTATCCAGATGTGGTAAATATTTAAGGTATTTATTAGAAGATAAGTAGAAGGAAAATAATTTTGAAATTAATTATGAGTAGTTTAGATTTGATGTATGTGTTAGTGGAGAAACTGAAAAAGATTTGGCTAGATTTTTATGTTGGGAGTTGATTTGGGAGGTTTGGCCATATAATTTTTAATACATTGTGAAGACAAGTAGAGAAGGAACGATAAGAATTGGCTGTTATTTTATAGAAGTGGATAAAGCAGAATGTTCAAAATTTAGATAGGTTATATATGAAGAAGTAGTAGAATTAGCTATTCAGATGTAGGAAAGAATATATATTTTTCAAGAATCTAAGAGAATTCCTTGAAATGTGTAGTCTGATATGCTATTATTAAAAGAAAATGGGGCACATCTAGAGTATTTTTTGCTCTTTGCCTCCCCAGAGTTTAACTTTAGGTTAAAAGAAACACTCCAGCTAAGTGATTAAGACGTGAAATCACAAGGTGTGAACATTTGTGTTTCATTTTAATTCATCTTAAACACAGAAACACAGAAAAATTTGAGGGATTGTTATTAGCAGCTTTATTATTTTTTTTAAAGCATTGTCAATATAAATGGAAGCCCTTTTTTTTAATCATTCAGGATTTGAAAGATATAAATGCTTGCACCTATCTTTGAATCATCCTCACCTTAATCTTTTAATGAGAAATCAGGATTTGATAATCAAAGATGACAAGTCTTCACTGACTGCTAATTTAGTTAAATGTTTGTGTCTGAAATATTCAACAGATACTAAAACATCCAGTTTTTAAAATGAAATTCTTTATAAAAAGCTTTAAGGATAAGGAGCTATATAAATAGAATATATGTATTTTTAAAATAATTAGATTTTGAACTTCCATTTGCTAATTGTAAAAAAAAAAAAAAAAGCACTGGATATGTGGTTTACTTAACAGAAAGTTAGCAACTACAGAACTCAGCAGTGATTCTCAAAGTTGAGCATGCATCAGAATCACCTGAAGGGCTTGTTAAAACACAGTGCTGGCTCCTCTCTTCATCCTCCACTGAGTTTCTGAATTACTGGAAGTGGACCTGGAAAGTTTGCATTTCTAACTTGTTCCCAGGTGATGGATGATGCTGCTTGCTGGTCCAGGGACCACACCAGAGAACCAGTGACTTAGAAAATTCTGTCCAAATTGCCACACACAGTAATATATGATAAATGTAAAAGTCTATATATGAATGGGTGCTTGAATAAATGTTTTTGGTGGTCATGAATACATAAAATTATCACTTGAAATTTCTTCTATTATCTTGGTTCATTCAATTATGTGTTTTTTATTTTAAGGATGAAACACTAGTACACTGTAGTCTAAATGAGCTGGAAGATGCAGCACTTACTTTTCCAGTCCTTTTCCAAGATGTCATTTATCAGGTAATTAAAAAAAAAAATTTAACTTCATTTTTGGCCTGTTAGTTAACATTCTGAACTAAGAAATGTTTTATAATTTTTTGTGTGTGGAGTTTAATGTGTTTTTTAAATGGATTTCATGAATGTTTTAATTAATGACTTATTAACACCAAGTAGCATCATGCTAAATAATTACATAAAACAACATTAGTTTGTTACAAAAAGATGTGAACTTTTTTTATCCAGTGATATCTGCTAGTTTTATAATCTGTTTGCCAGCAGGTGGAGGCAGGAGCACTGACATCATAGATCCCTGAGAAAAACTTGCCAGGTTAATACCTGGTGTGTTTTTTCCCCTCTGAAATCCAATCAATACAAAGAAAACTCATTCCTTGTTGGTCATTTTTGTTTCCTTTTGTAGTAATATGGTCTGTAGATTCCAGTTTGGTTGATCTACTTTATATTAATCACAGAATTCCAGGATACTCTTCTAGTTATTGCTTTGCTTTAAAAATTTGGGTATAAACATTTCTCCTTCATCTGTGTTGATAGACAGGTAACAGTGCAAAATACAGATATTTACATTTCACTGTGAATTATAGTTTATGTGTGTTGGCCATAGTTTTTACTTTATGTGTAAGATTTTCTTACCATAAAATTTGAATTATTATATGTGAATACACTTTGAAAGTTGGAAGGAATGTGGCTTTCTGTGGTGGCAGTTGTTATTTAATTAGTATAACCTTCATAGATACCAGTTGTTGAAGAATTGGGAAAGGTCAAACGTTTGTCAAGAGGAAGCCAACCCAAGGATTAACTAAATAAAGCCACAGAATATTTACCATGAGGGGGATGAAAAGGTGTTCATGGTTGTTTACATGCTCTTAGGCAGTTAGAATTTGGGTATTGTTTTCTTGGCACATGATAGTTACTATTTCTTAGGAATCAAAAAAAATCTCAAAATTAGGAAGTTTGTTGTTCAGAGTCTACTTTACCTACTTGCAACGAGTTACAAAAGGATTTATTTTAGCAGTTATTGTCGGTTCTAGTTTCCTCTAGATAGGTGTTGTAGGTGTGTTGATAAATGAATACTATATTCATTTCCCTTTTATGTAAACTGGTTTTAATTCTGATGTATAATCAGAGGATGAGCCAAATATACATAAAAATAAGGGATTTAAAGGTTTTTGTATTCTTTTTTAACAATATTATTCGGTTTAAGGTAAATCTTCTCCTTAATAAGATGTTTTCTGCCAAATAGGTTGTTGTTTAGAGCACTTCAAAGACAGGAGTCCTGTGGCAAATAAATATAGAATAGCAAGCGGTATCTTAGTTCTGTCTTTTTAGCTTGATAACCTTGTTTTTTCCAAAATTGCAGTTAAAAACAATGGCTTTCAGGCTTTGAATTTGGAAAGGAAAGCTGTTATTTGAAAAATAATTATTTTGAGATGACTTCTTACACTTTCAGATTTATTTCTTGCAGATGGTTTTGGTCTGTTTATTTAGTTATTAATAGTGAAATAAGAAACTTAGTTGAAGAGTTTCATTCTTCACCTTCATGAGCATTTCTCTTCAGTGTGACCATAAAATTGAATTTTTTCATACTGCTTCTACCATTTCTGCTTCAGTTCTCTTCTGTATCAAGTTCTTATTATTTTCATGTGCATTTGAATAGTTGTCTTATTTTGAATAAAAGGCTTCTAGCAGTGCATGTGACTAGATACTTATAAAAATCATTTATGTACTACATCTATCTCTGTGGAATTCAAAGAACTCTTTTTTCTTACATATTCTGAGGTATACTTTCTGAAACTGAAAAATAAATGATCTAGCCTAAATTAGGAGCAATGAAAAGGAAGTTTGACTCTTACTAGTTATAGAGATGATTACATTTTAATTATTATGATTTAGTTACTACTATATCATGTACAGAGTTTAGTTCCTCTTCAGTAAATTTTTGAGGCTGTCCATAGTTAATATTGGGTACATTCCCTTGGATTTCTTGTTTTGGCATGGCTATTCTGTCTGCTTTTTTAAAATAACTGAAGAAATCTTGGGTTAGGGTTCCTCCAGTTTTCAGACCAGCAAGCTCCCTTTAAACAGGGAATGATGTCTTTTAAACTTTCAGTGGTGTTGTCTCCATCTACTGGCAAAGAAGAAATATACACAAGGGTCTGAGATGATCTAAGAGATTTTGGAGAAACCACATTATTAGGTAAGATGTAACTTACATATTTAACCACTACAACATAATGTGGCCCACTTAAAGGTAGAAACCTGTAAAATACTGTATATACTCTTTCTTAAAAATAAATTATTGGGGTGAAATTCACAACATAAAATTAACTATGTGAACAGTTCATGGCATTTATTTACTCTTGAATATCGTGTTCCATGGCATTTATGTATATACTCTTAAAAATAAAAAGGATATTTTTAAGATAGGATCAAAATTTTTCATCTGAATCAAAGCCAGATAGTGTCCTCTTGGGACTTATTTTACTTTTGCTTTCTTTTTTGGTAAGTTCATTATGGTTGACCTATATCTAGTTTTAATTCTGCTTGTTATTTCTCTTCCTTTTAAACAGTGTAAAGTGTAAATTGTGTTACATATGTTTTAATAATCGTCTATACCAGGTTGGCAAACTTTTTCTTATAAAGGGCCATCTGTTAATATTTTAGGTTTTGCAGTCTCTGTTACAACTGCTTTTTCTGCCATTGTAGCATGAAAATAGTCATAGACAGTACATGATTGAATAAGTATTGCTGTGTACCAATAAAACTTTATGTACAAAATTAAGTGGCAATTTGCATGTGGTCCACAGGCTGTAGTTCTCTGGTCCTTGGTCTAATAATTATGAGAGTATATACAGTAAATTTACATATTCAAATTCTTTCTAAGAGGAAATAAGTAATCAAATGTTCATCAAAATTCTTATTAATATACAGAGAAATTTAAAATTAGATCCACTCTAATTTGGTTGTGGGCTCTCATAGTTTTCTTAGATGAGAGTTTGAGGGAAATTTAAGGTGGCCATTACTCATATTTAAAGATTGCCTGACTTCATGATTTATACTCTTGATTAATAAGTAGGACTCAGCGTAGTTAATGCGAGTCTTAGAATTTACGAGCAGGTAGATTATTCAAGACTCAATTTAGTACCTTGAGTGTATTTGCATTCCATTTCTAGGGGATTAGAAAAATACCTAAAAAATCCAACTCAAAATTGGATGTATGTTACTACTGACACTATATGAATAGACAGATTGTAGTTTGTGTGTATGGAGGAAAAAGTAATTGGAAAGAAGAACTGAGTTTTCAAAGTGTGGGTATGGCACTCACAAAGGTAAAGTGTTTTGATTTTTGTTTGAATAGATCTTCCCTCCCCCTTAAATTGGTATTTTTCCCATAAATTGATTTATAGTTAGTTACTGGGAAAATGTCTTTATTCGTAGAATGTTATAAGTGCATTTGATATCTGGAAAAACAAGTGCATAATCAGTTGTCATGCACGTGTTTAATCTTTGTATTTAGCGTAAATTGACGCATTATCAGGAAATCCATCTCGTGGTGTTACTCGGTTAAGAGGTCTCCACTGTATTTAGTTTCTGTTCCTGCAGATCCACCAATTCAAGACTCTAGGTCATCTCACTCCCTCTTCCATCCAGAAGATGACTTCTATCCACAAGCAGGACTGAATCAAAAGACAGATTTTTCACTTAGCTCTTGAGCTGAACAACCTCCTCAATGACCTTCCTCTGTCTCCATCAAGAACTGGAGCTCAGTTTTTTGAAGATGTAATAGAGCTACTCAGCCCAAACGTGGCTAATTGAAGACAAAAAGAAGATGCCTCATATGTTTCACCACAGTGCAGCCAAACGTAACTGTGTTGTCCAACTCCTCATTCTGTAAAGTATGGCAGGGGCATCTGATTTTTGACTCTGTTCACCTTTAAGACTTTAGCCAGTCAGTGGCTTTCTGAAGATCAGTAAAATCAACAAGCTTTGGGTCAGCTGTCCAGAAATCAGATTGTGGTAAGCACTCAAGGAGAGATAGGATCCTGTAGGGAGCTACTTGCTAAAGGATGCTTTGCTTTACTAGTAGAGGTTGCTTTTATGGGAAAAGTTGGGGGGAAAACTGGGTGGGAAACCCATGTTTAGCAAAGCTCAGCCTCTCTTCCCAGTTATTATAGTTTGATTATTTTCTTGGAAATCCACAGCCTAGGATAACTTTCTTAAGGATCTCAAATATTTTATACAACAGAACAAGAGAATTAGAGGGTCAGTGGCTTCTTATCTCCTCTACAGTCTTTCCTAGAAAAGGCAGCATTTTTGCTTCATGAAGAAAAAAGCAGTCATTTAAATGGAGAGTTTTATATTAAATTCCTAATCAAGTTTTTCTTTCTCTCAGGCTCTGGCTTAAATTGATAATTAACCAAGAGGCATTTTATTTTGACCTTCATAAAGCATAATTTTGTACAAAAGTAGTATGTATATTTGTGTCGTAAATAAAACATTTGAGGTTGTGGACACTTAGTATTGAGGAGTGCTATTTCAGTTGGTCAGGGAACAATATTTTGACAATTGTGGGTTAATATTAAAAATAATTTTAAAGTAACTTTCCTATCCTTATTAGTAAGTATAGTCAGTCATTGGCATTCATTTTTCATCATTATTTTTAGGTTACAAAAGGAACGATATAGCTGAAACCTATAATTGTTTACTTCTCAAAGACGAGAAAATGTATTTCATGGGGAATTCTTTGCATTCTTTGTAAATGTATCTTAAAATTAGAAGCAGTTTATTGAAAGTACATGGAAAGTTCTTGTTCAACACCTGACAACGTTCTGCAAATTTAGGAAAGGTGACACTTGGTTACTAAGCATGTTAAATTGGAGATTTCAGAGCTTTTATAGGGAATATTTGTGTTTCACTAAAAAGGCCTTTTAAAATTTAATATAAACACATCAATAGTTTGTTTATATACACAAGTATATGTGTACATTTCAATTTAAAATAATACATAAGTGGCTAATTTTTACTTGAAAATTATTCTTCATTGCTACTCTTAATATACCATTTATATGAATACATTAAGCTTCACTTTATCCCACTTGGACTGTGTAAGACAATTATTTTTTAAATTTATTTCTACTTAATACAGTGTAAAGTTATGCGGAAGCTTTTAGTTTGGAGATTTTTGTTTTTTATTGGTTCTAAGATGCTTTAGTATTTATCTATTCATTCCCAGATTGATGCACCTACAGAGATGACTGTAAAAATCACCCAATAGGCTATGAAGTTGAGGCCTCCGAGGGCCTACCTGAGCAACCCTCTTTCTATGGAGAAGGGTGGGGGTTTTGTGTCTATGCTCTGGTATTGGTGTTAAGAAAATGTTATGTACAATTGTTGAGCTATCAACTAATGCAGTTCATTATTACTGTCCCTTTTCTACTGTCCCATAGTTTGAGGCCATGGGACTTGCTCTTTGAGTTAAAGGTTGCCCAGTTCTGCCCCATAGAATCATACTCGTTCCATACTCATGTTCCCCTTTTAACTGTCATATTTCCCTTATAATTGATTAGTTTTAAATAATACACTGGATAGTAATAATAGCTATATGTAGGCTCAATGTGCCTGGCGCTGTTCTAGGTACTTAAATGTGTTAATTTATTTAAACCTCACAACCTTATGAGGTAGGTGCTGTTATACCCATTTTAAACTGAGGTGTACGGAAGGGTTAAAAAATTGGCAGAGTCGCCTGTACACCTATGGTATCTACTAATGGTAAAAATTTTCAGTTATTTGTAGCATCTCATTCTTCGCATTCCCCAGTGTTGTTAGTTTTCTACTGCTTTAAATTCTTACTGCTGATAAAGTAGATCACATTCACCAATCATTTTTTTTTAATTTAAAGATGCCATTCTCTAAGTGAGTGAGTCCCACTGAATTTACCAGTTTTCTTTCCTACAAGAGTATAGCAAATAAGTTCAAAGGATATCATGGGAAAATGATTAAAGATGTTTATTTTTTAATGTATTATGGTTATATTATCTGCTTAAAACCATTTAGAAATATTTTTCCAAAACAGATTTCACACGTGAGAAATTCTTTTTCTTAATCTCTTGCCCACAAATTGAAACGGCTTATCTTTGGGGCAAGATAAGCCCCAAATGGGAATGGGAAAGAGCCCCATTCTCTCTTTCTCTCTCTCTCTCTCTCTCTCTCTCTCTCTCTCTCTCTCTCTTCGCCCCCCTCCCCTTCTTTCATCATGCTGTTAATCTGATAATGGATAAAGGTTTGGTAAGCTAGCAGTCAGAACACTCAGTGTACATAATTTGACATTATGTGCTTAGGCATGAATTTGAATTTAGATAAGACTATCACAAAATATAATGAATTTATAACTGGATTGCTATTTTAATTACTACTTTTATTAAACCTAGTCCTGTTAACCATTTATGGCCTATTAGGACTATCTAAATACACAATTGTCAAACATTCTCATTGTCTCAATACCAAAGTATGGGCTGTCAGGTATTGTTCATATCAAGTAGTGTTAATGTACTGTTAATGTAATATTTTCTGTTACATATTTATCACTCTTCTATATAAAATTTAAATTTTGGTAAAATCAGTCCATAATGGATGATACAAGATTAGTCCCATTATCACTATTTAGCAGATATTATTCTAATAGGTTTTATTTAAAAGTTTTGCATAATGAACATATGTTCATAAATCCCTATCTTTGGGTATTAGTCAACCTTATTTAAGACATTTCTTTGTGTATTGTATAATTCTTATAGCATTATGCGTTATTTTTAAAACTATTGACTTTTCAAAATACATTTGGTTTAGTGATAGATTAAAACTATTTGTAGTGAAGACAGAACAATTGCTGTATATTTGGAGGAACATATGTATACAATACTAAAATGAAACTTTTGGCCTAATCTTATTACATTTGGGAGACTATGTAGTTTTGAAGAGTTGTATGTTTGAAGAAGGATGGTTGGTGAAATATTAAGTAGAGAAAGAATGTAAAAAATAGGGAGTTGGCAGCTCAGAGCAGGAATCTTTAATATATCACCCAAATGACTTAGACCCTGTGGGCCCTATGTCTCTATTTCTGTTTTTCTTTGAGATTTTGCCTTTGCAGCACATGGCAGAACCCCTTGTGGTCCCAACCCCAACCCACTTCACTGATACTATGTACCTTTGTCACTAACCACCTCGGTTTCTGCTTAGTTTTTTAATACTGAAACACTTTTCTGTTCAAAAGGTGACTCTGTTCTGAGGGTAGGAACTTTTATAATCAACAATTAATGCCATTCTCATGGTAAGGAAACACTCTAGCAACATATTCTTCCATTTTCAGTGCCACCTTTCATCCCCAGTACACAAGCACATTTTTAAAGTAATGTCAAATTTAAGATGTATTTTATATTTAAATATAGTCAAATGCATAATGAAGTCGACGTATTCTGAAATTCACTGTATGAGAAGTTGGAAAATGAAATCTTTGTACAGCATTCCACTTTTATACTTGAATAATATTGTTTAAATAGAAGTATTCCTTTACAATGGAAGTATGTGAGTGTTCAGAGGAAACATTCCAAATTACTGAGGCTCTGCTTCTCTTCGTTTACAGTATGGAGCAAATGATAACAGGGATATTGAAAACAAATGAAAACGTTTATACATATGCAAAAGTGAAATTTTTTTTATTATTAAAGGCATGTAAGTGATAAACCTTAGCCACAAACAAAAGGCTCTGATAGTTCATGGTTTATCATCCTCCTTAAGATCAGGTAATTGAAAAAACTATTGGCAGAATTGACGGTTTGTTTTCTTTTTTCTTAACCATAACAAACCTATTTTGACAAGACCCATAGTTAATAGAAAATGATTTTGCCAGCAAAGGTAGTAATATATCTAAAATCTATTAGGTTACATGGATTACCAAACAAGTAAGGTGTGGTTTTCAACCCAGGCCACAAACTACCAAATGTTTTAGGATGAAAGTATTAAAATTAATTAGCAACTCTAAATTTTTTGTACCTCATCCTTAAAGAGAGTGATTGGATACTGAGGATTTTGTTGTTTTTATTTGCTAGGGGAAGGGATAGGTGTCTTACTTTGTTTTTGACTAGTCAAGAAATTGAGATAAAATGTCTAATAGAACTAAAAACAAGTATACTTTTACCATTCTAGCGTGTAGTTGGGGTTAGAGTGATATTATTAGCGTATTAATAATTGTTTGAAATTTGTCTTCCATAAGTAATCAGTTCTTAAGGAAATTCAATAGTTGTCCTTGTGAAGTCATGTAGGGTTGCCTCTCTATTTTGTCTATATTGCTTAACTTCAGGCAGTTCTATTTCACAACAGATTTTTATCAAGTACTTACTATATACTTGGCATCATCTTATGCCTTTTGGGCTTTGGAAATTACAAAGATTGATAGTACATAGTCCCTACCTCCAAGAATCCTTTGCATGATTTCTCTGTTCTGTCCTAAAACATTCCTAGAACTAAATTTTTATCATGAGGGCATTTTTATGTGGATGTGCACTGATGACAGTTAAACTCCATGAGGCCTAGATTTTGAATTTCTTGCCATCACAGATTTTTGTAATCTGGGTCTAGTGAATCTGATACATAGGTGTTCTGTAGATACTTATTGTTCATGGTAATTGAGGTTGATAATCACCTTTAAATGGAGTGCAAAATTTTTAAAAATTTCATCACAAAATGAATATAATTCAAAGGAGTCAAAATCTTATAAATCAATTTTAGTGGTTGCTCATGGCTTATGTTTGTGCTTTTTGAATATTGGAATATTATAAGAGTTACATTAAATATAGGCAAGAAGGCACACAGAAATAAGAAAATAATGTATATAAGGCAGTTCTTTGGGTAACTGGTGTTTCACTATTATGTTTTCTATCTCAAGTAGCCCAGTAGTGCTAATTTAGATGCTAATCTGAATCAGTAAATGTAGAACACGAAGATTGATTTCTGAAAAATTCCAGGTATTTAAACCCACCAATCCCAACATCTCTTTCTTGAACATTGCTTACCTTAATAGAAATTTAAAATAAAGGTATTCTTAGCAGGTGATTGTTGAGAAGAAATTCTGAGTAATTATTGAGGAAGGTCATTGAGACAGGTCAGCTAGAGATGGACACACAGCTTGCCTAATAATTGGATGGATGCTACCTGGCTGGAAGATGGAGCTGATTGGTGGATCAAACTCTCAGAGGGAAACCTCACATTTTTAGTTTAAATGTTTATTAAAATGATATTCCATGAAATACTATTGTATGCTGCTATTTAACTATTAAAAAGTGAAATTATCATCAATGATGATTATTAGCCTACCAAAAGGTTGTTTTAAGTGATTTTTGGTATGTGAAATATATCTGGTTGAGTGGTACTTAGGAAACTTTTATTTTTTTAAAATATGAACTTGATAACATATCCAGAGTTAGGATACAACATACCTTATAAGTAGTTTCTATTTTATATGTTTATTTGCTGAAGCCTATCTTTGTATTTCTTCAGGTTTATGTGAGATTAAGGCCATTCTTCAGGGAATTCCTGGAACGAATGTCTCAGATGTACGAGGTAAACATGCATAAGCTAATTACATAAGTATTTTTATTTTATTCAACATAGTACCCATATTTAGATCATGTATAATGATTACTTCTTTTCCCCTGAATTTGTAGATCATTCTTTTTACTGCTTCTAAGAAGGTGTATGCAGACAAGTTACTGAACATACTGGACCCTAAAAAGCAACTGGTCAGGTAAATTCAATTAAGAAATAGTGGAAATGTCACACTGATCTGTGAAATGATGATGATTATAGTAATTTTCATGTCCTTTTTCAGTGGGCGGCATATATAGAGATTTCTTGGGTTGAATGGTGAAAATAAATGAACTTTTTAAGCCCTAAATCTCTTTAAAGAGTTCTTAAGGATATAACTCCAGACAGACGTTCTTAAATGGATACAAAGATCAGATGTATTTATTTATTGTTGACAGCTGTATCCTCACCTTTTTTGGGATTGGGGGGACAGTGGGGTATGTGGAATTTTTCACTGTGTGCATGATGTTCTCACTTCCTTATGTATCTGAGATAATGCATGTTATGTCACCTTTTTAATGGCATAGAGAAATAGTTAATTTTAACAGAAAGGATCCAATAAAACTTTTGCTTTTTTCAAGAGCAAATTTATCTTCCATTGAAAGAAAATGTTACATGAATCTAATTGGAAATTGCAATTGGCTTAGTCACTCAGGTTATCCTGATGTGGTCTCAGTTCTTGGTGTCCTGAGCCAGCAGATGAGATGTGTTCCTGGTTAAGTGGGGAGTGCCTTGGGTAATTTTAAAACAGTTTGAAAATTAGTCCAACTGAGGTAGTAACACTGCAGCAATCTTGTTGCATTCTGTAAGATGTAGGAGTTAATCTTTGAGTTTTTGACCAAGAGCTGAGAGAGATGCCACAAGAGGCTTATTACAGCTGTCATAGCTGAGTATTCATTTTCTTGAATACTTTCTCCCATATTACCCTAGTGAAAAATCCTAAGCTCAGTTGCTACTGTTGATAGTACCTTTATTATTGAGTCATTGCAACTATGCTAAAAGGCTTTTCCTAATGTTCATGTTTAGGAGGTTTTCTTTCTTATAAATAGAACTATGATTTTTTTGTAATCTAAAGGATTAAAATTTGACTTTGTCATTAGTTTCCATTTTATCTTTCATATAAGCAAGTTTCACACATGCAAAATAGAAAATGTATTTTCTATTCATAAAAGTATAACTTACTACCATTTTGCCTAACTTTAACAAAAGTATACACGTGATTTTGCTTTGATCACTTCATTCATTCTGAATATTTTTATTCAGTACTTCCAATATTCCAAGGAACAGTGGTGAGCAACACAAGCCCTTCCCTTGGAGTTTTCATTTTACTGGAGGACAAATTGTAGTCATACAATTATATTTTTACAAATTAATATCCCTCTTTTAAACTAGTTTTCTAAAATCTACACATTTGGGAGTTTAAATTTGTTTTATCTTACTACTTTTTGAAAAAACAGGAAAAACTTATTGAATAATATATTGAATTCATTAGAGTGTTGCAGGGAATTATTCTGTGGTGGTGACAAGGAAGACTCAAATTCTATGATCTCGGAATCCCATGGGTCCAAATGCAAAACTGATGACTAGTAAAATTAGTCTCTTTCTAAAACTGCAAATATATGCTACTGACACTCAGATTTCTGAATAACTGGAGAGATTTTAGTGTAATCTAATGAAAATAACTGTTGGTACCCCCATATATATTCAGTTGTTTCTGGTCACGGGTGATTTTGCTGCTATTGGGGAAGAAGCATCAATAGTGACTTGCATGTACATCCAATTTCCTCATATTTAAATGTTTAAGCCATAAAGTAGAGAGTCTTGTTTAGGCCCAACCAGGACCTTATTTCAAAGGAGGACTGTCTTTAAACTTTTCATAGGTAGATAATCATTTAACTAACTAAAAGTATTCATTATAAGGGGGAAAGAACTGTTTAAACTACATTTTTTTCTGCTTGTAAAATTCGCACTCTTTGCCATCACCACTAGTACTGATATTTTTAAGGTTGAGTTTTGTTGGAGTTTTTGTTGTTGTTAGAACTATGACAGAGTTTGTTGGTAGAAAATGTCCCTTTCTTGAAATTGCATGATGAAAAATACAGGTATGAGTAGGCCCTAGCTCCTGAAAATTTAGTGGGATTAAGACACAAGGAAGCCAAACTACCAAATTATTAATGTATACAAATGGAGTATTTCGAGGTGATCTGTATCAATTACTAGTAATATACGGAGACTAATATTTTTGAGTGCTAAATGAAGATTATATAATTATTACAGTATGTTTATTATAAAACCTTTAATAGCTTTTTTAAATGATATAGAGGTTTTCACTTTACTATCTTATCATTGGTGAAACATCAGTTTACATTGGTTATACTTAAATCTGAATTCATCATTTCAGTCCTTGTTTTTTCAAGTGCACACACACACACACACACACAGACACTATATTAAAAGAAAGATGGGCTTTTGGGAAAAGTTGAAATGATGGAATGTTTTGGCCTCCACCTCTTTTCTCAGAAACTGTAAGGGAAACTAAAAACATTTTTAAAATGCCGACACAGAAACACTCCTTCTTATATTTTCTATTCTGGCATGCACAGGGATAGGGAGGCTGTGTGGTCTTCTGGTTAGAGCAAAGGACTGGGAGCCAGGACGATCCTGGGTTCCAATGCGGGGCTAACCACTGACTTACTGTGTGACCTTGGGCAAGTCACTTGACCTCCTTGTGCCTCAGTCAACCATCTGGAAAATTGGTTAAAAAGCAGGACCTCGCTGACAACCAGATGCTGCATCTGAACTGAGCTTTCCTGGGTAAATAAATTACAAAAACAATTTACAGAGTTTTTAATCCCTCTTTATAATTTGATATAATATTTTGGGATAAGCCAGAGTTCTTTAAGGCATGGTAATATTTGGTTGTAAGGTTTCAATAATTGCTAAGAATTTTAATAGTAAAACGGTAGCCCAAAGCTTAGGCCCACATTTGTATTTTAATTTTTTTTTGTGAGACAAGACTAATAAGGGTTAACCTCTAAATCCTGTGGTACGTGTATGTACATATGTTTTAGTATATGTTGTACTTTTTAGAGCTCTTTTTTTTTTTTAATTTGTTTTTATTTTTATGTTTAGGCACCGACTTTTTCGTGAACATTGTGTTTGTGTACAAGGAAACTATATAAAGGACTTAAATATCCTTGGAAGAGATCTTTCAAAAACTATAATAATTGACAACTCACCACAAGCCTTTGCATATCAGGTAGGAAGAGGGTTGCTACCTGAGTGGAAGAAAAACACAATAAGGACAAATGCTGCCAAACACAGTATGATGGGAGAACAGAATTTTTACTGGTGTAATTTCCATTTAGTGTCACCTTTAAAATTAGAAATGCCAAATTTGTATATTCCTTGTGGAAAAGTTTCTTTTAAATGAACTACAACATAAAGGAAAATCTGAGTAGTAAATCTGAATAAGAAGGGACTATAAGATAGACATACATCATTTAATAGCATTCTTATCAGTTGTTAAATCAGTAATTTAATTGTAAACATATGTAAGAATTACAAATAACCATGTTCTTGTCTGTTTGATTAAACATTCTTCAATATTAGACTGTTTTGTCAATATATTTGTACCCTTTGTCAATGATTCTTTGAAATATAACTTTGACTAGAGATGAGCCATCCTTGCAAGATACATTTCACATTATGAACATGTTCATGTAATATGTCTGGGATTTCCTTCACAATAAATTGGTGCAGAATGGGGATGGTGGAAATTGGGTGGGTGCAGATGAAATTAGGTTTGCCCTTCTGTATTTCAAAATGTCTATAATAAAAGGGGGGGGGAGCTGCATATAGTATTGAAATATGTTCAACTTAGGTCACTACTTTTACTTGCTTGCATTTTGAATTATGTTAAGTATTTCTTCTTAGTTCCTAGATCAAATCATTTCAGTGCCCTCCATCTCAAACACTATGTTCTGTGTAAATGTTTAAAGATATTTTATACTAGAGATTATTTACTATAAAAAATACAATTTGCATTCTTGTTTTTAGACTCTTCAGTGAAATAGCTTTGAGTCAATTTGTTATGTTCCTACTATGTTTCAGATTGTCCTGCTATTTGTTGAGAACACAAGAATGAATGGGACAGTCCCTTGTGTAAAAGTATATGCTTTCAGATATTGGTCTCTGTGTTGCCAATCTGTTGACAATACCCCTTCATTCACAATACCTAGCACTGACTAATAGTAACTATTTTTTGAATGAATAAAGAAATCTTTTTAGTTATGTTAATGCAAAACTTGTTTTAATGGATCTTTCTTGTTTAGTTTTATATACACTAAGAAGAAATTACATTTGAAACCCCAATTAGGCTTCGATTTCTTTATTAAGCTTTTCCAAAGTAGGCAAACTGTAGGCCAAAAAAGAGAAAAAGGATTTAATTACTTATTTATCATTTTAGCTGTCTAATGGAATCCCTATAGAAAGCTGGTTTATGGATAAAAATGACAATGAACTCCTAAAATTGATTCCATTTCTGGAGAAGCTTGTAGAACTGGTAAGTATATCTTATGTATCTTTTTGTTTTTATTGCCTCAGTTTTATTGAAATAAATCTTTTAAATTGCTTTACTTTATGTATACTGACTTTTTAAAGTCAACGTGGTGGGAGATTAGGGCAAAGATTGAAAAGGATTATAGGCATTTCCAAACCTTACAAATTATATTAAAATACTTACCAGAATCTAAAAATTTATAGACTGAATTCTTTATTTCACTGGCCTTCCTCTTGCAAGTCACTAACTAGTTGTGTTAAATTGATTTCACTTTGTTTTTATAGTTCAGGTCTAAAATTATTGTTTATGTTACTGAAACTTTATTCTGGTTACTTTCCTATATCAGTGGATTAATTTTAAAACTAATGTATAAAGTAGAATTCAGTGGCTTAACGCTTTTACCTAACTTTTGGTTTGGCTTCTTACTGGGTAATTATTCTTACAAAATTAAAACTTTAATGATAACAAATTGATAATGAATTAAATAATAATAAATGATAATGATAATAATAATAAATTATGATAATAAATGATAATAAATTAAAACTTTAATTTTTTAAAATCTAAGTTAACGGCCTCTGTGTAGCACATTTATGTTTGGCAAACAAATAATACAAGTTGTAAAATAAAAAGTGATGCATTTTTCTGCAATGTTCATAATGGTCTGAGGATCGTATCTTTGAAATCACATGGCCTTTAAAATGTCTTTTTCTCCACACAGAATGAAGATGTTCGACCTCACATCAGAGACAGATTTCGCTTGCATGATTTGCTGCCCCCAGATTAAGTACAAAGACTTGTCAAATCACTGAAGGGGGAGAGAATGCAGGACCCTATTGGACTAAGACAAAACATTGCCATTACTGTTGAAATTTTGCATTTTTGTACCCCGTCTTGCTTTTCTTATCTTTGGTGCCCAATAATAATCAAGGGTTACAGAAAGAGACTTTATTTCAGATTGAATACATACAGTAGGTAGGCTAAAACAGAAGAGTCTTTAGAACTAGTGCAACTCCAGTGAAATTTTTTTATGTACAGGACATCTGCAGTTTATAAAGAATTCTGTTTCTGCCACCAGCAGTTTGACCTGTAGTCACACAGGATTTTATGATAATAACAGAGATGAAAATGGACTTTTATTTTCTCTCTGTTTGGTGCTCTAAGTGGGTTTGTAGCCACTTTTCTGTTACTTTAAGATTCTCATTTCAACAGGAATGGCCAGTAAAAGTTGTTTTATTTTTCCTGTTAAGGTTTATAACCTTTTTACATTTTTGACCTGTATTAGATTAGAATTTCATTATGCATTCCTTTTAGTTGAGGCGCTTCATAGTTTTCTGGAAATAGTCAATTTTTAGTTTTTTATTATACATTTGAATGGCCGTTTTCCTGCTTTGTCTGCCTGCATATTGTATATTTGTTTAAAAATATTCTCTACTTTTAGTCCATGTAAGTTGCATTTAGAAAGCCATGCATTTATATTTTGTTTCTGTAATATTCTACTGTAGGTGAAATCTTTTCAAAAATCAAGAGACTGGGTAGATAAGAATATATGAATGACTAATATTCAAAAGATTTAAACCATTGTGATGGCATGTGTTCCCAAATGGTAATATCTTGCAATGGCACACAGATTTAATGGATAAAGGTATACCTCAGACTTCACTGTGCTCACCAATCTTTGAGGAGAATGCGTTTAGTCACCTGTTGGGCTTGATCTGGTTACTGCTGCCTTTGGTTTCCTCCAGGAATGAAGTATTCAGCACAGTGACTCAGTATTTTTAGTTATTTTGCATGGGCTGGTAGTACCTCTGTTATGCTCTCAGTTACAATCAATTTAAAGCTCTGTGTAACAGTCTTGGTACCTTACAGTAGCTATGCATAATCCTGTGGCACAGTAAACTCCCAGGCCACCAATGCAGTTAATATGCTCTCATAGTGGTTTTCTATGCTATATGAAAATAGTCTTCAAGCCTTGGTTCTCTAATGCAGCTACCACAAGAGGTTGATATTTTTATAGTGGTGTGTAATCTCCTTTTCGGGAGGCTTTTTATGGAAGGTAGAATTTGTAAAAGTTAGTATGCTTTGCCTCTCGACTGCATTAACATGCCACAGGCTCAGACTGTTTTTGTGTAAAGGATGTCAAAGAACGGCACTTTTTCTAAAGAGAAGTTTGATATTTTGTATGCTTGTTAAGAAAGTACAGTATTGGAAATTAAAGGTGGACAACTGATAATTGAGGAGTATGTCACTTAATTTTTTATGTATATTACCTGTTTACTTGTACAACTTATTGTACAAATTACATGCAGCTTCATTTTCAAATGAATCCTTAAAATAAGGAAATCTTTTTAGGAAAACATTTAATTTTTGTATTTTTGATTTTAAAGGCATGAGTTATGTCAATTTTCAGTGTATTAATGAAGATTTTAACTTTTCATCAGGTTGAGTGTTTTCTTACTATATTATCTGTTGTGTATGTAGTTAGCATATTGTGTCACTGAACTGTTTAAAAATCTAGCATGTAGAGCAAGCCTGTTTTGTGGAAAATCCTTATTCATTAAAAAAATAATCATGGCAGGTTTTCTGCAAAAAAAAAAAGCAGAAGCATTTGCAATTCAGAATACTGGTTTTTTTGTTTTTGTTTTAATTTAAAGAAAGGTATTTTGCTTGCAGGAAAAAATACTACAGACTCATTTTAATGAGAATCTTCGAAATGTATTTATCTTTAGGGCATCTGGGCATCTTTATGCTGTTTGTCTTCTGTCTTTCTTGAAATAAAATGTACATACGTTACCTTTACATATGCTCTTGCTCAAAATTGTGAACCTAGTTACACTTCTCCTTGCTCCCTTTTTATGCTCAAACAGCAAAACCCAAAACCTATACAAGATCTAAACTTTCAGCATGCATTGGAATTGCTGAAAGCTTTTCTGATTAAGTAAATACAGTCTCAAAGGGCTTTCCCATAATTTAAAGGGAAATGTAAACACCTTACCATTGTGCCTGTGGGCACTTTAAATAAACACCAACTTTTAATCATCTTTCATTTAGTTGTAAAGCCATTTTCAGTCCCATGCTAGGTAGACTTCCCTAAAGTCAACTGACAAATGAATCAAGCGTAACAAAATTCTGTAAAGAAGTAAACTAGGGGAAATTTTGTATGGCCTGAGAAAATTTCTTGAGACCAATTTATTTTTCTTCATTAATTGACTCGTCATTTTAAATTTAATACAAAATTTAAAATTTACAAAGAGACAACTATCCAGTTTTCTTCCACTTTAATGTAATATTTATCTTCTCACTACCCCTTCTTTCTCTGTAGATGTTATCTTAGACACTTCCATTTAGTTAAGCGGAGGTGTATATTTTATGAACTGAGATGTGCCCAGCCCCTTCAGATCACGCAGGAAACATGAACTCTTAAAAACTGACTGTAGTAAATGCAGGAGAGCTGGATATCCGATAAGACACAGCAAAAGTGACCTATATACACATTACAACTCTGAAGTACATAATTGTGGTATTTCCAGTGATAAGTGTCTGACTTTTAAGACATTCTTTTAAATATTTGTATTATTGTTAGGATGTTTTAATCAGTTGTGTTTTTTAATTACATGTAATATATGTAGCCCTAATCAGATTTATATCACCAAATTTCTCCTTGGGTCTTAAAAGAATTGATAACAATTTGAAACTAGAAATTGTTTTATATTGGCTAGTATGTATATTTATTTACCCGATGGCTTTATCTTGTTTCCCAAAATTTTGGGGTAATTTGTTGAAAGCATTTTAACTTCTATAAATGGCTATTTTCTTATAACTGTCAGTGAAAATGTATGTACATTTTTTTAAAAATATTTTTCTGGTTTGTTTGTTTGTTGTTTTTTAGGGTTAAACATAGAATGGTTTTTTTAAAAGTTCTCTTTGGCCAATGACTTTTTCAGCTAGATATTACTTTCATTCCGCCTTCTAAAGAAGTTCGTTTTTCATTGTTTTGTCCAGTCAACTTACCTGTAAAACAGAGACTTCATCTCATCAATGAAGAAAGCATTTCATTATTCCTACAAATCTTTACAGCGAGCACAGAATTCTTCATAAGGACCAGATCTCTTCCGCGTGTTGTGTCAATCACATAAAGCTGTAACGTAAAGGACACTGAAGCCTTCATTTAATTGTACTAACAAAATGGTGTTATATAACACATCATTAGCTAGTTAAGGTTTTCTTACCTGATTTCTTTGTCTTCCTAGGTATTTATTTGTTATCTCTTTTAATCTTGTGTATCTAAAATTAACTTAGTTAATAGTTACCCACCGAATAACTATGCCAAGCAACTAGGAAAGAATGTTTATTTTATTTCCCCTTATAGGGGAAGAGTGGACTGGGAACAAAAATGTATGGGCCAAAAGGCCTTAGGTTGTCATTCATTCACTTTCTTATTCCTCTCATGACCTATATTTGAGTATAGTATTTTTTCATTGCTGATGTGCTTTTACTTTTCATGTCTTCCCGAGTTGAAAGCCTGCTAGGAACCTGTATAAAATACACTTTAAATGTTCAGAATAAGAACCACAAAATTCAGTATCTTATATTTAAATGCTACTTAAATTATTGGAATCCAAGTCTCACTCTCTAGGATACATTTTTATAAAATGTTTCTGTGTATCTTGAATTGAAATTACTTGCCCAAAGGCAAGAGTTCTAGGAGATATGTGTTTTGAGAAATTTTTAAAAGGGGGATAAGAGAGCAACAAGTTTATACTTAGTTACTTTATGGTTTTGATATTAGTATTTTAAAATAGTGGTTCCCAAACCTGGCTGTTCATTAGAATTGCTCTGAGCTTTTCAAATACAGATTTCTGAGGCCTAGCCCCTGCAAAATTCTCTCATTGGGTTTAGAGTGCGACTTAAGAGTTTGTGTTTTAAAAGCTCTCCAAGTGATTCTAATAGCCAAGTTCAGGAAATCACTGTTTTAAATGTGACAGTGGTTTGAGAGTAGGCAACAAAATAAAAGTTTACTAGACATCTCTTTGTGGTAGAGTTTTCTTTTTTTAAACTGGTATCAGATTTTACAGAACTTATTCAAGATACATGGAGGAATAATAAAGAAGATTGAGGCTACTGCTCATTATTTCTTTTATACTTTTAAGAGTTTGCATTTCTAGCACTTGGAATAGTTGATTATATTCACAGCTGAAGGACATATCCCTGAATGAGACCATTATATATATTAACTGTAAAATATTTCACTATTTTTTTATTTTATAAATCTTTGTAGAAATAAGCAATGAAATACTACTTTCATCTTTTGAAATGGGATTTTTCAAGGCAGTGTCCTTTTGGCATTAAGGTAGGGGGGAGTTAATATTCTCTCTGCCTTTTTCCATGTGAATCAATATGAAGTCATGGACATTAAAAAAATCTCAATTTAATTTCTACATATTTACTATGCAGTATAGCCATGAACAAGTAATGTAGATTTAGTTTTCTCATCTTCAAATGCCCTGATCACCCTACCTCACAGGGTTGTTGTGAGGATAAATAAAATTTTTATGGAAGCACTTTTCTTTGATGATATTTTATCAGCCATTAGAAACAATGTAATGTCTAACAAATAAGTACTCTGGTTACAAGTACACAAATTTTTTCACATTGCTTTCTTTTTAGATGATCTTCAGAACAGACCTGTAAAGAACGTAGAGCAAGTTACAGAGAAAGAAACAGGCTCAGAGAGGGCTGTGACCCAAGACCTCACAGCTATTCCGGGAGACTTAAATTCAGGTATCACTACAACATGCTACTTCCCAAGGCCTTTGCATTCTTGTATAAGCATGTTTGTATATAAATACAAAGCTTTCTCAAGTTCATAAGTCAATTTAGCCAACAAAATGTTCTTATAAAGGAATATAATAACTCAGGTTATAAGCCTGTGGTACAAACTAGGCCCTGGGATTTAACCATCCAACTTTTTTAAACTAGAAAGAAATCCCAACTTCCAAGCATGCCTCTGTATGTTACAGGTTAGGAAATGTTCTAGAAAAGTGTCTTCCCAAAATCACAGGTGGAATTAGAATCTAGGTCTCTTAATTAAGTGGAATGAATGATTTTAGGGGGAATAACATTCTTGATTTCTGGAACTAGTGTGTGTAGAAGTGAAATACAACATTTGACAAACCTGGATATAGAGGGGTTAGTTTTAAAAAGTAGAGATAAGATAGCAACAAAACTAGATTATGGTGAGCTAAATTGAGAAATGAATACTTGACGTAATGAAACAATTAACTACAAAATAACACTGGTCTCACCTCCAGTCTGTGATGACTTTTTCTCCAGCTTTATTGAGTAAAATTGACATAACATTGTGTAAGTTTAAGGTATACAATGTGATGATTTGATGTACGGGTATATTGTGAAATGTTTACCACAATAAGCTTAACACATCCTTCGCCTCATGTAATTAGCATTTTTTGTTACAGTGAGAACATTTTATATCTCTAGTAGCAACTTTCAAGTATACAATACAGTATTTATTGTTAACTATGCTATACATTAAGATCTAAGAACAATAGAACCTCATACAACTGAAAGTCTTTAACATTTGACCATCTCATCATTCCCCCCACCCCTCAGCCCCTGGCTGTGATGAGACTATAAAACTATTTTCCTTAAGCTCCAAAGGAGTTTTAATGCAGACAGGTTTGAGAGTCACTGCAGCAGGCCTTTAGAAATGACTGGGTTTCAGACAAATAGTTTTCTGGGGAGTATGGTTTAAAAGCATAAAATTGAGAGCCAACAGACCTGAATTCAAGGCCTTAACTCATCCACTTACTGGACAAAGCAGTTGAGCCTGTTTGTTCATCTGTAAAAGGTTGAAGCAAGACCTGCCTTTCAGAATTACAAAGATGAAACAAGTGTAAAGCAATATACAAATAACAGAATGGAAATGTTAAAGCAACTACTTCTCTTGAGCATATGTGAAAGACACAGGGTTTTGGGAGATAATCTAAAGCTAGAAGGGGGCAGGAATGGGAAGTAGATAGAATCAGTATGACCACAGACGTCAGGGAGAGTTTAGGAAAGACTTGAGCAGTAGGGTGTATTCAAATGAAGACAAGGGATAATGGAGATGTCCCCTATGACTTACCATGTTTT
The DNA here is from genome assembly GCF_964194185.1 of Rhinolophus hipposideros. Classification (NCBI taxonomy): domain Eukaryota; kingdom Metazoa; phylum Chordata; class Mammalia; order Chiroptera; family Rhinolophidae; genus Rhinolophus; species Rhinolophus hipposideros. The sequence goes on from NC_138051.1 coordinate 40,818,126, forward strand.
GATGAAAGTATGCTGAGGATTAAGGAAGAAATGGGTGAATAAATTGAAGAGTATTGAATGGCTTAAGAAGTCCAGTAAGTAGTCGTAGCAGGCTCATGATTTGCCAAGTTAAAAGTCTCTTAGTAATGGATCAACCAAATGATCTAGAGCTTTAGTGGCTACCATATGAGCTTTAATATATTTGATGCGTGACAATATTTGTTGAAGGTAGCTATTAAGTAGCCTTCCTAATGATAGTCATTTTATAACTGTCTTACTATGTGTTTGACACTGCACATAGCAGAAGAAAGCAAACCTGGCACTACCCTCAGGCTTAGTCTAGCAGTGGAGACAGTATTGTTGGGAAAGGGATCATGGAGAAAAATGGCTTTGAGAGTGTTAATACAATCTAGAAGTGAGGCTTGGGTTGCCTGAAGTACTGTTTAATATGAGATCTGTAGAATATTGAAAGAATGTAAAGCCAGGTGTGTTTGAGGGGCAAGAAGCAAAATCAAGCGAATGATCAGATTTGTCTTAGACCCCCCCTTTGGCTGCTGCATAGGCAATACCTTAGTAGAGTTGGTGTGTGGGAGACCAGTTAGAACTGAGTTCTATAGAAGGTTGACCTAATTCGCCACACAATGTATTTCCTTTCTCCAAGACAATAAATGGTTAATGCACTGGTTGCTAGAATCAAAATGGACAATCTGATGTCAGGAGATGGGTCAAGTCCTAATGAGAGCATGGCTTGTCTGGTTTACTGATAGGAATAGGAAAGTACGTTAGGATTTTATGATGCTGTATAAAAGTAAATATGGAAGAATAAGAGGTAAATGGCGACATGCTATCATTTCATTTAAGATTCTTGGGGAGGTTTTTTGGGGGATGGGGTGGTTTAAAATGGAAAAGTCATTCAATTATATAGTTGTTTATATCAAGTCATAAACCAAATCTTTTTACATATGTAATGACTGATTTTGGTATTTTATGAGGTTTAACTTGGTTCTATTTGCAATTAAAACCTCCTCTTCAGCCTTGTTTCATCTTTATGAGATTTTGAATCTGGTGCTTAAGGCACTTATATTTAAAAAGGAGCCATGAGCAGCTCTGCTTCATTTTTACTGTCATTTACTATCCTATGGCTTTAATGATTAAGTTCTTGAAGGCAGAGGTTTTAATGTTAATTTGTCAACACTGATCAATTACTCTGCTCATCTGTAAAATGGGAATACTGTTAATGTGCGACTATAGAGCTCCCCTACAAATTAAAATGAATCACAAGTTAGTTTTAAGGACTAAAAGAAGTCCCTACCACAGAGTTCTAGACAATTGTTTCCCTGCTTCCTCATTTTAAAAAGCAGCATGTACACTACTGTGAATGAATTCTCAATTTCTGCTTCAAAAATGTATCAGTGCTGCATACACATAGTACATGCATTTTTCCATAGCACCTCCAACCCCTACACCCCATTTTCAATTGCATGTGGTTTATTTAATACCTTCAAATTAACATCCTGAGAAACTATGATAGTACTTGGTACAGAGTAGACACTCAATAGTTATTTGTTGAATAAATAAGTGAATATGCTCACATTTCAAAGTCTGAACTATAAGTCCAGAAAATTGATTCATTCATTGCAGCCCAGAATTGATGAGATTCAGTGGAAGTGGTTCACATTAAACTTACAAGACACTAGTTTTTAAGCCATATTTCAATTTTGTTTACTGTCAGCAGGTTTCCCTTATAAAACTAAATCACGATCTACCTGCTTGGTAAGGGTAGAAACAGAGAATGTCTAGTGAAAGAATCATAATGGCTAACATGAAGTCAATGGTATACTTTCATCTCTACTAGGTATCTGCTGAAAGCCTGTAGGTTAGTTTGCCCTTTCCTCTGGAGACTGACAAAATCTTATTCTTTGCTTTTCCTATATTTCACCTTTCTGTTAACATTTTTTGTTTGTTTTAAGAAACAAGGTAATACAGATGGCTACATTACCACTTGGGAATTACAGTCTTGCTTTCCTGAGACTTCACCTTGCGGTGGCTGGTTGTACCTGGCATTCTCTTAGCTACTTATTTACTATTTCCTAGTTCAGGTTACTGCGACAATGCGTAATACAATTTTCAAAAGTGTCTTTCTTTGGGACCCAGATGTATTTTCCTTTTCGGACTACCTGTCATGAAGAGAAACAATGGCCTGATGAGCAGGTTTTTCCTGGGAAAAAATCCAGTTCTGCATAGAAATTTATTCATGCAGTCATTCAACAGTTACCGTTTCCCCCAAAATAAGAACTAGCCGGACAATCAGCTCTAATGTGTATTTTGGAGCAAAAATTAATATAAGAGCTGGTCTTATTTTACCATAAGACCAGGTATAATATAATACTAAGTCTTATGTTTATTTTTGCTCCAAAAGACACATTACAGCTGCTTGTCCAGCTAGGTCTTTTTTTCGGGGAAACACGGTAAGTGCCTACTATGTGTCAAATGCAGACTTAAGTATAGCAGAGCTTAAGATCTCAAGATTTGTGGTCTTCCCTCCAGAGTACTGTCATCAGCCACCAATTCCCAGTGCCTGAGAGTCTCATTCCAACTTCTAAAGCCCTGGGAAAGAATCTATTATCATTGCATTAACAATTTGCCTCAAAACTTAAGAGGCTTAAGATATCTTATCTCTCACAGATCTGTGGTTTGACTGGCCAACTCTTGCTTGGGATCTTCCGTTGTGATGTTGAAATGGTAGTTGGGGATAGAATCATCTGCAGGCTCAACGAGGCTGGATGTCCAACATGGCTTCTTCACTCCCATGTCTGGAGTCTCTCTCTGCAGGAATATCTGAAACAGCCAGAGTTGGCTGAGTATTTCTTTTCCTAAACAGCCTCTCCATGTGGTTAGCATGAAACAGCACATGGTGGTCACAGGCTAGTAAATAGTAAAGACTTCTTAAATGGTCCACCAGAGTGAGCATTCCAAAAAGCATAGGAGGAAGCTGCAAGGCTTGTGATAGCTAACACTGGGTGTCACTTCTGCCCTATTCTACTGGTCAAAAAGGGATCATAGGGCTAGTCCAGGACTCAAGGGAAGGAGACCACATTAGGGCCTGAATAACTCTTCATTGAAGGACCATCTTTAGAGACTAGCTACCAGAGAATTTGAGGATTCTACTGGGTTACTTATACCCCACCTAAGGGCAGATCCAGATTTCATATTTGATGCATGCATGTATCATACAATTTGGAGGGCTTTCTTTAAAAATGGAGGAGCCCATGCAATGAGGCCCTGAAGCTAGAGCTTCATTAACTTCAGTTAATCTGCCTCTGACCCCCCTTCCCAAATCAGCAGTGGTAAAGGAGCAAATGTGGCTTTGGGGCCCACTTACGCTTGTGTTCTAGGACAGTTTCCAGACAAGGAGGAATTGTGAGCTTTCCCCACCCCTCACCAGAAGTGTCCAGGGTTCATTCAGTTCAATATAATTAGATCATTTTTATGTCTGGAACCCAGGTCTCTTGACTTCCAACAGGGAATTTTCAAATACACCATGTTCCACAGTATTTTAAAATTTATTTGTATTTTTTACAAAAAAGTGGTACAAATTTCTTTTTTAAAATCTTACTATTCTTTCTATATCTTTCTCCTCTGGCTGCTCCTTAAATGTTGATGTCCTTCCAGGTTTCTTCTCATTCTATCCTATCTGAAGATGGCCTCTTTCACATGATTCCATCCACTGCCATAATCGTACTCCTAATTCTCTGTAGCTTCGGCTTCTCCAGTTCCAAATGTGTACTAGGCATTTTTTTTTTTTTTTTTTTTTTTTTTTTTTTTTTTTTTGCCGCGCTCCAACCAACTGAGCCATCCGGGAGCTCAGCAGCAGCTCAGCTCAAGGTGCCATGTTCAATCTTAGTTGCAGGAGGCAGAGCCCACCGTCCCTTGCAGGAAATCGAACTGGTAACCTTGTGGTTGAGAGCCCATTGGCCCATGTGGGAATCGAACCGGCAGCCTTCGGAGTTAGGAGCATGGAGCTCTAACTGCCTGAGCCACCGGGCCGGCCCGTACTAGGCATTCTATCTGGATGTCCCACAGGATTGTCGAGATCTATGAGCCAATACTTTATTCCTGATTGTGATGACAGGCACTATACAGCCATTTTCAAAAACATTTATTGAGCATTTGCCACATGCCAGGCACTGGAACTACAGTATTAACAGACAAGGTAGGTGCCTGCGCTCCAGACTTAAGTCAACAAAGTCATTAGAGACTGTAATAAATGCTATGACAAAACAGTGATGAGATAGAGTAACTGGAAAAGGTCCCTTGCAAGGGAAGACCTTCCTGCAAAGATCACATTTGAACTTTGATTTGAAGGAGGAAGAAAAACCGATCATGCAAAGAGGTGTGGAAAGAGCACTGTAGGCAGCAAGTCCAAAAATAGGAAAGGTTTAGTAGCCTTAGAGAGCCAGTAGCAATGAGTTAATGAGAGAATGGCATAAGGGGGCTGGATGGAAGTAGGAGTTAGACTATGCAGGGCTTTACAGGCCACAGTAAGCTGAATTTTACTGTAAAAATGATAAGCCACTAAAGAGATTTCAACTGGGAGGAAGGGGTGTTACAATCTGATTTACAGTGTTAAATAAGCAAATTGCCTGGTATGTAGTGAATGGACTGCGGAGGGGAAGAGTAGAAGAAAACCAATTGGGAGGTTATAGTGGAAGAGTCTAGAGAAAGCCTGGATTTAGGTGGTAGCAATATGGAGGTAATTAAAAGGATTCAAGATTAATATTGAAAGTAAATCACAGGGTTTGGTAATGGATTGAATTTAGGAGGTGAGAGAGGAAGAAAGCAAGGATAACTCCCAGGTTTTTGATGGGAGCACCTATGGATAGGTGTCACTACCACCCAATCTCTTTTCCCCACCCATTCCATATCCAATCAGTCACTGTTTAGTCAGGGTTATCCAGAGAAACAGGACCAATGGGATGTGTGTACATTTAGAGATTTAAGCAATGGCTCACCAGATGGTGGGAGCTGGCTAGTCCAAAATCTGCAGGGCGGGCTGGCATGCTGGGGATGATTGTGATGACAGGCACAGGGAAGAGTTGATGTTGCAGAGTCCAAGGGCAGTCTACAAACAGAATTCCTTTTTCCTGTGTTCTTAGGTTGATGGGATAAGACCCATCCACATAATGGAGGGTAATCTGCTTTGCTTTCAAAGTCTACTGATTTAAATGTTAATAACATACGACAGGGCCGGCCCAGTGGCTCATGCGGTTGGAGCTCGGTGCTCCTAACTCCGGAGGCTGCCAGTTCGATTCCCACTTGGGCCAGTGGGCTCTCAACCACAAGGTTGCCGGTTCAACTCCCGCAAGGGATGGTGGGCTGTGCCCCCTGCAACTAGCAAGGGCAACTGCACCTGGAGCTGAGCTGCGCCCTCCACAACTAAGACTGAAAGGACAACTTGACTTGGAAAAATGTCCTGGAAGTACACACTGTTCCCCAATAAAGTTGTGTTCCCCTTCCCCAATAAAATCTTTTTAAAAATTTTTTAAAAATAACATACGACAAATACATTATAATACAGCAAAAACTAATGTGTGACCAAAAACTGGGTACCATGGCCTACCTAAGTTGATACAAAGTTAACCATCAGTCACTAAATTCTGTTGATTTTGACCCTTAAATATTTCTCAATTGGTTCCTTCCTCTCTGTTACCATTGCCTGATTTGAGGCTTGTGTTCTTCTCATCTAATTAATTAAAAAATATTAATTTATATATTAGACACTGTGCCAAATGCTGGAGATACAACTGAATAAAAGATTGTGCTCTAGGGACCTTACATTTCTTACATTTCAGGGTTTCCCTGCCTTCTGTCTTGCCTCCTTCCAATTCATCTTTATAAATGGATGTCTGTGTATCACTGCCTCTCACACTTTAATATGCAGAATCATCTGAGGATCTTGTTAGAAGGCAGATTCTGATTCATTAGGTCTCGGATGGGGCCTGAGTCTGCATTTCTAACAAGCTCTCCAGGTGTCGCTGCTGGATTGGGAACAAACTTTGAGTAACTGAGCTGTAGAATATCTCTTAAAAGACCATCTTTATAAAATGTGTTATTTGTAGACTCTGAAACAGATGAAGAACAAGAAATGGGGAAAATGGTTACCAGGAGAAAGAACAGAATGGCCGATCATTGTATAAACCCTTTTATAAACTGAATGTCGTACCAAGTTGTGTATTACATATTTGAAAACAAATTAAGAAAACAACTAAAACAAAATATCAAACTATTCATTTCAAAAACCTTGCAGTGTAGCCCTGACCCACATGGCAGAATGCAGCTTAGCCTATCTGAAGCGCTTTATTATAATCAGTTTACCTGTTCAGTTTATCTTCAATTTCGCCACTCAGGTCAGCGACCACTTGCGTTCTTTGCGGGAAATGCTCTGGAGCAAATTTCACTTGGTCTTTCAAACTCGTTTTCGCAGCGTTTACCTCGGGAAGCCTTTCACGCATCCTCCCGCTCCCCTCCCCCCGCCCCGCCGTTAAAGTTACATTTTTACATTTAACCTCACAATGCTTCCTTCTGTTGCAGTCATCACACTATGTCGAAGTTTATTTATACGTCTATCTTAGCTGCTTGATGGTGCATTCCATGGGGACAAGACTAGAGTTTATACCTAGCGCAAACCGAGTTCCGAAGTTGTTCTGCGAAAGAATGAATCACGTACTGGCCTGAAGAGGCTCACAGGGAAAGTCCTCGAGCACTGGGGCTCTCTTCGATTCCTCCGTGACTACCTCCAGGCAAACGTGCAGAGAGCTGAATCCGAGCACCCAGCCTGGGAAGGTTGCCAGGAACGCCGCCCTCTCCACTCGCCCGTCCCGGGAGCAGCACGGACGCCAGCTTCCAGAGGGATGTCCCCTCCCCGAGCACGCCTGCACCCTCCGGGGGTCGGCGAGGCGCGTCCACCTCCCCTACAGGCGCGCATGGATTTCGGAGCTCGATTCCGAGCGTGGCGTGGAGAGGCTGGAAGTCTGCTTGGAATCCGCCAGCAGCCACCGGCGGCGATCAAAGTGACGGATCGGTTGGGGCGTGGCAGTGGAAGGCAGGAGAGGTGTGGCGAGGACAGGCTAGGGCCAAGCACCTAGGCAAGGGACCGTCGTGACTTCCCCACACTTACGTTTCCTTACCCGGGCTCAGACTGGCGTGGCCATCTCCTGGCCGCTTCGTCTCTCTCAGCCCCAAAGGTCTACAGGACTGTCCGACGCCGCGGGCACTGGACGCTGGGCCACGCCCTCCCACGCGACCCCGGCTCCGAAGGCCACGGCCCACTCCCCATTCCCGCCCGCGCGCGCGTCACCGCCGCCGCCGGCGCCGCCGCCAGAGGGGCGGGGCCTGGGCTCCGGCGTAGAGTCAGCCACGGTCCCAGCCTGCCCCGCGCGGGCCAACGAGAGCAAATCCAGTGACTCACCGCCGCCGCGCTAAGTCCTCGCTGGCTCTCCGCTCACACACGCTCACACCCGGCTCGAGATGGCGGCGGCAGCGGCAGCGGCAGCGGCAGCGGCGGGGGACTCCGACTCCTGGGGTGAGGAGAAGTTCCGGGGGAAGAGCTCGGGCCGGCGCTGGCCGCACGCCGAGGCAGGCACTAACGTGGCTCACTCTGTTCCGTAGACGCGGACACGTTCGCCGTGGAAGACCCGGTGCGAAAGGTGGGGGCCGGCGCGGGCACCCCCGGCGGAGACCGCTGGGAAGGCGAGGACGAGGACGAGGACGTCAAGGTGGGTGCAGGCTCGGGGTCCGGGCAGCGCCGCGGCGGGCTGACGCCGTCTGGGGCGGGGTTGCTCGCCGAAAGGCGGGCGGGTGGACTGTGGGCCCAGGGGCGCCGCCCGGGCCTGCGGGCCGAGTCCCGGCGCGAGCAGCGAGCCCAGCGGGGTCCTCCTTCCCCTCCGCTCGCGGGCCAGACGGGCCAGACGGGCAGTGTGGCCTTTCGGATTTCCTTGGCGAGGGCGGCAGCGGTGGCCCCGGCGTTTCTTTAAAAAAGGTCGGCGCCCCGGCCTGGATCTCACCCGCCAACTGGCGCCTGGAAGGTGACAGCAGCGGCTGGGCCAGCCCACGTGCAGACTTCGCAGGCTGGGGGCTGCTCGCCGCGGTGAGACTGGGAAGCTGGGCAGTGAGCCTCCATGGCTGCCGCATGGAAAAAGCTTACACCCCACCGGCCTCTCTGAGCTGAGGTCTCCCCAGGGCTGAAAATGCACTTATGTCTCCGAAGGCCCGTTTGTACAGTTTGAACAAGTACGTGAGTGAAATATTATGGCTTAATTTTAACGTTTTCCTGCACGAGAAATAGAAGCAGTAAAGTGAAATAACTTTTAGCCTCCCTGCCTATACACGGGTGAAAGGATGAACTGAGTACTGAGATAGCCGGAAGTTACTGGTCAGAAGCCTGGGTAGTCCACACAGCAACCCTGAAAAATGTCCAGTTGACAGAGTGACTTATTAATTTACACACGAACGACGCCTAAGGAGATAGCAAGGTGGTAAGAGTAGAGAAGGGACCAGGTTTTTGGTTTTTTTTGTTTTTCTATGCCTTGTAGGTTGTTTTTGAAAATTCCTGCGGGGCTCATCATATGGCTTCAGATGAGATTATGACTACTGCATTTTTTAATAGTTTCAAAAGTCTCAAGCCCAGGATGTTAAGACTCTTATTAACAGAATTCTCAAAACCGTTTCATTTTGTACAGATAAAGTTTTGTATGAATTAGAAAATGGTATTTTGTGGTTTTGATTCATTTAGTGAATATTTTACTTTTTTCTACCTTTCAGCATATACTCAGAACCCTACAAGTCCTGCTTGGTTTGAAAAAGTTTAAGCTAGATAATCACTGTTAACTCAGTACTGCTTTTGTTTGGATTTTACCCTTTTTTCCTGAGTCTGCTGAGGTGAATGTGCAATTTATCGAACAGCCTGAGGTTCAGGAATGATGGGAGCTTTGCACACACTGGGTTAATAAATGAGTAGTACTATTGTGAAGCTAATTCTATTTAGATGTAGTATGCACTTGGGAGTGGATTGTGTTAACAGCTTCATTGCAAGATACTAGTTACCTCTACATTGTGGGGGATTTTGTGTTGAGTGTTTAGTTCAGAGTTGTCCTTTCACTTTTTCTATGCATGCTGGATGTGGCAGTTAAGACATCCATTATGAAAACTGGGAATAAGTTATCAAATGAAAAGGAAAGATTAGAGAAATGGGTGGATGGGTGCGGGAAGTACCAGAAAATGAAGTTTGAATGGAGTAGTCTGCACTGATATTACAAAGTAAACTGTCTGAGATTATTGAACCTAAATTATGTCAATCCTGATAGATACAATTCTGACCACTTGGAACTAATTTTGGTGATTTACAAGTTGTAAGGGACCATGAAGGTCTTCTTGTCCAGTCACACTTTCAGGCACAATTTCTTTTATACAAATAGCTTCTTTTACATAAAGTTTGAAGTTGATCTTGGAGAAGAAAGCTAAACTTGTTCATTTTATTTCTGAGTTGAAATTTTGGTTTATTTCTGTTGAGTTTCTCTAAAATTCCCAAGATACGGTATCCATGTAGTAGTTTTATTCTTGGGCTCTGGAATCAGACAGAGTTGGCTTTATATTGTTGGCTCGACATTTTCTATATTTGTGGTCATAAACAAGTTTTCTAATCTTTCTGTTCTAGTTCCCCAGTCTGTAAATGCCATCATTATAGGAGCTATCTCAGGGATAATTTACATTTTAGTATGTGGAGCATTAAGCAGAGTTGCCTGGGACTTGGTAGCCACTCAAATGTTCATTCTCTTTTACTTCAAGATGTCTTAATTTTTCTGGCTAATGGAAAGTATGCTTAGGTGTTTAGATTTAGTATCTGGGGTTTATTTTGTGCCATATTTTGTGATTTCCTAAGCTCAGAAGGAGTAAGTTCTCTCCACAGTAGTTGTTTACTGTGAAGTTTGTGTTCTGAATAGAATGGCCATGTTTATCAAGCAAGTTTTTGATTGCTCAGAGGTTACCAATCTAGAATTAAAGTTTTGTCACCTTGGACAATAGTAATACCGAATTTCTTATTTCTAATGTTTTAGTACCTAATCCTTTTGTAAAGAGATGCACACAATGCTTAGTTTCCATGAGATCGAATAATCATAGTCCTTAATGCAATATGTGAATTTTTAAAAAGTCTTCAAAAGGTATGTAGAAACAGTAAGTTGTTCAGTTTATGTCAGTATCTGGTGTTTAACTTTAAAGAATATGGATTTAATGTCATTTGTAACTTCCTGAGAAATGAAAAGAAAATTGAGGTCTTTGTTACGGTAATTTGCTCCGGTAGTTTACTGTCGTTCAGTAGATGTGATAGCATTTTGCTGCCTCCTCGACTATTCAAAAAGCTGGCAGTGGCGGAAGTGGATTTAGGTGAAAATGTAGAATTGTTAATATTCATGGGGTGGGGGTAAAGCCCATGCTTCTTCCCAGTTAAAAAAGGTGAGAACTAGGGAGTGTGCTTTCCTGCCACTTGGGCTTTATTTTGCTTTTCTTACTATACTGATGTTATGCAGAGGCAGTGGGAGGAATTGTTCACTTGTTACATATCACTGGACTCCTTTCCCTTTGCTGGAATGATGTGTAGGCTGTGTTGACAAGAAGGCAGTGAGCATACTTACCCACTTCAAGCAGGGACAATACAAGTTTTACTACATTTTACTAGTCTCCCAGCATTTCGATAGAACAGATTAGAATCTAGATGTATTCAAAGGGTGTAGAATTTGTTTTGCGAAAACTTCTCCTGGCTGTGTTCAAGTATCTCAGGCATTTGCTTCTATAATGTTATTATAAAATTTCTTAAAAAGATCCTAGAGAACTGACTTAGTTGAAAGCTGCCTGCCTCATCCTACCCATTGAACCATCTGTTAGGACTCTATGTGGGATGATAGCTTAAATCTACCATGCAAAGACATTTTTCAAGCATTGGAAACAGCACATCTGAAGATCTGTATTTCAGAGAAATGGGAGCTTGTTGGGAAGTACTGAGAAGGTGGGCATTTTGCGAGAAAATGAGTATGTGTAACTTACGAAAAATTCCAAACATTACAGAAGTAGAAAGAAAAGTTTAATAAACCCATGGCCAGTCTTAATTCTTATATCTCCCCACTTATTGCTCTCCTCCCCCAACCAGATTATTTTGAAGAAAATCTCAATTATATCATTTCAATATCTTTTTTATAATTGTAACAATTTTTATAAATGTAAGTTTTTAGTTAGGAAGCATGTTTGTTATTGAAAAATGTTTACCTAATGTATTTGTCATGCTGGACCACTGAAAATAAATAAGCCACTTGTTTAGAGTTCTGTGTCTTGTGATCTTGCTTAGCTAGGAATTTAAAGTCAAATTGATTGATAACGATTTTGAATATGAGACAGGTAGGCATTGAGATGGGATTCAACTGAGTACTGAGACATCATACATAATAGGATGTTAAAAACTTAATGAATTGAGTTAAATGAATGACTTGGCTTCTAGAGATCAGCATAGTTCTAAGATGATGGAAGAACATTTGAACTTTTGAAAGCTGAACTTTGCTGGGAAGTCCAGCCTTGCCAGGAACTCATTACAGAGTTCTGAGGCCTTGCAGAGCAGGTCAGTATAACTTACAGAACACCAGTAAAAGGCTTTTTTCCTGCCAGAGGTTGTGCTTTATCTAAACTAACTAAAGAAAAAAAAGGGAGAAGGAGTGTATGTTAGTTAGTGGGCTATTGCTATGGGGCAGAAGAATTTCACTGTTCTTTTGAAGCTACTTTTATTTGGCGATCTATAAATATATCTTGCTTAAGTTGGAAACATTTTCAGCCCTAAATGTGTTCCCTCATAGCATGTGACATTCTGTCGTTGTATATTATAAAAATGACAGACCTGCCAACTACTGGCCACATTGTTAGAAATAAAAAGAAAGCAGGGTTTAAAAGTTTTCTGTGTTTTCAATTCTTAGTTCAATTGGGGAGCAGGTTTTAAACTCGAAAAGTAGCCATCTCTTTCAGAGAAATGGTTCAAATGATGTAGGGTGTGTATCTGTAGGACAGGAGTATAGATAGATAAGTAAATATTTATAAAAAGCATCTGTTTTAAGCTAGCCATTTTATGAGGGCAGCCTGAGTGATTCTTTTGGAGATTAATTGGATATAACAGAAGATTTATTGGCTACCAAAAATAACTGGATAAGGAATTTAACTAGATATTGATAGGTAGTTTCTTGAAGCAAATAACCATTTAGGACTTACTAAATTATAGACTCACTCCGTTTTAAATGTTAATTTTATGTGTTTTTCTAGGAATCCTTTTTGCATTTTATCTGAATTTATTGTCAGCATTTACAAAGTTTACAGAAATGGTGTTTACAGAAAATTTGGCAGATTTAAACATTCTACTTTACATTTACTTTTAGGGCACCTGCAAATTTTATAACTAAGGAAACAAAAACTCTTTTTAAGTTCCTGGCAAAGCTACCTGGCCTTTTGCTTTTGGGATTATATCTATTTGGAAATGTGACCAGTCTCTTTTGCTGACCTCACTCTGCTCCCACCCTTCTTTAGGGACTTGTCCCCAGTATGGTAGTGACTTCAAGGCAAGACTTGTCTCAAGCTCTCTGGGGTGAGGGCAGCAGACAAGAAAGACATGCCTTTCTGTGGTGCTTTTATGAACTGAGGAGCAGGTATGGTTGTTCCCAGGACCTGTTAGGAACCACTGCTTGTGCTACTAAAATCCACTCTTGTGGAATTCTAGGAAGCCTTCTTAGCTCTGGCTGATGGGACAGTTTAACTTGACTGTCTGGGGTAAAGTTTACGCTTTGATGGGGAAACCAGGGACAGGGACTTAGGTGGGACCTAGAGTTATTGTTAATGAGGTGGGGGTGGTGTTTTACTGGGACATCAGCATTGAACAGAAATGCTCCTCTGCTGTACCTGTTTCTCTGTGTTGGAGTTATTGGGATGAAACTGCTAATTTTCAGCCATCCCTTTCCCCACTTAGTCTCCTAGTACCTGGGGCTGCTAGACTAGTTTCTGAAAATTAGTAGAAAACTGTCACAGGCAATTTGATAATGGGTAACCGATAATAGTTATAGCTGGGCATATCTCCTTAGTATGTGCCATCACCCTTCTTTTTGATGGGATTCCCTGCGATTCCAAGGGAGCTCATTCAAAACTAATTGAAAGAACACATTTTGGTGGGGAGGAACCTAGTTCCCAGATAGTTATTTTATACTTCAGGACTCAGGTAAGAAGTCATGTTTACTGTGACACTTTAAAGGAACGTTGGTCCATTCAGGACAGTTTCCCTCACTATTCTTCACTGAGATTGGGGGATAGCTGTCCCTGGGTCTTAGTGTCCTTGTATGTAAAATGGGGATAATACCACCTTACTTACAGGACTTTGGTTAAGTGTGTTACATGTAAAGCTCTTTGCACAGCACCTGGTACAAAGTAAGCACTCACTAAATGCTATCATTATTATTATCATCACTATTGTTGGTAGAGAGTTATAAATATGCAACCCCTGGCAGTAAGCAAATGCTCCTATCTGAAGCACTGCCGAAGCAGCATGTCATTCACAGACCCACCTGTTCTGTGTTCTGTGAAGATTAAAACAACAAAGAATGTAGTTAAGTTTTATTTTTAGCTCTCTGGTTCTTTTTGTACTATGGTGTATTGATACAAGAACTTAAGTAACCCAGCAAGGTAATGCAAACATTTGCTTTCTATTTTCTAACTCTAGTCTCAGATGTCTAAACAATGACTAGCTGTTTTGCTTTCAGTTTGTTAACTCTCAAACTGGGGGTTAAATTGCCAAGGTAAGGTGATTATAAAAGTATTTTTGCTTTTATACAAGGTCTCCCTACTCTGCTTGCAGACCCTATGGTAGCCTTAGCTACGAATTTTTTGTTTCTTTGGTGGACTTAACAGATTTTTAAGAATCAGGGTTTGGTTAGTTTATATACCTAGACTGAGTCAGATTTATGATCTGACTTGTTAGAAAACCAGAAACTTGGCGTCCTAGTTATGGCGCATTAGGCAGCCTCCGCATCTTCCGGTAGCGTCAGGCCTCCTGTGGCTCAGCGTCAAGTGGCGTGTCACGGTGTGCCTGGTGGTTGCTGAGACATTGCCCAGTCTACCTATAGATTAAAGCCCTGTTTAAATACAGGGCTGTGTCTGTCCTTATTAACCTGAAGCCTTCTTAATTCTGGAGCCTTTAGAAAATTGGTTGATAATTGGTTTATTTTTAGTTCAATGACTGTGTTAGGCACCGAAAAGACTAGAGCGTGGATCCACCTTAAAGTACCCCGCCCAAGTTAGGGAGTGTGTTCCACGAAGCTCTGGGTTTGTTCCAGACTCCTCTTAAATACTGTGCTTCAATATTAAGTAGATTTAATTCATTAACCAGGGTTGTGTTGTAGGGAATATTGCTTGAAATAACTGAGCCATTGGCTAGAATGTTGGATATTTTTACATTTGGGAAAGTAAGTATAAAGCCCTCAGTTTTTTATTTTGAAACAGCTGAATTACTTTAAGAGAGACTATGTTTGGTTTAGTTGTGTTTTAATTGTTAATGGAGAGGCTTTTTTATGGAATTAGACTAGTTTGATATAAAAGTTCATATGGAAAAACAAACATGCATGAATGACCAGGAAAACATTAAAAAACCTGAAAACTTTCAGGAGGCAGTTAGCCCTAGCCTACATAAAAACATACTATAAAGCCTCTGTAATTAAAGCAGTATGATACTGGTGTATGAAGAGACAATAGACCAGAGGGAAAGGATAGAAAGCAGAAATAGACCAAGTACCTATGAAAATAGAGTATGTGGTAAATGACAGGTTAAAGGTGGATTTTGTAATAAACGATGCTGTGATGACTAGGTACCCATTTGGAAAAAGATAAAATTAGATCCATACTTCACACTATACAAAAGAAACTCCACATGGATCAGATAATCTAAATGAAAAAACAATGACATCATATACATGTTCTAGAAGAAAATTCCTTGCTGTAAGAAAATCAAGAGACAATAAAAGATTGATAAATTTTACTGCATAAATGCAGTGGGGTGCATAGCACTTCATTGGGGAAACACTACAGGCATTTCCATTAAGAGAAGAACAGACATTATATCTGCTGCTATCGACAGGTTTAGCCAGTGCAGTTAGATAAAAGCAATCAATTGTGAAGGCATAAGAATTGATAAGAAGTAAAGCTATCTCTTGTTTGCACATGATATGGTAGTAGACCTGGAACACTCTAGAGAATCAATGATAAAACTAAAGCAGTAAGGTAGCAGGATATAAAATTAACATATAAAACCTAATAGCTTTTTTATGTACAAACAATAACCAGTTAAGAATACATAAAAGGAAAAAAACCCTATTTAAAGTTGTAACACAGAAGATGAAATACTTGGGAATAAACCTAAAGAGAAATGTGCAAAATCTCTAGGAGAAAAACTTGAAACACTCCTTGAAAAATACAGACGTCGCCTTGAACAAATGGAAAGACAGCTAGTCTTTTTCTTGGCTAGTGCAGCTCTACATTATAAAGATGTCAGTTCTCCAGCATTAATTTATAAATTTAATGCAGTACCAAAAATAAATAAATAAAATACAACAAGTTTGTTTCTGTGGAGTTAGACAAGTTGATAATAAAGTTCACATGGAAAAGTAAACATACAAGAATTATTAATGGAGGTCCTTTTCTTTAGGATAACTGGGATGATGAAGAAGATGAAAAAAAAGAGGAAGCAGAAATAAAACCAGGTAAGCCACTGGGGTTCCTCTATGTTTGGTTTTATATCTTGGTGAGCATCTGGTGCTTATGTTAAGACAAATGACAGAATGCTCATAAAATTGAAAATTTTGATATTGAGAAACCAAACATCCTTCTCTTCTTGCGTCTCTTTTTCTCCTCTCAAAACATAATCAAATTAGATGCTTGCTGTTTTTTTTGTTTGAGTGCTATTGTTAGGAGGAAAGAGTAAATGGTATGGCATCATAGTTAAATGATCTAAGTCCTGCCTAAAGGACTCTGGGGAAATATGAAGGGAGACAATTGGATCCTAGGGGTCAGGTTAGAGACGAGAAAGGAAGAGCCCCAGAACTTTCCCATTCTTATTTGCCAGGAAATCACCATATGAAATTAGAGCTGGGGAGGTTTGGTCTCTTGAAGTACCCAAGTATGTCCATCTCATCCACAAACTGGAAAATATTCAAGATAACTAATTAAAACATTTCTTTACTTTCAGAAGGCAAAATTTCAGAAAAGAAAAAAATAACAGAGAAGATAAAAGAGAAAGAACGGCAACAGAAGAAAAGGCAAGAAGAAATTAAAAAGAGGGTAGGTACTACTCCTTTTCTAAAATACAGAACTTTCACATCAGTAGTGGTAGTGTCTTAACCGGCAGCAAATATTACCTAGCAATTGGAAGGGGTTTGTAAAGACTTTAAATGGACACCGCCAGATAAGTGAATCCTCAAACTGAATTTGTGGTTTTTGCAAAAACCAAGCCCAGAAGCTTTATGTATTAGAATGCCTTTTAAGTTTTCACAAACATTCGCAGTCATGATTATGGAGTGACCACCATCAGTGATTTTTTTTTTTTTTTTTGCCAGTGCCTGCAGTTCTTTCTAGTTGTGATTAGTCTTTATTTGCATTGTACTTGAGTGAAATACAAAAGGCATCTCTTTCTCTGCCATGTGCTGTGTGTTTTTGTTCTTGATTATTTGGAGCAAGATCAGGAATACTGTATTATAAATTTGTTTTCTAATGAAAAACACATTTACGTAATTCAAAAATAAAATAATATTAAAAAGCACTTCTATCACTCATTTATCCTGTTTCTCTCTATCCCATAAGTAAATATTGGTTTATGTCTACAAGGTGTCTTTATGTGTTTGGATACAACTATATATTCTTATTCCTTCCCTTTTTAAATAGTTTTTCACTTTGCTTTACTTCGTATATTGTGGCGATCTTTCCATATCAGGTTATAGAGAACTTCCCCCCCTTTTTAATGAATACTTTTCATTAAGAAAAATTTCAAACAAAAAAGGAGCAAAAATCTCAAAATGAATAATGATATACATCACCTAAGTTTAACAGTTAATGTTTTGACACTTTTGCTTCATCTATTCTTTTTCAGTAAAATATGATCAAATAACAAACTTTATGCATTTTACAATTGTCCCAAAATGTATTTTACATATGGTTTGTTCAGACAAGGACCTTGCATTGCATTTGGTTGTTAATGTATCCTAAATCTCCTTGAGCATTTCTCTCTTTCTCTTTAAAATGACACTGACTTACTGAAGAGAGCAGGCCAGTTCAGGTGGAACATCGTACCTTCTAGATTTGTCTGATTTCTTCCTTATAGTTACAAGGTCCTGTACCTTGGGAGTTAAGTCTGAAAGTTTGATTGGATTCAGGTTAAACACTTTCGGTTGGAGTGCTTTAGAGGTAATGCTGTGTGCTTCATATTGCATCATATCACATCAGAGCCATGTAATATCTGTCCTATTCTTAGTGATGCTAAAATTGATCACTGGGTTAAGGTGGTGACAGCCTGATCCTTCTAAAATTACATATTTCTTCTTGGAGGTAATCCAGTTTCATCTTAACTTCTCACTCAATAGTTTTGTATCATCAATAATCATTCCCTAATTACTTCACAAAATATTGCAGAATGGTGATTTTTCTCATTCTGTGACTTTTCTTCCTTTTTTTTTTTTCCAATTTCCATGATGTTTTTCTTTTTTTTTTTTAATTTATTAGTTTCAGGTGTACAAGACAAGGTAATACTTAAGACGTTCATCATTTATATCCCTCACACTGTGAACCCCCTCTTCCGTTTTTTTATTGGCTGGCTTCTTTCACTATTTGGTTACTTTGGATATGGTTTGTACTAGAAAGGAAGAGTAAAAGCTTAATTCCTTCTTTTTAATTACCAATTTGCAGAGTAAGGAAGGGGGTGTAGTAACTTCAAGTGGTGAAAAATGAGGGATTTTGTGGGTTTTTAAAAAGTTTTGAGTAAATTTATGGACTTACAGGTTTTTATAAATTCATTGTGTTCTACTAAGATACGGTGATTATTCTTTTTGATGCTCAGATTGCCCCAACTTTGGCTAGGGGAGTCCCTTTAAATAGTTGCTATCTTTATCCTTCTGACAGAACTCCAATAGTCTTTGAAAGCTTCCTTATTTTCTGGCACAGTAAGAAATGCCAGGCTCACCTAGTAAACTCCCTTCCTTAAGCCTGGAATCAACTACTTAGGTGAGGTTTCTTTTAATGGGAAAAGATATTTAGAGGCCAAATCTAGGTACTTGTACTCAGTATTATTTCGGTGGCCTTGCCATCTAGACCCATTTTCATAGATGAAGCTAGGAAATTGTGTGTGTGTGTGTGTGTGTGTGTGTGTGTGTAATCGGTGGTTTATATTGATATTCTAACAATCTTGGTTTCTAATAATACTAACATAATTGTTTTTCTGCAATACCAATATTGCTAACAATGTAAGCCACTGAATGAAGTTTAGGATTTCCTTGCAATTCTTTCTGGACTTGAAATATATCCTACTAAGGATGTATAATTATATCCTGGGTTCTAAAGTCATTTGAATTATCTTTCCTGTGTGTCATTATGTCTAGGTTGACGTACATTTTTGTTTGTTTGCAATTTTAAGATTTTCATTTAATTTGTTTTTTAAACATGAAATATGTTCAGAAGTCAAAAGTTGTATTGATTGGATCTTTCTTGGTCATTGAAGTTAGAATTACACTTATTTTGTTGTATCTTGATATTAGTCCCTAGCATAAACCTTACTTTGAGTGTACTCAGTTTATCTTAGGCCAAGTACTGAGGTAAGATACACGTATATTTAGTTTTGAATGCAGGAAATGACATCCAGGTCTACTATTAGAGTTAAGTCGAAATATTTCCCTTTTTCTTTCTAGAATGTATTCTGAGGTTTCCTAACTAGGCATAATAACTTTCTCACATCATTTTCTCCATTACAAATAAAATGACCTAATTCAGAAAGTTGACTTCTGTGTCAAAATCTTTAAACTGCACAGGTATGGATAACAGTGAATGGCACTAATTCCCTTCACTTTTTTCCACACTGATAAATATTATTGACAATTTCTCCTCATAGAGTAATACATATTTGTTGTGGAAAATTCTATCACAGTACATAGAAATGATATATAGTAAATTGTTAACTGTCATCTTAGGGGAGTGTGATTGGAATATAAGTGACTTCTATTGTATGTTTTTAAATTTTAGAATGATAATGTACTACTTTTTTAAATAGTACAAAGTAATATAAAAAGATAAATAAGGGGAAATGTTTTTCTGATTGTCTGGAAAAAAACGTTTTTATGTCTGCATAGCATTGTCATGCCATACTTTATTTAATCGTTCTGTTGGACATTTAGGTTTTTTCTAAATTTATTTGAAATTATAAATAATCCTTTATTGGACATCCTTGTAGTTAAAATTTGTGTGCATCTTTGATTATTTGATTAAAGCATATAAAAATATTCTAAGACTTAATACATGTTACCAAGTTTCCCTAAGATTGTTTCAATATATAGTGTTAGCAGCAGTGAGTGTGAGAATGTCATTTTCACCTTGTCTACAATCTCAATTTCTTATTTATTTATTTTTTTAAATAAAGGGTATAGAAATAAACCCAGTCTTCCTGGATTCGAATCTCAGCTGTCCCAAAACCAGCTGTGTTAACCTTCTGTAACCATGGGCAGGTTGCTTAACCTCTCTGTGCCTCAGGTTTTTTACCTGTAATATTAGGATAAGAATATCTACAGTATTTGGAAGAATGCTGAAATACAGTATGTAAACACTTTTATATAAATGTTTGCTATTTATATGTGCTTAAAAAAAATTCATACAATACAGATATATTAAGCCCAGCCATCATAATCCCAGCCCTTTTAAAACTTCATTTCTGTCTCATTTTAGTTAGAAGAACCTGAAGAATCTAAAGTGCTAACACCAGAAGAACAATTAGCAGATAAACTACGGCTAAAGAAATTACAGGAAGAAGCAGACCTTGAATTAGCAAAAGAAACTTTCGGTAAGTGGTGGTGGGGGGGGTGTTTGCAGTGCGGTATCGAGGTTCCAAGTGAATACTGTGAAGTCTTACTACAAGTTAGGAAAGTTCAGGAAATACCCCTTTTTTGAAGAAACATGATACTGGCTGATTTAGATACCAGAAAGCAGTTTTTAGCCTCTATATTTGAGATTTCATTACTTAAGGTAGAGATACATGTTCAGATTTTTAAATAATTATGTTTCAAGTATCAAGTAAAAGATTATTAAGATAAAAAGTCATTGGACCCAAATAAAATATGCTGCTACTTTAAATG
Organism: Rhinolophus hipposideros; assembly: GCF_964194185.1. Classification (NCBI taxonomy): domain Eukaryota; kingdom Metazoa; phylum Chordata; class Mammalia; order Chiroptera; family Rhinolophidae; genus Rhinolophus; species Rhinolophus hipposideros. The sequence goes on from NC_138051.1 coordinate 40,838,552, forward strand.
TATTCATCAGCTGGGTGAAATTTGGTTGAAATGTGAGGCCTGTGGCTTTGAAATTTCAATACTGAACTGCCTGTAGCGCTGTCCTGTTGTTTGGTCTGGATGAGACTCAGGCAATAGTGTGTTGGTCCCGTGCGGGCTTTCAGTTTTGGCGGTGCCTTCTTGTGCTAAGGGTAGTGTTTTTCTGCAGCTCTTCTTGGCCCTCACCATGCCCTGTCCTTAGGGGGCTTTCATTTCTCTGTGTCATACCTGCAGCTGTGGTTAGTGCATGAGATAAAGACATGTTCGGGATCCTGTAAATGGGTAAGTTCAGAGTGTTCCAGGGCACAAGTTACATGGTACAGAAGATAAAAATAGGAAACAGAGCCAGAGAAAATTAAAAGCTCTCACTTTAACCAAATTCCTTGTTGATTATCACCTATTGAGTACTTTGCAGAGTAGATCTAGTGGACCCCCCCCCCCCCACACACACACCCTTCCTCTAAAACAAATCAAGCAGCTGACTGGAGTGATCATTCTCCTTTCCACGGGAAGTATGACCTTGTCTTTCAGTGGGTCACTAGCAATGTCAGGAGTGGCTGTGGGTGTTCCTCAGCACTGGTGTGTGCTCGGAGTGTCTTAACTGCACTTGTCTCATTGCGGAAGGCACTCAGCCTGTGTCGTCGTCATAGGATGGTAACAGCCACCCATGTGTTTATGGAGAGAAGAGTTTATGCGGTACCCACAAATCCTAATATGGGACACCAATTACAGATGAAAAGGCAAAATATACAGTCATCATTTGGATAATAGAATTTCAGTATGTATTTCTCATACTAAAATACTGAATCAGTGATATTGTTAACTAATTTACTTTACTATTGAGGAGGATACAGAAGTATACTGTCTTTTAGCCTAGAATCCTTTTAGGACAGATTAATTTTTCTATTGGGATTTAATACGTGGTACGCTCCTGCTTAGCTTCTGGCGTTAGTTGGATTCTTTGAACAGGAACCATCTTTTCTTTGCTGTTTTCCTCCTCTCCCCACTTTACTGTGGGCTATTTTGAACAAATGGTTAAGAGCATCATTTTGTGCCAGGCACTCCTTTGGTAGTCTGGTGAAGCCTATGGGTCCTTCTTAATATGTTTTTTAATGCATAAAATAAAATAGACAGGATTTTATTTACAAAGGAAACCTGTTATATTGAAATAGGTATCAAAATATTAAAATAACTTGTGCTATAGTAATTAATGTGCTTCTTTATTAATGCATTAAATAAGATCTAAGGTAGGCCTAGTAAGTAATGTAATTTGAAAGTAATGATGACTGAAAAATGCTTCAAGATACCTGAGACAACTGTAATGTGATACAAAAGTATCGGGTTGCTATTGGGAGCAGTCCAGTTTTGCTAGTACCATTGTGATTTGTTGCCTATTATCAAAATGGAAGGAAATACTAAATTGGAGGTTAGTAAAAATAAAGCTGTAATCTTCTCATCCAGACTCACAGACCCCCTGAATTCTATTAAGGACTCCAGTGGGCCCAAGTTACGAAGCTCTGCTTTAGAATGAAACAACGGTTATTCAGATAGCTAATTGGTTTATAAACTTTTAAAAATCTTTCTGATATTTCCAGTGTTCCCTTTCTCTTACAGGTGTTACGAATACAGTTTATGGCATAGATGCTATGAACCCATCTTCAAGAGATGACTTCACAGAGTTTGGAAAGTTACTAAAAGATAAAATTACACAATATGAAAAGTCACTATATTATGCCAGTTTTTTGGAAGCCTTAGTTCGAGATGTGTGTATTTCATGTAAGTAATTCTAAACTCTGTCCCCTGTGGGTGGATTTTAGTAAGGGCACATCATATTCAGAAAGATGGAGGTTAACTTTTGGGGAGACGGATGCTATAATAGACTTAAGATTTGCTTTTTAGCAGTTACTGTGGAAATGTTCTGCAAATGTACAATGAGTTTGAGTGGTTTTCCGTAATGTTTTTACAATGGCTTCCCAAAGAGACATCTGAGGTTTGTTGGCACAGGAGTTAATAAAAAAACTAACTTATTTTATCTAATTAGATCTTTAAAGGGGCTAGGAAGTGTCTTTTGGGGAAATGTTCTCTGGGCATACAAGATTTTATTGCTGAAACCGTAGCAAGTATCTGTTCATTTTACAAATGAGGAAGCCTGTGACCGACCAGGTGCAAGTTGCTCAACAGAGCTGGTACCTGTTCTCTGGTCCAGGGGTGTGGTGCCATGGCCTGCAGGGAGTCACATGTCAGGGGCAGGTGTGTGGGAGTGACAACCGGGGTGATGCAGCACCAATGGGGAAAGATTCGTTTTGTTAATATTTACTGTTTTTAAGACTGAGAAAAAAGGAATTCTATATAATGGATTTTAAATTGAGTTTTCTTTGAGAAATTATCACTAAGCTAGGGGTTCTGAATTTGATCAGCAATATACCCATAGTTGATATTTTTTGTATATACTATTTTTCCTGTTTTTGAAGTTGCTCTCTAACTAAAATTGAAAACTTTTTAATAGTGAAAAACTGGTTGGTCTGTTTTCAGCTTTATGGTTTTATATAGGTGAAAGGATATGTTGCCCACTGTACAGGCTTGTCTTCTAGTAGGACAGAGATTTCTGAAATATCTATTTCCATTCTAGTTCCTGTGCTAGAAAATGGAAACTCCATTGGGTGGGGAGTGGTCATCTGGAGGTTAAAGAATGGATGTGTTATGGAAAGGCATGGTTATCGTCTGTGTGTTTAGAGTGGTTAAGGAAGAATGATAGGGAACACTGAGCTGTAAAGACACGTGCAGCTTCTCTTTGGTTGAGCAATGGTGTCTTGCTGAGTTTGCTGTTTTACTTTAAATAGTTCTGATTTATGAGCTTGGTTATAGACTGAATGATTCTTTATTATGTCAAACAGGAAAAATTCATGGCCTGCTCAAAATTACTGAAGTTAATGATGGACTAATTAGATTTTGCTTAAAAATTAGTGGTATACTTTTTTCTTTTAGTGGAAATTGATGACTTGAAAAAGATTACCAATTCATTGACTGTGCTTTGTAGTGAAAAACAGAAGCAAGAAAAGGTAAGAGCAAGCTGTGTGGGGAAATGTTACATTTGGATGGCATTGTAGACATAATCTCAAGTGTAGTAGGAGCCCAATCTAAGAAACTTAAAAGTCAAGCAGTTCACCAATACTGTTTAAATTGCAATAGAACAGGAGTGTGAATGCCATCACTGTCCTTTTGTTTACAGACATGTTCAGTCTTTTCTGAATTAATAGAAGCTGCCCTGGGTTAGGTCTGGGATCTCCCTCAGAGACCTACAGTTTTCCTGGGACCAGAGGCTTAGGTGTCTGTGAGGGTTGCTATACCAGGTAAGATACCCAGGGTAGATAAATGTTATAAATTAACTCTCCTTTATCTTTAGCAAAGCAAAGCCAAAAAGAAGAAGAAAGGTGTGGTTCCTGGAGGGGGATTAAAAGCCACGATGAAAGACGATCTGGCAGATTATGGAGGTTATGATGGAGGATATGTACAAGACTTTGAAGACTTCATGTGACATTTTATCTTCTCCTGGTGTCTTTCTGTTGCCCACAATCCCTTCAACATGTAGCACAACTTCCTTTCCTTTCAGTTCTGCCAAATGCTACAATCAGAAGTGCAGTATCTTTTGTGCTGGTTATTTAAATAACCCCTTGACACTTAGGTGCTAATGTGCAAATGAGGGAACTTGGAACTTGCTGCCAAGGGGTTAAAATTGGGAAACTCAATTGCTACTAAATCATAGTTTTAAAAAAACAAAAACCTAATAATGTTGTCATTGTTGCTATCTGATTCTATAGCAGCAGTCACTAAATTGGAAACAAAGGTTGCAACATGACAAAAAATTGTGTAGTATTTACCAGCACCATTGAGTAATACAGCCTTAACCATACCTCCTTGAACTACTTCATAACTTGTCAAGAAAAGCAGTTTGCAACGAGGGCATGTGGTGTGCACCTAGTATTAAAATTGCTTTGTCTTAAAATTGAGCGTGAGGATATTAAAAATACATTGTGAAGAAGACTTCTTATCTCAGAGTGAAGATACAGCGGCTGAAAAGCACTAGTTTGATACTTAAAAATTAAATGACCAAAACCCTCCGACTTTGAAGCTGAAGAAGGTAAACTCTCCATTATTGCATTACAAGCTGTGGAATCTCTTAAATGCATAGACTGTCTAGTTTATCAGACTATTCTACTGATGGAGTGCTTCAAATGGGGGAGGGAAATTCTACCTGTTTTATTTGCCTGATTTAAGTGTCTGAGAAACAAATCTCCTTTGTTCTCCTAGGCTGCAATGGAACAACTTTTAAACAGGGTTTTGGCATTTCCTTTCCTTTATAAAACATGCTCAGCAAGCTGCACCAGTTAACTACAGTTTGGTAAATTGTTATGTTAACAATTATGACATCTGCAATGTTTTATAAAGCAACTAATTTAATAAAATCACTATTGTGAGGACTTAAATTTTGTGTTACCTCCCAAGAGATATTTTTGGAGAGTATAGAACACAGCTCTTGGGACTAGAGTTCCCTATATATTTACAGAGCTTAATAAATGCTTAACAAATAGTTACAGCTTTAAAACAAAAGATTTGCCGGGCTGTTGATGGGGTTACCCTAGAGCAACAAAGGTATAGGGCTGCCTTCCTCTTATTTATTTGGGAAAATTATTTGGTGTTAGATACTAAGGCCAAGTTAAGTACCTAGAAGAACTATTTATGGGGAGTCATTGAGCTTATAACTCAGGTTATGGCTGTAAGCATAGATTAAGAGATCTTTTATTATATATTTTAAGCAATTTAACCAAATTTGTGGTTGGAATCTTTTTTTTTTGAAACTGTCACTGACTTAAAAGTAGGGACAGAACAAAAATGAAGTAGGAGCCTCAATCAAAGCTCTGTAGACCACTAAGTGGAAGACAGGACCATCCAAATGATTTGAGGAATTAACAGAAAGCAGTGATTACACAGCAATAATTACAGCAAATAAAGATTGTTTTAAGGCAGACAAGGGCTAAGATTTCCTTAGCAGTTAGTAATGACATGCACTGAATTTAAAATCTATTTTATTATAGAGATCAGTTGCTAACTAATGGAAATGTATCATCTGTTCCTTAACTGTGTAAATATTAAATTCCTTTGAAACTGGAATCTGCAGGCACAGATATTCTTTAATCAGTATTGTATCAATCATATAAAGTAGAAGCCATCCTGAGGAAGATGGAACTTTTGATCTTAATACCAGTGTCTATACAAAATGGTACAGAGGAGCAGTCACTTTTATAAAGGAATTTCCTTGTGAAAACTCATTCTTTACCCACAGTTCACAAAGGGCTGGTATAATCAGTTCTGGGGTTTTATAACTTAGACAACAAAGATCCCCAATGCATTATTCTACTCTGATCACAAACATCTGTCAGTACCTCATTTCAGTACAAGAAAACAGGCAACTTTGAAATCTTGGTAGTAACCATGCTCATGTCATCTGTATCCATCTAACCTGCTAGCATGTCCTTTAGACAGCAGCCTGTCTGAGGGTCCTTCAGGAGCACATTTATAACATCGTAAAATTTGTGTTCGTATGCCAGCTTGTAATACAAGTAGACATCTTCACAATACGTGAGTAACTTCTTCAGGTTTTTCACAACCGTGTCAGTAGGCTGATGTTGTTTGTATCTAGCAAACAAGAATGTACAGGTTAAGAAACTTACCTTGAGTGAGGGCTGTCAGCTCTGACATGTATGACTATGTACAAGGAAGGTGCTAGATAGATGAGTCTGGGATTTATAAGACTAGCACTAGGGGGGTGCCTGATGAACATTGAAATTAATCATTAAAAATGAGTATCGTAATGCTCACCTTAATTAGAGTGAGTTCAGTACTCCAGAGGGGGACCTCTGATGTTTATAGTTTTTGTCATCTCGGGCAAGCTGAGTAGCTATCCTCCCATTTTAAGTACAGAGCACCATAAGCAAACTGGTCTACTCAGTCATCTGTTTGCATAAATTTGTTTAAAGATCTCTTCCTTCTGGGGGGATTCTTGGCATCTTACGCAGAGGGGTAGCTATAGGCATGTTATACTTAGCCACAAAATTTTTAACCGTGCCTTATCTAAAGCAGAGGCATTTTAATACGTACTTTTTTGAAATCTCTTCAAATATACTGGATCTTAATAACCTTTGCTGCTTAAATTCTTCCAAGTAATTAAAGTCTCCTTTAAGAATCACTTGTTGGTATAGAACTTCGGCCCAATCAGGAACAAAGTCATAGGCCTCAGCTACAATAGAAGCCTTAAAAGGATGGAGGGAAGGACACCATTAGAGCCTATCTGATGTAAAGTTGTTCTAGAAGACGGTGCTGTAATACTCAAGAGTGAATGTGATCGCTACCAGTCATGTTAAAAGGCTCCATGTATCAGAATTGATGGTAGTTGAACATTACCCTCCCTTTCCTTAAACACCTTTAAGTGTTTTTAATTGTCCTCACAATTGATTAATAAAATTGCTAAGAATATTTTTCCCACTAACTCAACTGTGTAAGGAACTGTGAAAGGGCTGATTCCCTGATAACCATCCCTCATTAAAGAGCCAGAAGCAGGCTCCCAGAAGCGCTGACTCCCTACACTAACCATGTGCACCATTCTGTAAAACGCTGGGGCTGACAGATGCTCCCAGGACCACCTTAAACTGTCGAAGGAGCAAAGGTATCTGCTGGCCTAACGGTATCTCTCACCATTCTCCAACCTTTGTCCAAACAACATTCTAGGAAGAAATACTACCATAGAAAGGTAACTGGGCATGTCAGACAGCTAAGGAGAACTGAACTGTCCTGGGTCTGTCACTAGCCCTGAGACCTCAGGCAAGCCTCTCAAGCTGGGCCTCATGAGAGAAAGAGCAGGAGAGAGGATGCTGGCGGTGCGGGCTAGACTTTCTCCCTTGCTCACCTGGTAGAAGCGAGGTAGGGCCGCGATGCAGTCCATCAGCCTGGGGCGGGTCAGGTTGATGAGCATTGTGTTTTGGCCAGTGTTCAGAAAGTGAATCTGCAGTGTTAGCAACTTGGTGAGCTGGTGACAGTGCAGGGCCTGTCGCACGCAGGAGTCCTGAGGGACAGATGTGGAGGTAGGTACAGTTAGAGACTTGCTATTCATCTCCCCTGTGAACCCTCCAGTAACTGAACTCACCTCTTCTGCCCCCCATTGGTCCATGACTTCCAACCCCCTTCACTTGGAAAAGCCCAGGGGCAAAATAATTCCTACTGCAGACACTAAGCCCCAAAGCCAGTCTGGAATAAGACCCCATGGTCACCTTGGCATAGCTCTCTGCTGCGTCCAGCATCAGAGTCAGGGCCTTGAGCAGCAGCTGCTTGAGTTGGTGCCCGTCCTTGAGGCTGTCCTCTGCAGGGGAGTGAAGGAAACGGGTGGGTCTGACTCCCAAGGCTGGTCCCTCTCCACCCCAATCGGCGCGATCCTGTGCTGGACCAGAAACAGCCCAGCTGTTGTTTACAGGGAGGCAGATACGCCCCACTCAGGTAAAGGGCAGGAAGCCAGAAATGCACACACTGGGACAGTATTCAGAGCTCCATCTGGTTCATTTCCCTCTGAAACAAGGCAGGCTTAGACAGTATCAATATACTCATTGGTTCCTGAAGGACGACACCCTAGGTGCACAGGCTACAAGAGGGAAATGTCTTCCACGTGCTCCAGAGACCCCTTCCCTGGCCAGCGGCAGGGCCCTGCTCACCCCAGGGCTGAGACTCAATCAGCTTCAGCTGGATGCGGGCAGCGGCCTCGTGGTTCTCCCCGATCTCTCGGCACATGCTGAAGCACAGCGCAATCATGTTGTGCTTCTCACTGTCCCCGGGACGGCAGCGTTTGATGTAGTCAAGCAGGGCTGTCTTCAGGGTGCCACTCTGCACAGAAAAAGGGACACCAAGGTCTCACCCAGGGACTGCGAGGCAGGCAGGACTGGCTGAGTCCCTGGTTCTGAAAGCTCCTGAAAACCTAAGAAAAAGGAAAAGACAAGCTAAAAGGAATATAGAAGTTTATGCTATCCTGAGTATAAGGGAACAGGCACATACTCTGCTGCTGTGAACGTAAAACCTGCCTTAAAAATGCACACATGCGTTATTCTAACAATTCCCTTTCTAGGAAATCTATCCCTAAAGAAATAAACAAAGAAAAGTGCTAAGATGGATGTAACAAGTATTATTTAATGGCAATTAGAAATAATCCAGATGTCCAAAGTAAGGGCTAAGAAAATGCCATGTAGCCATTAAAACTGATGTTGATTTGGGAAGTATTCATGACATGCGTATTAAGTGAGAAAAGTTTATATCTGGACAGCATAAGTTTGGTTAAAAATATTAACTGTATATATATATATATGTAATATATGTATGTATGGTGTGTATATATATACACACACACACTTGTGGATACGTGTGCAAAGGGATTATACCGAATTGTTAGCAGTGGCTCTCTCCTGATGGTAGATACACACAGAGGGCTTTCTTTCTGTGTTGTTCTGTTTTCCAAGTGTCTTAACATTGAATATGCATTACTTTTATAATCAGAAAAAAGTTATTAAAATATTTAAATACAGAAAACAAAAATGCCTCAAAAACAACTGAAATACCCTGTGGGGGACGTGAAGGCGGCCAGGACTCGCTCCTCTCCTGACGACTGCACTGGCGTGGCCTGAAATGAGCCCCAGCATTAAGGGTTTTTTCTGCTTTGTCTTTTTTTAAATCTTGCTTGGCTGGGCCCAAGTTCCCGGAAGCCAAAAGTGTACCATGGTTTTTAAATCTTGAGGTGAATGGGCTGAAGCAATGAATCAGCCAAATGAATGACTTGGAAACAGGCTCTGTGAGTGACATGTTGGTGCCACATGTTGAGGACAGACAAGCGCTCAGAGCCCAGCGACCTGGTGGGTGAGGCTTTTGCTTCCAAGGCTTCCTCCTGCTCATCGTTATAAATAGCTCCACAGCTTTCCAGGCCCAGGCCTTAGCTTTCATTTCCTAATAGCTCTCAGCAACCCACTTTTTCATGGTCCTCTGAAAATTGTCCATTCTAAGAGCTCTCAGTCATGGCCTTCTGAGCTGGCCAACCCATGTCCGCATGGCTCTGAGGAAAGAACCTTGCACTTGTCAGGGCAGGCATTAAGCCTGGAGGTGGCTAACAGCTGAGGGTGGACGTACAGGAACTTACTTTCTTCCCTAGTTAGCATATGTCAGCATAATCGCTACTTGGTCTGAACTCGAACCTTCAGCTACCGGTTAAAGGTCCTTAATTCCCTCCCTTGTATCCCAGCCCCCCCCCCCCCCCGACTGGGAGTATTCCTGAGAAAGTCTGACACTCCTGAATATCAACAATACATGTCATCTTAGAGCTCAAACTACTGTACACCTACCGGGTCCAACTTCTTCCTCATCAGCACTTCGAAGTAGTGCTTTTTATGCAGCAAATCAAATATGTATGTCATCTCATTATACCTTCCAATGCCAGTGAGGAGACGCACCTGGAACGGCAGAGTGCAGCATGCGTCAGCATCCCTGGAGTCCTGTGAGCCAGACCACTCCCCTGAAGGCTGCTCAGATACCAAGCTCCGGGGAGAAGGCCTGACGGCCAGGCTTCCGTGCTTAGCACCCCCCTCCCATGTACCCAACAAGAGGACACCTTGGGGATTCAGAAATTCTAGTCCTTGGGCTGCTCCCTCCTCTTGTCTCTAAGCTTGACTACTGAGTGCTGAAGTGCCAGCCTCCTGGGCAGGCACGCTTGCCCTCTCACCACTCCTTACTGCAGTGCCCAGTGGCTTGCTCAGCCACTTCGGTCAGTTCGGTCTCAAGCCCAGAGCATTTGGGGAGGCACAGAAGGCTTGATTTGTCAGCTCATGTCAATTCAGAGATAAGAGGTAGGTCTGAACCTATGTTGGGGGATATACAGCTGTCTTAATCCTCTAGAAAAGCTGACTGCTCTGGCAAAAGGGTATGACAGCCCTGGAACATGGCAGAGATCCTCGGGGCTTCTCTGGAGCAACCCGATTCTGACAGAAATAACCTGAGCAGCGTTGAGCTGTCCAGCCAGCTACCATGCAGGTGGTGGTGTCCAGATGGGCAAACTGCCTACGACCACATCAGCCCTGAATTGCTCCCCCGCTTATCTGCTCTCACAGGTTTCCTCAGGATGGAAAGGGGGGGTGAGGGGGTTACTTACCACCAGCCCATACTCCTCATTGGGGGCCAGGTGGTTGTCTGTGAGCAGCCGGGCGGCCTGCAGGACTCGTATGATGCCCTCCATGTGGCACGTCAGCGTGAAGCAGTGATGGGCCAGGATCAGCAGCTCTGTGGCTGGTTAAGCGGGGCACTGGTAAGACAGGACTGTGAACCCCGGCCACCCACTGTCTGAGCCTGGCAGGAGGGTGAAGGGCCTGGGACAGATGTGCTCCTCTGACCACAGCGGTCCTCTGACCCCTCACCTCACCAGCTCCAGCTCTGGGACAGCTCCCTAACTGCCTGAATTCTTCTCTCAGGGACAGCATAATCTCTCTTCAAAGACAGTCCTGTAGTGAGTGACCACAGAGTGACCGTTTGAGGCCCTACAAATGAGAACAAGGAACCCCTGCTTTCTAAAGATGGAGACACTGCAGACAAATAGATGGAGCACCTGCCCACACAACTCCGAAGGGCCTGATCAAGTGCCATGTGTCCTGTACTTCTGATGGCTTTGTAGATTAATAAAGATTTGACTACACACAAATTTAAAACTATTACACACAATCACTGTAAGCACAATTAAAAGGCAAACTGGGAAAAATATCTGCAATGTTGAAGATAGAAAAAGGTCTCCCAGCCTTACTACCTGCTGTGTCCTCTGCGCCTTGGCGCCTGTGGAGCCCTCCTTAAACCTACCGGCTACTGAGCAGCCTGGACTAAACCTTCAGGCCGTGGTTTGGACACTTCCTCCAAAAACTTCCTGACCCCGTCAGTCTGGCTCTTCCTGTATATCACACCCTAGTCTGTGAGCTCCAGGAACTGCTTAACTTGGTCACCATATCCCTGGTTTTTAGAGTATCTGGGATACAGGTGGTACTCAGTAAACGTTATATTGTTCAACTGGCCTGAGAAGAGATACAGAAGGCTATTTTTAAAATACTGTTTATCCTTTTATTATTTCATTTGTTCACTAAACATTAGTAAAATGCCTTCCTTGGATCTATCAAATTTGCAAAGTGGAATGGGTTCCAGGAAACGTTACTCACACTGCTTACGTGGAAATGAGAAGAGCATTTTTTTTTCTGGAGTAAAATTTGCCTCCCTCTCTGGAATTTACCTTAGGAAAATAATTATGGATGTGCACACAGATTTGCCTATAAGGATGTTTGTTACAGTGTTTTAAAACGGAAAATTGAAAGCAATCTAAAGGTCCACAGTAGGGTGAACAATTTTTAATTATAATACATATAAGAGAAATAATGTATTACCATTAAAAATGACAGAATATTCAATGTCATGGAAAAATGTTAAAGACAGCATATTCATAAAGTAATTATAAATAATATGCACAGTATAATGCCAGTTTTGAAAAATGAAAACCTACAGATTTGCATAGAAAAGGTTCAGAGGGACATACTGCTGAAGGCCGACCAGGAACTAGACATTGTGGAAAGGGAGCGAGCGGGCTTTTAAATCACACAGAGTGGGTTCAAATACCAGCTCTGCTATATAACAGCTATAAATTAACTTCTCTAAGCTTCAGTTTCCTTCTAAAATGGGGGAAATAACATTCCACTTTGCAGGGTAATGTAAGAGTAAAATAAGAAAAATATGCCAAATGTTAAAGGTTTACCTTTTCGTGTGATTTTAAATTTTGGGCTACTTTTCCATATACATTTTCTAAATTTTCGTCAATGAACTTAGGGCTTTGTGCCAAGAATTTATTAACTGCTGAGGGACATGGATTCAGAGCAGGAACACGGACCCGAGCTGAGTTTTGGAAAGACTAACTCTGGAAGACTTCTGGAAGACCAGCTTGGGCCCAAAACGTAAGAAAATGGCCAAGAACTTACTGCAAGATAATTCCCCGTGGGGAACGGAGGAAATCTTATCCAACAACTTCATGCCTACCAATGTGCGGTCTTGACACAAAGTGGTGAGCTGAAGAAATGTCTGGCTTTCCTCTGCTGGGGTGAACATCTGCTTATGTCCTGTAGAGAAAGATGTCGAGAAAGGCACTGATTTCACCTTGAGCGAGCTGAGAGAGAGAAGAGCCCCATGCTAGGAGCCCCCGCCTGCCTCGGTCGGGGCACCAGAGGACGCTGCAGGAGTTCCCGATGCAGTTCACCTCTGTTGAGCCCAAATACCTTGGCCTAGTGGTCCTCATACAGGACAGGAGTTCATGAGCTCAGAGAAAGGCACAGCCACTCTAAGCATAATTATAAAACAAAAACCAAAATAAATGCAATGTGTTCTCCTTTCACAAGTGCAACCTGGCAGCCTGAGAGGGCAGCATGCATGGAAGCACATCATCCAAAGCCGTAACAGTGGGAATTATGACTGTGGTCTGAAAGGCTGGGGGAGTCTGGTGGGCAGGGTACCTGCTCCCTCTGATGGGGACAGCAGCTCCCGGGTCACCTCTTCGGCCACAAGCTCAGCCACCGTGTCTGGCTCAAGGCCCTGTGTGCTGATGAAGGCTTGGGCTCGCTTGCATCTGTCGGGCTGCTGAGAGGTCAAGATTGCTCGGAGCACGGCCTCACCATCCTGGGCGGCGATGTGTGTGTAGGAACAGCCCAGCTCCTGAGAGGAAGTCAAAGGCAGTCAGAGCTACTGCTGGGAGCCAGGAAAAAGCCAGCCCTGTCTGAATTCTGACGTGGACGCACTCCATCCGTTTCTGAGCTTGAGGGTCCCTGACCCTGGGTAGGAACCTTTGAGGAAGCAAGCACTGTATTCTAGCCCTTCCTATTGCTTCGCCAGTAAGCTAAATCCCAGCAAGAGGAAGGCTGTCTACAGACAGCATCAGGAGACTTATCTCGTGTTAAACACTGAGCTTTGCAAATGTTATGAAACGTGAGAAAGTTGAATAGAAAGGAAGAGCCCCTTCCTGTTGTTCCCATGGCAGCAGCAAAACCCTCAATTTCCAAAGAAGTCTCTGAGCCTTATCCAGGGCAAAGGGCTTTAGTGCTCGGCTTTATTCTCTTGTGCTCTTGCACTTCACCTAGAGTTTACTGTTCTCCTTCAATCAGCACAAAGCCACAAACAATTCCTGGCTGCTCTGGCTCCTTTAGGGTCATTTTCCATTTTATTCTATTTTAAAACTTATTTTGGGCTTTTTCCCATATGGAAAGTGCCAAACAATCCTGAGATATTACAGCTAGAAGGGACCCTGGTGGTTAAATCATCTATAGATCAAGAACCAGGGGCCCAGAGAAGTGAAATGTCTGGCTGGTGCTCGCTTCGGCAGCACGTATACTAAAATTGGAACGATACAGAGATTAGCATGGCTCCTGCGCAAGGATGACACGCAAATTCGTGAAGCGTTCCATATTTAAAAAAAATAAAATGTCTGGCTGGCTGAGCTGCAACCAGGACTCAAAGCACCCTGGCACCTGGCCTGGCATCCTCGCCACTATTCCCCAGGGACGGACTGATGGGCCACAGCCTGACAAGAGCTGCACTCCCAGGCCATGGTTACCATAGAACGGGCTGACCTGGCAATGTCCAAAATTTACCTCCAGCTGCCCACTTTCCTCCTCCTCAGACAGCTCCCCGGGAGCCCCACCCTTTGACACCCACCTTGGAAAGTTCATACAGACAGAGGGCCTGGCGGCAGTAGTTCTTCCCATGGAGGCATCTGCGTATCAGAGTTCCCAGATTGCTCACCACTTCATCAATAGGGGGCAGCATCACAAATGACTGACTGTCCAAGCTTGAAGCTAGAAGCAAACACAGGTCTCAGAGGGCTTTAAGCTGACAAGTTAAGGCCTCTCCCCAACCCGCTATGACCCTACCTCTGCCCTCAGCTTCCTGCACTGCACCCCCATGGCTCCCCCTGGGTCTGGGACCACTTCTGACAGGGCCCACACCTCACTTAAACTTCTCTCATCACCTTCTTCCAGGAAATCCCAGGTGGAAATACTTCAAAGGCCTCTTAAGGCAACAAAAACTCAAAGCCACTGAATGACCACTAGGGGTCATCACCAAAACTGACCGCTACATTCTCTTCCACACCCCCCGCCCCGGTATTAAAGAAGTCGCCAGGTCTGGCTGACTGTATTTCCAAACACCTCTCCAATCACTGCCTCAGTACCAGCCTTCATTGGCCTACAACTGACAGGCTGTTACTGTCTCCTGCTGCCAGCCACGCCTCACCCCCACTCTTCCCCATACTCATCAGGACCTTTCTAAAATGCAAATCACAAAAACCAAGGATCATCTGGGTAGATGCCACAAAGGCATAATGAAATTAAAATCCACTCCTGAGTATGTATGTATGTATGTATGTATGTATGTATATATATAACTTTAATTGATAAAGGGTTTCTATTGGGGGGGAAAAAAGTAGAATATTTACACACTTTCTAATAGCAAAAACAAAACTAAAACATTTAAATGTGTATCAATAAAGCATCAGTAAATAAATCATAGTACATCCATATAGAATATTGTGTGGCCATTAAAAATAATGCAGTTTCTATGTGTACTGACAGAAAAAAAGTGTTGTAGAATATTTCATTTTTGTAAAAAATAAATGTGTTTGTATACATGCAGGAGCCCACATGTAGAAAATATCAAGCAAGTAAAAGATGTTATTCTGGGGAATTTGGTGGGGGTGGTGTTGAATGGGTAAATGACTTCACTTTTTACTTTATGCACTTCTGTATTGTGTTATTGGTTACACTAAGCATGCAATACTTTTGCATTTAAGATATTATGCATTAAAAATACACTTTAAAGAAAACAAAAGTAAAAAGCAACTCAAATCATGTTCTTCTCCTGCTTAAAATCCTGCACTGGGGATTCCAGCTCTAGATAAGGTGGAGTAAGCTCACTCCACCTGCCTCTCCCACTGAAATCAACAGAAAACTCAGACACAGTGCATGCAGCACTTTATGAGGACTCTGAAAAGGAATCAGTGGCAGGTGGATTGAAGATAACCGGAACTACCATTTTCCCCCTCTAGTAACCTTTAGCCTGAATGCAGTACCACCTGAAACCCAGAACTGAGCACTAAGGCTTGCAGAGAGCACGCACCCCACGAGAAGCCCTGTACTGTGGGTTCAAGGAGTGGAAAAGGGAACGCCTAATGCTCATTTTCTCTCATGTCAACTCCTAAGGAACCCCTTAGCTGTGGTGGGAGAGGTCGCAACAGCAGCTGGCAAGAGCCAAAACTCAGAGAGGAACATTTTTCTCAGATTAGAGGGGCTCTGGTCCCAAGAGGGTGGAGTGAACCGGTTCCTTTTTGCATTATCCTCCTGTCAGTTGGCCCTGGATGCAGGCAGGGAAGGGCATGACAGCATAGGGTAACAAAACCTCCAGCTTTTGGCCAGAGGGATGAAAAGGGAAGCTTCAGGGAACCCAAAAGTATTTGGCAGAGATTCAGGAAAGCAATACATAGGTGTTTATAAACGCTAGGGCTCCTGGGCTTTGCATGTATAGATCTGATCCTCATCAGCATATCAAAGAGTCTGACAACTGAATTAACAAACCACCATCCAGGTCACAGACTGACCACAGGATGGCACATACATGGGATGGATCTGAATAGTACCAGGAAGGATCTGAAAACTGAACTGACCCATAGCCTACAGAAAGTAGGTTAGCACTTGTAGCTGGAACCTACCAGGTCAATTGCCTGCTAAAAAAGTATCAACAGGGGGCCGGCCCAGTGGCTCAGGCAGTTGGAGCTCCGTGCTCCTAACTCTGAAGGCTGCCAGTCCGATTCCCACATGGGCCAGTGGGCTCTCAAACACAAGGTTGCCAGTTCAATTCCTCGAGTCCCGCAAGGGATGGTGGGCTCTGCCCCCTGCAACTAACAATGGCAACTGGACGTGGAGCTGAGCTGCGCCCTCCACAGCTAAGACTGAAAGGACAACAACTTGAAGCTGAACGGCACCCTTCACAACTAAGATTGAAAGGACAACTTGACTTGGAAAAAAGAGCTGGAAGTATACACTGTTTCCCAATAAAGTCCTGTTCCCCTTCCCCGATAAAATCTTTAAAAAAAAAAAAAAACAGTATCAACATTCTTCATAGGATTTAAATAAGACCCAGAGTTTCGTAACATACTATTCAAACTGTCCAGGAAGCAACACAAAATTACTCAGCATACAAAAATATAGGAAAATCTCAACTCATATGAGAAAAGACAACAGATGACACCCAGCACTAAAGTGACACAAATGTTGAAATTATCTGACAACGCTTTACAGCAATAAGCAATTATGAATACTCTTGAAACAAAAAAAGTCTCAGCAAAGAAATGGAAGGTAATAAGAATAAAATGGAAATTTTAGAACCAAAAAATAACTGAAATTTAAAAACCACAGAAATGAAAAATCTCAAAAGAATGGAAATGCCAGAGAAAAGAATCAGTGAAATTGAAGATAAACAGAAATTATCCAATATGAACAACAGAGAGAAAAAAAGATTGGAAAAAAGTTGAACAAAGCTTCAGGGACTTGTGAGACACTAACAAAAGTTCTACGATTCATGCTATTGGAGTCCAAGAAGGAGATGAGTAAGAGTGGTGCTGAAAAAATATTTGAAAAAAATGTCCGAAAACACCTTAAACTTGGTGGAACACACAAACCTACTTGTTCAAGAAGTTTACTGAACTCCAAATAGGATAAACCCAAGGAAACATATGCCTCATCACATGGAAAGCTAACTGCTGAAGACTAAAGACAGAAAAAATACTTGGAAACAACCAGACAAAAATGCATTATCTACAGGGGGTAAAATGCATTATCTACAGGGGGTAAAGTGATTCAAATGACTACAGAGTATTCATCAGATACCATGGAGGTCAAAAGGAAGTGGTACCGTATTTTTAACTGCTGAAAGAAAATAATGAATTTTCTATATCCAGCAAAAATCATTCTTCAGAAATGAAAGTGAAATAGAGACATTCTAAGATGAAGAAAAACTAATGCAGAAAAACTAAGAGAATCTGTTGGTAACAGAAAACTCTAAAAGAATTACTAAGGAAAGTCCTTCATACAGAAAGAAAAAGAAACCAGAAGGAAACTCGAAACGTCAGGAATGAGGGAAGGGCAGTAAAAGTTGTAAATATCTGAATAAATATAATAAATTATTTTCCTCTTGAGTTTTAAAAATATATTTTTTTGTGCAACGATATGGATGAACCTAGAGAACCTTACGCTAAGTGAAATAAGTCAGTTGGAGAGAGACAAATACCATATGATCTCACTTATCTGTGGAATTTAAAGAACTGAATACATGAACAAAGTAAACAGAAATAGTCTCAGAGATATAGAGGAAAAACTGATGGTTACTAGATGGGGATGAGGGAGAAGGGGAGGGGATTAGATAGCATAAATTGGTAACTACAATATTGCCACAGGGATATGAAAGACAGTTTGGGGGGCCGGCCCAGTGGCTCAGGCGGTTAGAGCTCCATGCTCCTAACTCTGAAGGCTACCGGTTCGATTCCCACATGGGCCAGTGGGCTCACAATCATAAGGTTGCTGGTTCAACTCCTTAAGTCCCGCAAGGTATGGTGGACTCTGCCCCCCTGCAACTAAGATTGAACACGGCACCTTGAGCTGAGCTGCAGCTGCTGATGGCTCAGTTGGTTGGAATGCGTCCTCTCAACCACAAGGTTGCGGGTTTGACGCCCGCAAGGGATGGTGGGCTGTGCCCCCTGCAACTAGAAAACGGCAACTGGACCTGGAGCTGAGCTACGCCCTCCACAACTAAGACTGAAAGGACAACAACTTGAAGCTGTAAAGATTTTATAGGGTGTGAGATGGGCACGTCTTATTAGGAAGACCACTTCATGACCGTGTAGATGCTTGACCACTGCACTGTACACCTGAAACTGAAGCTGAATAATACTGTATGTGAACTATAATTTAATATATATATATAGTCACGGGATATGGAGTACAACATAGGGAATTGAGACAATGAAATTGTAATATATACAATATCAGAGGGGCAACAGATTGGGGGAAAGGGGTTATCACTTTGTGACAGGTGAAATGTCTATTACATTGTTTTATACACCTGAAACTATAAAGAAAAAGAAAAAATATATTTCTTTTTTTGGTTGAAAGCAAAGATTAGCATTGTTTGATGGCTTTCCAATGTATGTAGATATAATGCAATAAGACAACTTGGATATAAAGGGAGAGAAGTAAAGTGATCTCTATATTGTAAGGGTTCTGCATTCCAGTTGAGGTGGTAAAATACTGACTTTGAGTAGACTGAAAAGTTAATAAGGTATAATATAATCCCTAACGCAAACAACTGAAAAGAACTATACAAAGATATGTTGTCAAAGTCACAATAAACTAAAATGGAAGAGTAAAAAATGTTCAAATAACCTAAAAGGCAGGAAAAAGTTTCCTCAAAACCCACAAACTACCCAAATTCACGCAAGATGAAAAAGATAACCTGAAGAGTTATACAAGTATGAGAGACATATTCATATTTAAAAATATTCCAAAAAGAAATCTTCAGGTTCAGATAGTTTTGCTGGTAAGTTCTACTAAACATTTAAAGAAGAAATAACATTCCACATAATGTTTTCCAGAAAAACAGAAGAGGAGGGAGTACTTTCCAACTCATAAAAACCAGCATTATGCCGATATAAAAATGAGACAAAGACAGTACAAAACAATACAGATTAATATTCCTCATGAACATACATGCAAAAAATTCTCATTGATTCCAGTTAATGTATCAATACAGAATAACACACCATGAGCAACTGGGCTTTATCCTGGGAATACAAAACTGGATCAATATTAAAAAAATCAATTAATGTAATCCAACATATTAACAGTGTAAAGAAGAAAAAAAACACACATGATCATATCAATGGATACAGAAAAAACATGACAAAATTCAACAATAACTTATGACAAAAACTCTCAGCAAACTACGAATAGAAGGAAATACCCTCAAAATAACAAAGCATATCTTCAAAACATGAATATCATACCTAATGATAAAAGACTGAATGCTTTTTCCGTAAGATCAGTAATAAGGTATGGATGTACACTCTGACCATTTATATCCCACATCATACTGGAAATCCTAGCCAGTGCAATAAAGCAAGAAAAAGAAACAAAAGGCATACAAAAGGCAAACAAAAGACTGGAAAGGTGGAAATAGCACTCTCTACTTATACACGATAGTCTCTGTGGAAAATCCCAAGGAATCTACAAGTAAACTCCTAGGATAATTGAGTTTAGCAAGGTCACAGGATACAAGGTTAACATAAAAATCAACCATATTTCTATATACTAATGTACAACTGGAAACATTATTATTTGTATAGAATAAATTTCAATGAATTCATTACAGGTCAGATAGGATTCCCTCTTTTTTTTATTTTTTAAATTTTTTTGGATTCCCTCTAATTTTGATACACTGCTAGTTAAAAGACAGGTGTTCCTATTTCACTGACTAGTTAATTACCTAGTTTATGGATTGCCTGGAAGAGTTACTCTTAACTTAGTGTAACTATAAATATATCAAAAGGGACCTTTTTCTTCCTGGAGACAGTGCCAACACTCAGGGCAATTTGATCTCCTTTACTTACCGCTTGGGACGTTCCTTAGAGCAAGGCGAGGTTCTTCTTCCTCCGGCAGCTCAGCACTTTGTAGGAGAGCATGGATCTCTGGATGCAGGTCATCCACACTAGCTTCCCCTGAAGCCAGTGCTCTGCAGTGCAATACCAAGGCAACATCTTGGTTGTAGAAATGAAAATACCGGCATACTCTACTCGCTTCATGCACACAGCCATCATCCAATAGGCGCCCAATCAAAACGTTTAATGACTCCTGCTCCTTCCAATCCAGTCTGTTCTTACAAGTCTCTTTGGATGGAAGGCCATTAAGTTCTAAGTATTTTGATGTGTTCAGAGCAGCCAACTTGGAAAATGAAAACTCACTGGCTAAGCTATCAAAGGAAAGTTCACCACTAGTTGAGATCTGTTGAGAAAATCTGGGCACTGTTTCCTCCTGGTTTCCTCTAAGCGTGTGCTGCATGATACGGCAGAGCCAGATCTGCTTCTCCAGCTCCTCCAGCTTTTCTACAGGCACCGGGTCCTCCTGAGCAAGCCAGTGCCCTGCCAGGGTGAGCAGCAGACGGCGCTCCTCAATGCTGTTCTGTCCTGCCTCAGTTGGGTACTCACATGCCACGAGGGCCTGGGCTGAGAAAAAGGAAGTAGCTGCTTTGCTTGAAATGGAATTTTTCTTAAAATTCTCGTGGCATTTTTTCCAGAAGTCAATTCTTGCTTGTTTCGGGGACCACTGGTCAATGTGTTTTAAAGTCTGCATTTCCTGTGTTATCTGTGAAATTTAACAAAGAGAATCTTAATCTTTCCTAGATAAAGAAGTATCATAAATGCTGCCATACTTTAAAAAACCAAATCAAGTCAGAGAACGTGGGACTTGGCTACAGATGATCCTGTGTATTTTATCCGAAAAGTTAAGGTATGGAAAACAATTCTAAATTTATCAATTGAATTGAGTTCAAGGAGAAGCCACCTTATATTTAATTCTATTCAAAGGAAAATAGTTGCAGCAGATCCTGTAAGCTAATATTACATTTAAAGCATATGTTCTTCAATAATGGGCATCCTGGGCTCATCCTGTTTCTGAAACTAATTGTATCAAAAGTATAAAAGCCTTATCTCCCATAAATTACATATCTCATTTGATTCTTTGTTTAATGCTGGTTCAAAAAGCAAAGATATTTTAAATAACTTAAAAGACTTATGTTACCTCTTCAATAACCAAGTTGTCCACAGGTAACTCAGCTAATTCTGCTACCCTCCTGGCCAAAGCAAACTGTCCATTTGTCTCCAGTTTTTCCAAAATAGATCTACATTCATGCTGAAAAGTCTCAAGGCTATAGCTGGTAATAATTACATGATTAATGGCTATGGATGTGTCCTTCAAAATTTGGCTAAGGACACATAGCTTCTTTACATCTGGACCTGTGCCAAAGAGAAGAGGACATAAACATTTAGTCAATAAAATGCACGATGGCATTTCAAGAGTAACTAAATATCAGCAGACAAATATGTTTAACATAATACTATGTTTAAAGGGAAAAAAATCTATTTTTCTACTCTGGTTGACTAGCAGAGGAAGCCATAGGCAGCTCCTATATAGTAAGAACTGTAAGAGCTTAGCCCATGGATCAATCTAGACATCTGGCTTTAAACACAGAGCAGAGGTTGGTGGCCGACTATGTAGTAGCAACTCAGTCAACCTGGGGAAGACTTGGCCATTCAGGTTAGTCCCATCTCTTTCTGGATTTTCTGTCCTACCTTGAACAAATCTGTTGTTATGATTGTTCAGTCATTCATTCAATGCGGCCGCCATGTGGATTAAGACACAGAACTTGCAGGGCAGTCAACACTGCACCTGCCCAATAGCCAGAACGCTAATGCAGCCCATCGTGTTCAGAATGGTGTATCACTGGCTCCTCCAGAAACCGAGCTACTAACCCAGTGAGACCTAGCTGAGCTCTTCCTGACGTCCCTGGAAAATTCTTATCATCAGTAACATTAGGAATTCTCTGCCAGCAACTTATGTGGCTGAGATTGCTGCCACTCCCAAATAGTCTGTGCAGAGCCTACGTGTACCCTACCATAAATGGGGGGGGGGGAACATTCTGTAGGAGCCTATTACTGACGTCACCTGCAGCTGTCATCTGATTTAGGTAGTTCCAGGGACAGTGAGACATCCTGCCCAATAAGCACCAATGTGGGCATGCTGGGTTTCTTTGCTGGCATCATATAAAACACAGGTTTTTTAAAAAACCTATTTCTTTTCCCTAAGCACATACATGGTATACACACACAAATATTCTATAAAAATAGAAATAAGTTATATGAATAAAAGCATTATAGTAATGTTAACAATGTAGACAATCCTTGCAATTTTTTAAGGATAGAATAACTCTGGCAGGATAATAGGAAATTCATTTCTGAAAAAAATTAAAATTACTAAAGATCAATGAAGACACCTACATATATGCTAAAAGGAACTTCTGTACACTACATTTAGGAAAGACCCCCTTTTTCCAGTCATCAGCTCCACAGCCTACAACACTGGCACTGAGGCAGCATTCTGTCAGTGTTCTGTGCAAATCTGAGTTCTCCAGTTGAATATCTGTGAGTTTAAATGTGATAAAATAACCGTAGGAGTGAAAATGTCTGCATCTAGTGTAAAAGAATAACATCATTCACTAAAAACTTGAAATTATCAAACAAGTAGGAAAGAAGGTAAGGCAACATTGATTTCAATAAGCAACAAGCTTAGAAACTGCCAATGTCTGGAGACACCTGCAAAAATTAAGCACAGTTTATCTCTGAAAACTTCAAAATGAATTAGGTATTTCTGAAACAAGTCTGTGACCCTGAGCAGTGAAGACATGTTAAGGTTACTTGTCAGAGAAAAGAATGACAGTGACAGGGTAATGTAGAGACTAGCTAGAGGGGAAATATGGCTATTTGACAATTATTTAGCATGAATAGATAGTTCTATTATTTATGTTACATCCTGTTGTCCTATGTTTTGAACGCTTTAAGCATGATTGAAGTTTTGTAACTTCTTCAAACCCCATTACAGACTGTAAATATAATGTTATACATCATATGCATTTTAATTTCCTGAATGTCCTCCTAAATATTTTTCAGGATTAAGAAAGCTAACTTCTTAACTGCAACTTAACTGTGAGGATTGTCTTACCATCACAGAAGAGATGCTCTATTCCAACAAACAGCTGCAAAAGCTTCCCCAGCTCATACTGGGTCCTACACTGCTGCAGCATAAGCCTCAGAAGAAAACACACCTGCTCCTTCAGCCACGTGACAGGGATGATAGTGTGGACCCTTGTGGTTGCTGTTTCAAGCTATGAAAAAAACAGAGGGTCAGGGAAAGTGGTTTCACAGGAACAGCAAATCGAAACTTCCAAATGTGGGAATATCTAAGAAAACCAAGGTACCATCAAAAGTTATCTCCTATCACAAAGGGAGATGCTTCTTCAGGTCCTTTCTAAAAGGCAGGAATCAGTAGTGTGGCTTAGAAGAGCAGCAACAATAAGCCCTCCTCAGCAGCTGTGTTGTTTATCTCTTTGTGGGGTGTACTGATGTAGAGAACTGTGTGTGTGAAAGTCAAAGATAGGAAAGAGACCTAAGACTACGGAGTGAACTGATGCAAATACCCCCAGTTACTGACTGCCAAACTAATAGCCCTGTTCAGTTGCTGTGAAATTAACCAAACAGGTGTCACTTAAGAACTTCTCAAAAAAGGCTCTAAGCCTGCCCTTGAGTCCAGAAGATTCGAAATTCTAATATAAAGACCTCTTAGAAAGACGTGCTTAACATTGCTGAACTGGTTCTGCTAGTTTGCTTGTAGTTTCGACTATCACTTGAGAAGGATGTCAGAGAGGCCTGGATTTATGTCATTTCAATCAAATGCTAAAAATATTGATAGGAAAATGACCCCAAGTAGCAGGCCTCATTAGTTTGAATTAGACATGACTTCTTAGTCTTTACTGTTTACATACCTCTGTTGCTCTTAAGAAGAGTGATTACAGCAGGCAGATGATGGAACTGATTAAAGGAAAAAATATATGAAAGTAAAGGGCTGAGGCAGGGACGGAGCAGCTGCACTGCCCCTCCGCAGCAGGCTGGAGCAGGGGCAGTTGGGCAAGGATAAGAAGATACCTGGCAGGAACTAAGTGTAAAACGCAAAACTATAAAACTCCTAGGAAATAACATAGGAGAAAACTTAAGATGACCTTGGATATGGTGTTGACTTTTTAGATACAACACCAAAGACACAATCCATGAAATAAATAATTGATAAGCAGAACTTCATTAAAATTAAAAACTTCTGCTCTACAAAAGACAATGTCAAGTGTATCAGAAGACAAGCCACAGACTGGGAGAAAATATTTGCAAAAGACACATCTGATAAAGGACTGTTATCCAAATGTACAAAGAACTCTTTAAATAATAGGAAAACAAACAACTCTATTAAAAAAAAATAGGCCAATAACAGACTCCTCACCAAAGAAGATATACAGATGGCAAATAAGCATATGAAAAAGGGCTCAATATCATAATTCCTCAGGAAAATGCAAATTAAGACAACAATGACATATCACAACATACCTATTAGAATCGCCAAAATCTATTAGACTGACAACACCAAAGTCTGGAAAGGATATGGAGCCACAGGAACTCTTAGTCATTGCTGGTGGGAATGCAAAATGGTACAGGCTCTTTGGAAGATAGTCTGGTGGTTTCTTACAAAACTTACTCTTAAACCACGTGATCCAGCAACTATGCTCCTTGGTATTTACCTACAGGAGCTGAAAACATGTCCACACAAAAACCTGCACAGGGATGTTCAGAGCAGCTTTATTCATAATTGCCAAAACCTGGAAGCAACCAAGACGTCCTTCAGTAGGAGAATGGATAAACAGACTGCAGAAAGTGTAATTATTATTCAGCATTAAAAAGAAATGAGCTATTAACCCATGAAAGACAGTTAAGAAAACTTAGATGCATATTACTAAGTGAAAGAAGCCAATCTGAAAAGTAAATTCTATATGATTCCAATTATACCACATTCTGGAAAAGGTAAAACTATGGAGACAGTAAAAAGATCAGTGGTTGCCAGGGGTTTTGGGTTGGGAGGGATGAATAGGCAGAACTGAGAATTTTTAGGGCCCTGAAAATTCTCTGTATGATATTATAATGATGGCTATATATCATTATACATTTGTCCAAAAGTAAACTATGGACTTTGGGTGATTACGATGTGTCAATGTAAGTTAATCTTGGTAACAAATGCACCATTCTGGTGAGTGATACTGATAATGGGGAAGGATGTGTATGTGGGGGGGTAGGGGGTAGATGGGAAATCCACGTACTTGCCTCTCAGTTTTGTTGTGAACTAAAACTGCTCTAAAAAATAAATTTCTTAAAAATGGGGATGGGGGCTGTTAGACGGCAGAGTAGAAAGCATTAGTAATCTGTCTCCCCATCTAGATAACAATTGCATTGGCAGACTGTCTAATGCAATTATTTTGGAACTCTGGAGTCTATTGAAGGTTTGCAATTTCCAGAGTAAGACGTGAAGGTAAATTGTGATAATTTTGGTCAATTTCAGTCCTGCGCACAGTAGCAGTTACCTATCCCTCAACCCTAGCCATGTTGTCTGCAGCTATGCAGGTGTTCCTAAAGCAGCTTGCACGCAGCTTACAGGAATTAGAGGAGGTGGGGAAGACTCTGTCTTCCAAATCTCAGAGATTTGTGCTCTAATCTGACTGCTGCTTTTAACCAAAAAGGTGCAGCCACTGTTGTCCCACCTCCCCCATTGTTGCAAGCCCCATCCCTCCAATTTAAGTGACTTCCAGGGGACTTAAAGGACCAGCACCCTTTTTCTTCCCCCTTCACTTTTTGCTTTTTCCTCTTTCAGGAGTCAGACATGAAAAATTAAGACATCATAAAACAGCTGCACATATGAGGAAAATTAGAAAGTGATTGTACATATCCAGGGAAAGGCCTGAGAAGACTCAGGCTGATCCTCGGCACAGAGACAACCTGTGACATTAAAAAAATAATAAACAAAAATAGTAACACAAAAATAGCAAACCCTGGGAGAGGGGGAGAATCTGATTTCCAGAATAACCACATTATTAGACTCATATCCAGCATTCAACAGAAAATCTCAAGGCATGCAAAGAAACAGGAAGGTATGCACCTTCAAAGAAAAAAAAAATCAACAGAAACTGTCCCTGAAAAGGACCTCCTGACAGATACACTAAACAAAGACTTTAAAGATGCTCAAAGAACTAAAACAGATATGGAGAATGTCAAAAAAAAACAATGTGTAAACAAAATGGAAATAACGATAAAGAGAAAACCTAAAAAGAAACAAAAAAGAAATTCTGGAGCTGAAAAAGTACAACAACTGAAATGAAAAATTCACCAGAGGGATTCAAAGGCAGGTTTTAGCAGGTAGAAAAAAGAATCTGCAAGCTTGAAGATAGGACAAGTTTGGAAATTATCAAGTCTGAGGAAGAAAAAGATTGGGGAAAAGCAAACTGAGCCTAAGGGACGTGAGGGTTACCAGGAAGAGGACCAACTATGCATCATGGGAATCCTGGAAGAAGAGAGAATGGAGAAAACATTTGAAGAAACAATGGCTGAAAACTACCTGAATTTGATGAAAGAAATGAATATAAACATCCAAGAAGCTCAACAAACTCCAATTAAGATGAACTCAAAGAAGTGACAAGGCCCCATTGAACTCAGAGGGAGCAAAGGTAAGCAACTGCCATGATGAGTGCTAACGTTGTGTACCGCAGGCTTAGGTTTTGATGGAAAACAAGAAAACGGCTCTATATGGTCAGGTAATGAGAAGAAAATTAACTTTTTTTAACTTAAAATTTTATTAAGATTACTCTGTCTTTACATGCAGTTCTAAGAATCACACAAAAGAGATTCTCTGTGTAGTTTAACAACATTTTGTCAACCCTCTAGTATAACCTCACAACCAAGATATTTACATTGATAACACTCACCAAACATATTCAGATTTTCCCAGTTTTACTTGTCCTCGTGGCATGTGTGTGTTCTATTCAATGTCAGCACCTGTGTAGGCTCCTGTATCCACCACCACAGTCAAGATACAGAACTTTCCATCACCGCAAGGATCCCTCCTGTTGCCTTTTTATAACCTTATCTACCACCCATCCTCAGTCTAACCCAGGGCAAACACAACTTTTACCACCATTTTTAGATTCTGTCATTTCAAGAATGTTATCTAAATGGAATCCTTTTTTTTCCCACTTAGTATGATTACCTGGAGATTCATCCAGGTTGTTGTAAATATCTAGTTCATTCCCTTGTATTGCTGAAGAGTATCCCATAGTATGCATGCACCACAGTTTCCTTAACCATTCACCTGCTGAAGGACACCTGGATGGTTCCAGTCCCTGGCTACTACAAATAAAAGTGCTGTTAACGTTTTGGGTTCTTGTTTTTTTTTAAGGATGAACTCAAAAAGACCTAAGCTAAGACATTATAATCAAACTTTCAAATACAAAGAGAGGATCTTAAAGGCATTGAGAGAGAAGTGGCTAATCACATACAAGTTATCCACAATAAGATTATTGGCAGATTTCTCAGCAGAAACTTTGGAGACAATGGGTCAATACACTTAAATGCCCAAATTAACAAAACAAAGCAAACAAAAACTATCAACCAAGAACCCTATATCTGGCAAAACTACCCTTGAAAACTCAGGGAGAAAAGACATTTCCATGTAGACAAAAGCTGAGAGAGTTCTTGACCACTAGACCTACTCTAAGAAATACTCAATGGAGTCCTGCACAGTAAAATGAAAGGACACAAGATAGTACTTTGAAGTTGTATGGAGAAATAAAGAGCTCAAAAAAGGTAAATACACAGGCAATTATTAAAGCTAGTATTATTGTAGCAATGTTTTTTTGTTTTGTTTTTTATATGATTTAAGAGATTAATACATTAAAAAAAGAACTAATGTTAGTATAAAAGCTAATATTACTGCAACTTGGTTTATAACACCAAATTTTGTTTTCTTCATAATTTAAGTGACTAATGCACTGAAAAGAGTTAAAGTTTGGGGGTACACAATGTATAAATATGTAATTTTGTGACAAAAACAAAAAGGGGTGGGGATAGAGCTGTAAAGGAGTTTTGTATGTTATTGAAGTTAAGCTGGTATATATTAAAATTACAGTGTAACTTCTGGATGTTAAGTGTAATTCGCCATGGTAATCACAAAGAAAATAGCTATAGAATACACACAAAATGAAATGAGAAAGGAATTTAAACATTTCACTACAAAAAATCAACTAAACATAAAAGACAGTAATGCAAGAAATTAAGGACATAAAAGCTATAAGGCATATAGAAAATAGCACAATGAAAAAAGTCCCTCCTGTCAGTAATTACTTTAAATATAAATTAATATAAATTATATAAATAATATAAATATAATATAATTTTATATTTAAATGTAATTTAAATATAATTTAAATATAAATTAAACGCTCCAATTAAAAGACAAGGATTGGCAGCATTAATAAAATGATCCAACTATATGCTATCTACAAGAGACTCACTGAGATTCAAAGATATAGGTTCAAAGTGAAAAGATGGAAAAAGGTGTTCCATGAAAATAGTAACCAAAAGAGAATAGGGGTGGTTATACTAATATTAGACAAAATAGACTTTAAATCAAAATAGGTTACAAGAGGCAAAAAAAGTCATTATATAGTAATAGAAAATTCAATACAAGAAAATATAACAATTATAAACATTTACACACCTAATGACACACTATCAAAATATATGAAGCAAAAACTGATGAAACTGAAGGGAGAAATGGAGAGTTCTATAATAATAGTCTCCAACTATTATTATACCACACTCACAATAATTGACAGAATAACCAGACAGAAGGAAACAATAAAAAACACATTCTTCTCAAGTGCACATGGAGTATTTTCCACAATAGACTATATGTTAGGCTACAAATTAAGTCTAAATAGATTTTAAAAGATAAGATATCATACAAAGTATCTTCTCTGACCAAAACGGGATTAAGTTAGAAGTCAATAACAAAAGGAAACTGGAAAACTCACAAAACTGTGAAAATTAAACAACACATTTTTTAAAAGAGAGAAGACTCAAATTACTTAAATCATAAATGAAAGTAGGGACATTACTACCTATTCTACAGAAATAAAAAGAATAAGAGAGTACTACAAAAAACTGTATGCTGAAAAACTGGATAACCTAGATGAAATCGACAAATTCCTAGAAACACAAAACCTACCAAGACTAAATTACAAAGAAATAGATAATCTGAAGAGACCTATTAACTAGTAAGGAAAGTGAATCAGCAGTGAAAAATCTCCCAGCAAAGAAAAGCTTGGACCTTATGGCTTCACTGGAGAATTCTATACCAAACATTCAAAATATTAATACCAACCCTTCTCAAACTTTAACAAAAAACTGAAGAGGACAGAACACTGCCTAACTCATTCTGTGAAACCAACATAATGTTGACACTAAAGACAAAGACACTACCAGAAAACTACATACTAATGTCCTTTATGAATATTGTTGCAAAAATCCTCAATAAAATACTAGCAAACTGAATTCAAGCATGTTAAAAAGATTATACACTCTTTTACCAAATGGGATTTATTCCTGGAATGCAAGGATAGTTCAACATACAAAAAGCAATGTATATCCCATCAACAGAATGAAAGAAAAAAAACACATGATCATCTTATTTAATGCAGAAAAAGTATCTGACAAAATTCAACACCATTTCATGATAAAAACACTCAATATATGCGGAATAGAAGGAAACTACCTCCATAAAATAAAATCCATATATGAAAAATCCACAGTAAACAGCCGACTCAATGGTGAAAGACTGAAAGCAGTCCTCTAAGATCAGGAACAAGGCAAGAATGCCCACTTTCACCACTTCTATTAGTGCTGGAAGTTCCAGCCAGAGCTTTTAGAGAAGAAAAAGAAATAAAAGGCATCCAAATTGGAAAGAAAAAAGTAAAATTATCTCTGTTTGCAGAAGATATGATTTTATATGCAGAAAACCCAGGATTCCACAAAAACATTTAGAATTAATGAATTCAGCAAAGTAGCAGGATACAAAGTCAACAAACAAAAATCAGTTTAATTTCTATATAAAAACAATGAAAATCTGAAAAGTAAATTACAAAAAGAATTGCATTTCCAATAACATCAAAAAGAATAAAATATTTAGGAATTAACAAGGGAGGTAAAAGACTTGTACAACGAAAACTAAAAATGCTGCTAAAAGAAATTAAAAGATATAAATAAACTGAAACACAACCCATGTTCATAGACTGGAAATCTTAGTGTCTACATGTCAATATTATCCAAAGCGATCTACAGATTCAATGAAATCCCTATTAAAATCCCAATTATTTTTTTTTAACAGAAATAGAAAAACCCATTCTAAAATCATATGGAATCTCAAGGGATCCCGAATAGTCAAACAACCTTGAGAAAGAACAAAACTAGAGGACTCTTTCCTCATTTTATAACTTACACAAAGGTAATCAAAATAGTGTGGTATTAGGATAGAGACAGACCCATAGACCAATGGATAGAACAGAAAGCTCAGAAATAAATCTTTGCATATGTGGCTAAATAGTTTTTGACAAGGGTGCCAAGTCCAATGAGGAAAGGATAGTCTTATCAACAAAAGGTGCTGGCATGGGGTTGGCCGGTTAGCTCAGCTGGTTAGAGCGGTGGGTGTTGGTAGCACAAGGTTGCCAGTTTGGGCCACTGTGTTGCCAGTGCATGGGCCACTGTGAACTGTGCCTTCCTTAAAAAAAAAGAAGAAAAAAAAAAAAGGTGCTGGCAAAACTGGATAAGTACATGCAAAAGAATAAAGTTGGACCCTTACCTAACAAGATATACAAAAATTAACTCCAAATAGGGCCAAAGACCTAAATATAATATATAAAACAATAAAACGCCTAGAAAAAAATAGGACAAAAGTTTCACAACACTGGATTTGGCAACGATTTCTTGGATATGACACCAAAGGCACAGATAACAAAAAAATATACAAATTGGACTTCTTGAAAATTTTAAAATTTTGTGCATAAAAAGACATTATCAACAGGTTAAAAAGGCAACTCACAGAATGGGAGAAAATAACTGCAAATCGGGATTAATATCCAGAATATACAGATAATTTCTAAAACTCAAAAACTAAAAACCAAATAACTTGATTCAAAAATGGGCAAAGGACTCGAACAGACATTTCTCCAAAGTAGATTTACAAGTGACCAATAAGCACATGAAGATATGCTCAATATCATTAATCATTAGGGACGTGCATATCAAAACTACAATGAGACACCGCCTCATACCCATTAGTATGACTACTACAAAAAAACACACACAGAAAACAAGTGTTGGCAAGGATGTGGAGAAATTAGAACTCTTGTGCACTACTAGTGGGAATGTAAAATGGTACAGCCACTGTGGAAAACAGTATGGTAGTTCCTCAAAATATTAAAAATATAATTACCATATCATACAGCAATTCCACTCCTAAGTAGATACCCCAAAAAATTGAAAGCAGGACCTTGGAGAGATATTTGTATACCATGTTCATAGCAGCGTTATTCACAATAGCTAAAATGTGGAAGCAACACAAATGTCCACCTATGAATGAATAGATTAACAAAATGTGGTGTGTGTGTATATGTACACACACACACACACTGGAATATTATTTAGCATTAAAAAGAAAGAAAGTCCTGGCATATTGCTACAACATGGATGAATTTTGAGGATGTTATACTAAATAAAGACAAATTCTGTATGATTCCACTTATATGAGTATTTAGAGTAGTCAAAATCATAAATACCGAAAGCAGAATGGTAGTTGCCGGTGGCTAAGGGTAGGGGAGAATAGGGTAGGGGAGAATAAGGGTAGGGGACAATTGTTTAGTGGCTATAGAGTTTCAGCTTTACAAGATGAAAAGAGTTATGGAGATGGATGGTGGTGATGACTGTACAACAATGTAAATGTATTTAATACCACTGAACTATACACTTAAAAATGGCTAAGATGGTAAATGAATATTGTGTATTGTGTAAATATGTGTATTTGACCACAATAATAAAAAAAAAAGGAAGAAGAAGACACCTGCTAGGTATGAGTGCCCCAGTAATAGGTAGTGATAGACCAAGGAAATTAATGTCCCTATCTTCTGTTATGTAGGAACATTGGGCATATCTGATTCTGCATTTTCAAATAATACCGTAGCTTTGAAATCTTCACTACAGTTAAAACAAATGTGATTGAGAACAAAAGCCTATACTGAGGTTCCACTGTGATATACTTGCTGGGTAGTATATAGTTGTTTTTTTAATTTTTTTTTCAGTTACAGTTGACATTCAATATTATTTTATATGAGTTTCAGGTGTACAGTGTAGTGGTCAGATGAATCAGTGTATCGTTTTGTCTCATTTATCATAGAGCTCTTTTAGGGTTAGAGAAGGCATTAGTGCCAAAACCCCAAGCAGGATTAAGGCTAATTCTTTTCCTGTCTCATAACTTTTTTTTTTCCATATGATCAATTAATTTTACATGATAAATAGGCCTGAAGCAAGCCAAGCATCGATAGGTACAGCCTAAAATTGACCACAAGGCTCAGCATCATTTGGATGGGACCACGAAGAGTGTTGATGAAAAAAGCCATTATTTTCTGTCACCGTGAATAAAGCAGTATTAGACACCCTTCACACTCAACACTGATGGAGCCATCTTGGATTGGCAGAATGTGGCCGATGAACCACCACACTCCGCTCTAGCATCCAGAGCAGAAAGCATTAATTCCTTTCCCACTGAGCTTGGCTGCAGCAGCAAAATACTGATCAGAGTTAGCACCTTAGATAAAACCTCTCTGTCATCCCTGGCAACTAAGGTGCTGTAGGCAAGGCTACTGCAACTCCTACTGTGCCTCCCTATCTCTGGGACACCACTAATTGTTTTGTTTGAATTATGCCACATAACAGCTATTCACCTGCTGCCACATCCTGACTCCTGGCAGACAACAGGCCACTATAACAAATTTCAGATCAGCGAGAAAGAGCATGATAATTCCAACTTACAGTTTCGAGGCTCTTCTGGAACTCCAGTAGTTTACCTTCAGCTTCCTTATAATTCTTGAAGAACATACACAGTTCATACATCTCCATCATCAATAGTAATGGGGAATCCTTTGAAGAAGAATTTGAATGAAATTACAAAATCCTGAACTTAATACTATTTTCTCATAAATAATGCCGATATAAGAGAAGGTTAAAGTAAAAAATAAATACTATTAATAACAGCTCCATAGGATTAAATTGTGTATGTTAAAAAGAAAGGAAGTTAAATTTATATTTTCTTCCTTTGGGAAAAAAAAACTCAGTCCAGGTACACCTACTCAGTCATTTTCTGTCTATTCTATACTCAGTCCACTGCACATGAGCAGGAGACGTTCTACAAGATGGTGCTACACACACTCCTGGATAATGGACTCCACTGACCTGCCCATTTACTGCTGTCTGTGGCATCAATCCACACAGTCCCATCACTTCAGTGGGAGCTTTTCAGTCAGAGGACAGGAGTTTGGGAATTAGGAATGATGGATCTGAACTGCAGGCACACCACTTACTAAAGTACTTTGAGACCCTGTGCATGTTACTTAGGTTTTGTAAGCCTTGGTTTATTAGTCTGTAAAATGAGGACAAGACCACTTCATAGTATCCTCATACAGCATTATCTTAGTATAGGATTACTATGAGACTTGACTAAAATAATGTATAGAAAGTACTCTAATAAATAAATGATAGTTCCTTATCATCATTATTTGCTGTTGGCTAAAAAAAAAAAAAAAAAAAAAAAAAAAAAAAAAAAAAAAAAAAAAATCCAGGAATAGGAATAATTGAAAATGTCACTGTGGGACATTCTGAAGTAACACTTTTAAACTCAGGAAAGAAATGAAGTGATTATTGCTACCTTAAAGAAAAGCTGGAAACCTCTGATGAGAGTTTTGCTCTTCTGCCTTGTTAATAATGTTCTCCAAATGACTGAGAGGTCCTCAAGGTCCCAGGTGTGGCTCTCCATTGAGCCCTGAATGTGTCCCATTGCTTCAGCTGCGACACTGTCCTCCACAGAAGTGATGACCCAAACACAGAGACAGGGAATAGCACTGGCATCCTGCCATTGGATAAGAACTTTTCAAAATGCAGTAACAACCGGGCCTACATTACCTGACAGAGAAAACTTGCAGTAGCGCTACAACTAGGGATGCTTCCTGTTTGGAACAAGTTACCTCAATAAATCGGTTAAAATGGCTTGAAAAGCCTTCAAGCATGAAACAAACTCTAATGAACAACAAAGGGGCATTTATAAACCATCCTGTAGAGTGTGGCAGGTCAAACGGCCAAGAGACTAAGAGGATATACGTGGAAGTCAGGGAAACACTAAGTATACAAAAACATGACTGCCCTCCACAGAACTGCTGGACAAGGGACTGTCTAGAGCAGGGGTGTCCAAACTTTTTTCAACGTTTTGCACCAAGGGCCCTATGCAGTAAAATACACAAACAGCCGGGCCACTCACTCGAGGTGAAGTACGTATTGCCTCACCTGGTTTATTTAAGTAAACTAAATATATTTTTGGAATTTGCTGCGGGCCAATAAAAAATGGATTGCAGGCCGCAGTTGGCCCGCGGGCCGCAGTTTGGACACCCCTGGTCTAGAGCATCCCTCTTCCTTGCTCAAGAGGAAGTGATGGGCAGTTTACCAAAGCATCCTTCTCTATGACTGGAAACCAACAACCAAGGCTCTGACCTATTAAGTTACCAAATGTCATGGTAAAAGGAAGTGCACTAGATGACCCGAATCCTAAGCTGGAGAAGCATAAAAAGTTTCAGTGACCTTGGAAACACATGCTAGAGCCTCACTGTCATCATCCCCCATGTCCTCTCTGATTATCAGCCTTCCCCATCCTTTCCCACTTTTTCTATTGGTCTCAGGGTCCTTAATTTAGGCTTCTCATGATCCTCACCTGGAGACATGAGGCCAGGACACTAAGAATAGGAGCCTGTTGTTTCAGTGCTTCAGCCAGGAGCCAGCACCAGGAGTTTGGCTCCTCTGAGGACTGGAGCAGAATTTCAAAGAAATCAGTCATCTCTTCTTTGCTTCTCTGGAGTTCCTGGAGGGACCTGTTGCAGAATTGATCACTGTCCATTCTGGAATTGGACACTGAGGGCAAGTTCTCAAAAGCCAGACTTAAGTGGTCTTGAAGGACAGGGCTGAAATATTGGAGAAGAGATTTTACCTAGAAAACAAATTAGGTGATTAAAACAGACAACCATTTCAGCTGGAGCTGAAATAGAGAAAGGAATAGGCAAAATTGTTTTCTCTCTACCTGAATTGTGTCAGAAGTGACCACACGACAAGTTCACGAACCTGCTGCAGCAATGTTGCTAACCTTTCTTTGATATCGAAGGGATTATTCATTATGAATTTGTACCAACTGGACAAACACTTAACCAAGTTTACTATTTGGAAGTGCTGAAAAGGCTGAGTGAAAAAGTTAGACGACCTGAACTTTTCGCCAACAATTCATGGCTCTTGCATCACAACAATGCACCAGCTCACACGGCACTGTCTGTGAAGGAGTTTTTAGCCAGTAAACAAGTAACCGTATTGGAATACCCTCCCTACTCAGCTGATCTGGCCCCTAATGACTTCTTTCTTTATCTGAAGATAAAGGAAATATTGAAAGGAAGACATTTTGATAACATTCAGAACATCAAGGGTAATATGATGACAGCTCTGATGGCCATTCCAGAAAAAGAATTCCAAAATTGTTTTGAAGGGTGGATTAGGTGTTGGTGTCAGTGCATAGCTTCCCAAGGGGAGTACTTCAGAGATGACTATAGTGATATTCAGCAATGAGGTGTGTAGCACTTTTTCTAGCATGAGTTCACAAACTTAATTGTCTGACCACGTATAATTTTACAAAATTGTTTGTTGCTTTTCAGTGAATTTCCATATGCAATCTGGAGTTAGAAAACTCTTCCTTCATCTCTTTAGTACTAATGACTAGTCGTCCTTTGTCTGAAGCCAACCCACTGAAATTTTAGTGAAAATAATAGTATCATATCAAACAAAAGTCTATGTGGTCACAACAGGAAGAACACTTTTTCTTCTAAAAAGTGTTCCAATACCCTCTTCTTGAATAACTGGCAACAATCAGTGGCTTACCTCCTCTGGGTGGTAATTATGGAGCTGGCTGTGAATAATGAACTGTAGCCAATCATTTGCTTTGGCACATTCTCTAAGGTAAGATGTGCTCAGTTTCATATTGTGGAGACCGCAGAACTGTACCACTAATGCCCACTGGCTGCTAGATTCACTGGATAACCTGTGATCAGGGATGTGAGTGGCAGAGGAAAATAATTTGTTAAAATATTGCTTTAGTTTTAAACTGAATAATTAGTAAAAATTAAATAAACTACAGTATATTCTCTAAAAACCCTTTCAACAAATACCAAATATTTAGTAAACTACTTTGAAAAAAACAAAAAAGGACTCTTACCCATAACGCACAATAGCTGCCTTATGGGCGTCTGGCACAATTCATTCCTTTTATCACCACATATCTATCAAACTAGCTATGTACAGTCTTTGGGAGAATTGAGAAAGTAGTCACTCAAGACTATTTCCTATGTGCTTAATTATCTCTCATGATTCACTTTAAAGAATCAGAGTCCTGACAGGTGCCTGGGTTTCCTCAGCAAGGGGAGGGTACCTGTTCCTGCGGAAAGTAGAAGCTATTAAAAACAGCGTCAGTGACAGGAGTTACAGAAGAATGGTGTGTTCCCAAGGTCTAAGGTAGCTGGATTAGCCCCAGGGGGATAGCACAGAGGGAAGATGGCATGAATTTATAAGGAAATGGGTCTGTGGACAGATGGTCACCTCAACTTCCATTATCAACTGGCATATATTGGTAAGAAAAAATTAAGGACATCAGAATCAAATTTTCTGAGATCCATCCCACATCTTCTGAAATGATTTCAACATGTAACACTTAAAAGACTTCCCTGACCAGTAGGGCAGTGGAGGAGACAAAGCTCCTCTCCATCTCTTGGAAACTCCATCTCTAAAGAGGAAATCATTATTTTTACTCTCCTTTTACTGACAGTAAGATGCAATTAAAACCCATTATCCATTTACTGAGTATCTGCTAGATGCTGCATGAGTAAAAAGATAAGGTTTACGGAGACCGGTGAAAACATCTAAGGTGTTGGAAGAAAAACTAGGCAAACACACATGGAATAAAAGCTTGCTGGAAAAGAGGTTAGGATTACAACTCACAAACCTCTGTATTTCCTGTTGCTGAATGCTGTTCCATATACCTTCTTCTAAAAGAACAAGCAATTCTTCTTTGGTTGCCTTTTCACCTGCAGCCAGTTTAGACAGTTTTTCAGCTATAAGAAATATAAGCAACAAATTTGGTCAAGAGAAGAAGTCAGGAATTGGGCACTTCTATTTGAAGAGTGTGGCCCAGGGTCATTTCAGCACACAGCTAAAGGGCCCAAGAAAGTGAGTTAAAAAAAAAAAAAAAATCTGCAGGAAAAGGATGAAAATGGAATATAACTATTTCCCCCCAACCACTCACAATTCAATGCCATAATCCTATTCATCCCCTGTCCTCTAAATAAACCAAGCCGCAGAAAGAAAGGTGCTGTACCTAGAGACTCTCTGATAAAGCTGTACTGAGCATCTTCATTTCTACACTTGTAGCTCAGGATTATATTGGCCACTTTCATATCAACTCTGAGTTTGAGGCTGTCGAGGCCAAGCAATTCTAAGAAACAAACACAGGCAGCTCCTATTGAAGGTATGTAGAAGGAGGAGAGGCCTAAGACATAAGCTTCATTGCCTACTTGCTGGACCCTGAAAAAGAAAAGAATCAAAATCACATCAGCACATGAAAACTTTCTCACCAGGAAAAGCAGATGGAATTGCATCAGCAATACATGGTGTATATAACTTCTTCTTCCTTCCCTTTTTGAGCCCCTTGCACACATCCGTTTAGGTTCTTCATAGTTTTTAGCTGTCTTCTGGCTCCATAAGCCTCCCATTTCCTTAACTTTTACCTTCTTCTAAAACACCTACTCATAGTCCAAATTATTCTTGCTTCTAACTTCATCCAGGAACATGGAGTAGAATTTCCAAAAGATTGCCAGCTTGTGATCTTATCAATTATGAGTATGTACACAAACTACCAAAAAAATTAATGCCACTTAAAGTCTGACATCATAAAGTCTGACATACCTTTTAAAGGACTCATATGTACTTTTATATGCACAGACATTTTTCAAGGGAAGACACAAAATATTAACCACATTTTTTTATTATGCAGAATGAGGATAGGAGACTGAGGGACTCTTATCTTTCATTATTCACCCTTCTGAGCTACCTGAATATTTTACCATAAAAATACATTACTTTGTTAATTTTATAAAACAAACCAGTAAAGTAAATCTCTGTTTAACTGCTGATTATATCCAATACTCCTCCCAATTCTGTGCTTTTTTTATAAACATGAATCATAAAAGACAAAGACTTTAAATACAGAATTCACATCTCATTATAGAATTCTCCCTTTAGAGTACCTGCTAACATTTGGCAAGCTCCTGGATCATTTTATTAAAATACAATTTTAAAATATGTTTATCTTTTAAAATATATTTTAATCTTTTTTCCTATTAACAAAAGTAACACATGCTAAATGCCAAAAACTTGAGATACACACAGAAAAGCACAAATGAAAAAAATTGCCATTCAAATATAATTAGTGTTAACTCTGTATACATGTTTCCAGTATGCTTTTTTAATGCACGTGTAAAATACAGATATGCCTTTTACTAAGAGTACAAATTACGTTTTAAATACTCACAGCTGCTTGGGTGTCTTGCTCTTGGTTAATTCCTGGACCAGAAAAGTACCAAATGCAAACGATGGCCGTCCATGATATAAATAATAAGCAAAATTCAGACGTTCTACTATTGCATATTTATTAACCAGGTCAGGGCTAGAGAAATGTGGGAGATGACTCGATGCATCTGCGGGGGAAATGAAACGATATTAACCCTCTGCACCTCACCACGATTAACTGCAAATTTGTACATGGAAAACTTAAGTCTGTAATGGTAAAAGAAAACTGGTTGCTATAATCGTTTTGTACCACTGTGTATCACTTTGAACCACCAAAATGTAGTAATTTTATTTTGATGTGGAAAGGTAGCCCTCATTTTATGCAAAAATGTGTACCTGAGAAACTGCAAAAAAAACTTATAAATCATGCTTTTCCCTCATTGAATTTACTTGTAATTTTAGATGCTTTAATTCTATATTTGATGATCCTTTAATTTCACAATGGCAATAACCCTTTAGCAACCAAACCTCTGCCAACGATCAGCAAAAGGAGCTTTTTAATTCATTCACCCAGTCCATTATGCAATGAAATCCCTACTTAACATATTTATGAGTCCTGTATTCACCAAAGCCAAATCACTATATAACTTTCTCCAATATATACTTTGAGAACATCTTTTCCTCCATATTAATACCCTCCTTTTGTTATCACTACTAACTGTATTTTTTGATGCTGCATTCATAGAGCACCTGTTGGTATCACCTTTCCAAGACCAGCAGAGCAGCTCAGTTTAAAGTTCCTCTGTGCCCATGAAAACAGCAGAAAAAAATTTTTTTCTCTTCTTAGAGAAATTTAAAGTCATAAGATATTTAGATGTGAGAAGTTAGTATGAAATAACCACTCCTGTCAAGCCCTACTATTTAATTGGCTCTTAACCACTTACTACTGATTTTTAAAAAAAGAGATAAAATAACATTCTGAACTGGTAAGGAACCAATTCTAGAAAACAATGCATGTGTTCTTATTCTCAAAGTTCAAAGCCTATTTCTGAAATAAAGTTTTATCCTTCCACGGAATTCCAAAGTCACTTTATATTGTGACTTGGCCCCTACAAAAAAAGACAAAGACCTTAATGGTGTCTGTCATCTTACAAAGCTATTACTTAAAAGCACACCCCCTTTGAGATTAAAAAATTGTCACATGCCTCATCTGTGTTCTTTGAGATCAGAGTAACTTTGGCAACTTATAATTCCATATAAAACCATTCATTCATTCATTGAATATTTGCTGAGTACATGAAAAGTATATGGTACTTCCAGGTGCTAAATGAGTTAACTTGAGTTTTTTATTCAGATAAGACCCTGATTTTTTTAGTGGTTGGGGGCTAGTGTGGAGATTGTGTGTAAAAGAAAATTCTACCCAAAGGGCAAATTTTCTCTGGCCTGCCGCAGAAACAAATTCACCCTGCAGTTGCTTTACATCCCCTTTCAGTGGTAAAACCATATGAAAAAATTAGTAAACATTCTAATTAAATACAATTCTCCAATTTTATACTTCTGTAGTATGTTTTCATAATTGTTTCATTTACTTTGTTCTTTATTTGCTCAAATATGTTTTAAACTTCTAAAAACCAGGCAGGGAACATACCTTCAATTTCCTGTGTTTCCCTAGTGTACCTAGCAGAGTGCTCCCTCTCCAAGAGGGACGTCAAGGCCCTGGCGTTGGAGGTGCTAGAACAGGAAAGGGATTCTGTCTACTCTCTAGTAACTGAGATTAGAACATGTATTATCATTTGAAAATGCAATAAGCACTACTTTTTAAGCACTCAACAAATATTTACTGAACATCTATTATATGCTTGGCACTGCAATGGGCTCGACACCAGGTAAATTCAATATATTGAAATTTGAACTTATAGAACTAGCACATTAGAAAATTCATTTTTATTTATATCAATAAATATTTACAGGTTGTGTATTATGTGCAAATACTAATTTGAAGCCTACTTTAGAGTAATACATAGGTGGAGGCACCCAGGTAACATGACATTAAAGGCTAATTCTAAATGCAAAAGAAAAAAAAAGAAAAAGCAGAGTTTAAGAATGACACGTGTGGGGGCAGGCACAGTGGCTCAGGTGGTTGGAGCTCCATGCTCCTAACTCCGAAGGCTGCCGGTTCGATTCCCACATGGGCCAGTGGGCTCTCAACCACAAGGTTGCCAGTTCGATTCCTCGAATCCCACAAGGGGTGGTGGGCAGCACCCCCTGAAACTAAGATTGAACATGGCACCTTGAGCTGAGCTGCCGCTGAGCTCCTGGATGGCTCAGTTGGTTGGAGCGCGTCCTCTCAACCACAAGGTTGCTGGTTCGACTCCCGCAAGGGATGGTGGGCTGTGCCCCCTGAACCTAGAAATGGCAACTGGACCTGGAGCTGAGCTGCGCCCTCCACAACTAAGACTGAAAGGACAACAACTTGAAGCTGAACTGCACCCTTCACAACTAAGATTGAAAGGACAACAACTTGACTTGGAAAAAAGTCCTGGAAGCACACACTGTTCCCCTTCCCCAATTAAAAAAAAAAAAGAATGACACATGTATGTGAACTATACTATTAGGTTGGTGCAAAAGTAACTGTGGTTTTTTGCAATTATTTTTAACCTGTTAAACCCACAATTACTTTTGCACCAACCTAATTTTTAAAAAAAAGATAAAGAGGGAGAGGGAGCGGGATAGGGAGAGGGAGAAGAAGGAGAGGGAGAGGGAGAAAGAACGGTATATAAATCAGAGAAATGCTTATGGTCTAGAGAGGACTGCAGTGTTTGTGCATCTGGTGCTGACCATGTGCCAGGAACTGAGAGCTTTTTAAATGCTTTGTCTCCTTTCATTCTCAATATAACATAAGAGGTGAGCACTGTTATTAAACTTATTTTATAGGCAATTGAAGAGAGGTTAAATCACTTAACCAAGGTCATACAGTTAATACGTGGTAGAGCCAGGATTTGTCTAAGGCCCACATCTATGCTTTTAACCTTTATAATAAGATACTGCTAACAAAGGGATTTTTGGAAAGGGAGACATTTAAGCACATTACATTTCTCAGCAAGTATAGCACTAGTGACCTAATACTTTTAACTCACAATATGTTTTCAATTCAGTTTCCTAGAAAATGTTTTCCACTGAAATGTGCCTTCATTTTTAAAACAGAAAGCAGTGAAAAAAAAACTACATTGATTTTACATAAATTAACTCCTGTGGTCAACACTGCTGTAATGCTTTCAAGGCAAAAAATACGGATAATGACTTACCTCCTATAGCTAGTGTGTTGGCAGATTGCCAGCCAAACAACCTGCTAGCATCAAAGGGTAATAATGACTGAAAAAGAGGAAAAGTCAAATAAGTATTCAAGTTAACTGATTCTAAAATAAGTAAACAAAATTATATGAA
The DNA here is from genome assembly GCF_964194185.1 of Rhinolophus hipposideros. NCBI lineage: Eukaryota > Metazoa > Chordata > Mammalia > Chiroptera > Rhinolophidae > Rhinolophus > Rhinolophus hipposideros. The sequence continues at coordinate 40,880,811 of NC_138051.1, forward strand.
AGGAATTAACAGGTGATCCGCTTCCTTTCTCCAAAGCAATTAAAAACCTTATCTTTCTGGATATAAATTCTTTGAACAAGGCTAAAAACAAAAAGAATGTATGAGACACTTTTCTATTTTAATAAAAATAGAACTGGCTATGCTCCTTTTAAAGACTCTCTTTTCACTTCAAATTATGTCTGTAAAGTGCACTCTTTTGGTAGAAGCAGAAATGCTATTGGAAACAAAAGACAAGAAGACTATGAGGCTAGAAAATGTTACCATGTAAACCTGACAAGGTGAAGCTAAAGCAGGTCAGGAAAGGAAGAGAAAGACAGTCAGATCAAAGGTTAAAGAAATGTGACGAGCATATCGACAACGAAGAAAAAAAACAGTCTCATGGTTAAGTCAATCAGGAAAGTTTTGAGAGCAGGGAGCAGTGACTGAAATTTTTCTAGGCCAGAAGTTTAGCAAAGACTATAAACAGATAATGGGAGGAATACAGAAGAAAGAAAACAAAACTATTAAGTCAAGATTTAGACAGCTAAGGAGGAAGCAGCTTTGATTTTAAATCAAGGGAGAATTTGTGGTCTTTTAAGGCAGCAATACTTTTCCTAAGATAACAGGACTAAAAAGCTGCATGAGTCAAGCTGAAAACAGAACAAAGAAGGACCTGAAATCACTTATGTTGTAGGCTGATTGAATCTACTTTAGGTAGTGAAACTGTTTTTATATAATCCACTTATATATAGTTTATACCAGTGCTAGACTCTAATGAGATAAGCTTGTGATAAATATAAATCCAGTTTCCTGATTCCTTTAAGAAATTCCTGCTACGTTAAAAAAAAAAAAAAAAAAAAAAAAAAAAAAAAAAAAGCTTGCTAAACTAAACAGTGTACTTACCGTTTCTCCAAAAATAAGACCTACCTGGACAATCAGTTCTAATGCGTTTTTCTGGAGCAAAAATTAATGTAAGACCCATCCTTATTTTACTATAATATAAAACTGAGTATAATGTAATATAATATAATTTAATTTAATATAATATTGGGTCTTATATTATAATTTTTGCTCCAAAAGATGCATTAAAGCTGATTGCCCAGCTAGCTTTTATTTTCAGGGAAACACGGTAGTGATACAGATTTACATTCTGGTGCAAGAATCTAATCTCATCTCAGCAACAAGCAATTCAAGGACTGGTACCCACCTGGGGACCACATTTTTGAGCAGCAATAGTCTATACCCTAAGAATTCCTCACATGAGAGTAAGAGAGATTTTGAACTTTTATAGAATTATAGAGCTTATTTTGAATTGAAGATACTATGGGAATATGTATACCCAGAAAAAAAAAGCAAAACCACTTAGAAATGAGAAATGAACCAAAGAAGGTGTTTTTAACTGAGGAACACTGAATAAGTTTCAAGGAATCTGTGAATTCCTTTGAAATATAAGCAAAATTATATGCATCTGTGCAATTTTTTCTGTGTAGAGGACTCATAGCTCTCTCACATTCAGGTCTTTGTCCTGAAAAAGGTTAAGAAGCATTGATTTAAATAAACAGCCCTGTTCACTGAGAAGAGACAAGAGTTATCAGTGGTAGAATGGAGTGACTTTTGAAGAACGCAGCAGACAAATATAAAGGTCAACTATCTACTTGCTCTCAGATCCATTTTCACCATTCCCTGCTCTCCCTGTACCTGCAGAGAACTGCATTTCCCGAGTCCATTTGCCCTTTGGCTAGCAGATTAGTTTAGCGATGAGAGACAACATGGGAGATTAAAGGTGGGAAAAGGAGAGAAACTAAGATATTTTCCCCCTTCTGTGTTTTCTGGGACATTTCCTCCAAGGTTCCAGCCCCACCTTCTACATTCCTAGCTCCTGTTAGGCAGCCTGGTTGTGAGTTTAGCTCTCACAGATGGCTCCAACTTCTGGGTTCTAATAACACCCAGAAATATTTGTGTAGCCTTAAAGGTGTTGATGGTTTTGTTCTTTGTCAATTTTGGGGTTGTTCACCATCACACATTTGGTTTCTCCATTCTGCTATTACTCTGTGCAAGTAATTCCCTATGTTAAATGTTCTCCATTTGAAAAACCCAAAGTGGTTTCTGTTTCTCTGGCTGAACACTGACTGACTTCCCTAAATACCAGCCACCTAAATACTGTACCTGAATAAGGTGGTAGAGTGTAATATCGGGTGGCAAGACACTAGGGGCAGTGTACTGTGGAAAGAGAGCAGTTTTTAGCTTGGGATAAGGAGTTAATGCCATCTTCAGTAGCTGGGGATCTACTTTCTTCAAACAGTTCTCATTTTCTTCATTCTGAACAACCTAAATAAAAAGACAGATAACATGGTACAGAGTAATGTTTTCCTCTTCTCCAAACTTAAGTCATTTTTCCACAAGAAACTTTTGAAACAAGATTAGCTTGAGAGAGTACATGGTAATGAAAACAGCATGGGACATGGAGTCAGAAGGCAATAATTCTAGTTCTGGTTCTAGGATAAATTACCTGTGTGACCCCAGGCTAGATATTTAATATCAGGCCTCAGTTTCCTCATCTACAAAATTAGGAAGTTCAGCTGGACCAGTGGTTTTCAAACTATATGTGAAATATATATATTGTTCAAAAACGGAAATATATATATTGTTCAAAAACGGTTCTGCTACTACAATGTTTAAAATATTCAAATATTAAATGTTTAATTAGATATTTAGTAAATATTTTAAAAGAAAAATAACTACTAGGCTAGATGACTCCTAGGTCCCTCTCCTTCAGCTCTCAAGTTATTCTATAACTGATGTCTGACAGGTGATCAAAAGCAGAATAAATAACCATATTAAGGTATATTGCAATAATCTAAAAAGACGTGGTATTAAATTAAGCTAGCATCAATAAGAAACTTTAGAAGATTAGATATTTAAAAGCATTCTTAAGTTTCTTCTAACCAGGCACAAAAAGGAGAAAAGGGCAAATTTCCACTAGGTCCCTCAAAAGAGTTCATATGGGTAGCTAATAGTTAAGATTTCCTTTTAACCTCTCTAAGAGGACAAAAAGTAGAGTAATTACCAAGCCATAGATCTAAAGTATACTTAGTCCCAGGAACAATCAGATCCGGATTCTATCCGGATCCGGAGCGTAAGAAAACAAAGGAAAAAAATAATCTCTATACAACATATTAATTCCTTTTCAACTTAAGATGATATAAAATTTTAAAGTTCACCCATTTTTTATGCTCTTTAATGAAATGCTTGTAAGTGTTTACATTTTAATATCAAATGATTTCTAGAAAATCCATAGATAGTTCTGCTAACTTTAAAATCAATCCTATTTGGGCTGGCCCGATGGCTCAGGCGGTTAGAGGTCCATGCTCCTAACTCCGAAGGCTGTGGGTTCGATTCCCACATGGGCCAGTGGGCTCTCAACCACAAGGTTGCCAGTTCGATTCCTCAAGTCCCCCAAGGGATGGTGGGCTCCGCCCCCTGCAACTAAGATTGAACACGGCACCTTGAGCTGAGCTGCCACTGAGCTCCCGGATGGCTCAGTTGGTTGGAGCACGGGCTCTCAACCACAAGGCTGCCAGTTCGACTCCCGTAAAGAATGGTAGGCTGTGCCCCCTGCAACTAGAAACAGCAACTGGACCTGGAGCTGAGCTGCGCCCTCCACAACTAAGACTGAAAGGACAACAACTTGAAGCTGAACGGCACCCTCCACAACTAAGATTGAAAGGACAACAACTTGACTTGGAAAAAAGTCCTGGAAGTACACACTGTTCCCCAATAAAGTCCTGTTCCCCTTCCCCAATTAAAAAAAAAAAAAATCAGTCCTATTTGCCATAACAGGTAAAGGTGCTATCCATACCTGGCTGACACCCCCAGGAGCATACATTGTGGTAGCAAGGGCCAAGAGGGTATGTCCTTCTAACAGCATACTGCTTACACTGGCCTGGTTGCTGGGAATCAGTATCTGAGCGTTTGCAAGGCTAGCCTGGAAAATCAGTTTAGGATCTGGAAAATAAGAGTATGTTTTTCTCTTTAATATAAATTAAGAAGTACACAATTCTGAGAAAATTGATTTTAACTATATCCACAGTAAGAACTTTATAAATTTAAAAGCAATAGGAAAACATCACAAAGAGGAAAGATTTGTCTACATAAAAATAAAAACTTCTATTCAAAGAAAATTGAAAGTTACTAATAAACTGGGGGGGGGGGGAATGAACAACAACCTAAATGACAACCTAAAGATTAATGTCTTCAATAAAGAGCTCACACAAATCAATGCCCAAAATACTGACTCGAACAGATAAATGGATAAAAGAAACAACCATTTCACAAATGAAGAAATATAAATGTCTGACACATAAAAGTATATAATTCACTAGCAATAAAGAAGTGCACTTTAAAATAATTATATGCTTATAATGTATCACCTATTAAAACAGCAATGATTTTGAAAAACAATCATCCTCAATCACAGAGCTGGTCAGGGTGTGTAGAAGCTGGGACTTACGGATAAAATGGTACAAACCCCCCTGGAAAGCAATCTTGCCTTAGCACAACAACCTTCAAAATGTGTATAATCTTTGACCCAGTAATTTTATATCCAGGATCCTATCTGTGTACTAAAGAAATAATCTGAAACAAGGACAAAAATTTTATGTTCAAGAGTATTCTTTATAGGAGAAAAAACCCTGAAAACAGCCTCAATGTTTAAAAAATGAGAGAATAGTATATAAAAGTATATCCATACAGTGAAATATTATGTAGACATAAAATGGTCATTGTCTCTAGGAATACAGGAAAATTCTTATAATTACTATTATACATGGAAAAAGCAGTATTCAAATAATAGATGTTTCTAGTTGTATCCCTAGCACCTACAGACTGTCACAAGGTAGGAGCTCAATAAATATTTGTTAGATGAATGAAATACAATATAAACTAGGTTTAGAAAAGTACAGAGAAAATAACTGGAACAAAATACATTAAAATATATCAAGAATTATCAATGGATCCTCCTATCTACCTAGGCTATCTACCATAGACATATTATCTTCTCAATAGTTGTCTATGGCTTCCAAGTTTTTTTTGTTTTGTTTTTTCCACAATGAACGTATTTTAGAATCAGCGCCAAAAGAACAAATAAAACAAAGCAAAAAAAAAACACATTATGAAAAAATTCTTCTTATGGAGAGAAACTGGACACTACATAAAAGTGAAACATTGGTGACATTTTTTGGCCGTCCTTTCCAGAATCTCTAAAATACCACCAGCTAAGCCCTCAACAGAGCTTTTCTATCTGAGTATAACTGGGGCAAGGCTCTCCATCAGCAGCTCTAGTACAGAAGACACAACAATCCCACACATGTGAATTTCTTTTCACTCCACCTGGAGTTCCTCACTAAAAGAGTTCAGGGCAGACAGACCTAGAAGACAGACCACTTCTTCATGGAGAAAGGGTGTCAATCTGGCAGAGATTAGGAATTCAGTCTGTGATAAACTGGTAGGATGAGAGATACACAGAGAACAGAGCATGACGCTGACAGAGAAAGAGAACACAACACACTGTCTGCTCCGTCTGGCTTTTCTTGGCTAACGTTTTTGGTCTCTGCTTCTTAAACAAAGCTTGAGCCTAGATTATGGTCAGATATTTGTCCACAGCCAAATGATTTACTTAAAAGAGGTCACAAGTCAAATGCCCTCTGAAAGACCAGTTATTTATCCAGAGAAATTTTTGTATTTAGTGCATCCATACCTGTTAAATTACTGGAAACTTGTCGACACTGAACTAAAAATTCAAACCAAGGGTAAGCTTCATGCAATTCTTTTTTTTCCAAAAAGGGACAATTTGTAGGACTAAGGCTGTATGTAAAACAAAAAATAAACTCTGATTAACATACAGGATAAGACAAATAATTGTAATCATGTTTGCTCAGGTGATAACTAGCATTAAAAAAAAATCCTTGGAATTAGAAGGTAACTATAATATCTCCCACTCTCGTGGGAGTTGTGTTTTACGTATTCATTATGATCTGTAAATAGAGAACATTTTAGAAACAGAGATAATGTTATTTAAAATGTGTTTACTACCATGATGAAATTTTACCAGCTCTGTATAAGATTAACAGATACCTTTACTTTAAGATACTTTATATTTTATTGTTTTTTACAACAAAAACTCTTTAGCATTTTCTAACTTAAGAAGTTTTTAAAAACCTTTACACAACTACAGAGAAGGTAGGACCCAGGAGTTTAGGCTCAGAACAGGTTCTTTGAAAATACAGCTTTTAAATCTTCTCTTGCTAGTAGCTCTGGGGAAAACATTTCTGCGTCTAAGTGAGCCTCAAAGATATGCACCAGAATTTTTACTACACAAAATATTCTCATTAGCACACTGAAAGTGGGCTCTGCAATCAAACATAAGTAAAATTAAATCTGGCTCTGCCATTTACTAGCTGTGTGCCCTAGGTAAGACACTTCGTCTCTCTGGAAGCTTCAGTTTCCTCATCTGTGAAATGGAGACAGGAGTAATCACCTCACAGGGTTTTTGTGAAGATTAAATGAGATAATGCGTGCAAGGTACTTAGCCTAGTGTCAAGAATAAGGTAAGCACACATATATTAGAGACTACTACTATTGTTATTACTGACCCAATAGCAATTAACACTGGCTACAGATAATTTTTCTGCAGGTTGATCTCAGGTAGGTATATATTGATGTCTGTCTACTTGTCTGCCTGTCTCTCTCTCTCTCTCTCTCTCTATTTAAATATAAATTTTAGAGCCTATATAACCTGCAGTGGCTATGAATTCAAAGACATTTAGCATTTGCCGGGTAATGAAAGTATCAAAGAATCCCAAGTTAACTTTTAGCATCTTCCTCTTTTAAACTTTTACTTTAGTCTAATCTCTAGTCATTTAAAAAGTTAACAGAAAAAAAAAAAGTTAACAGAGATGTTACAGAATTAACATCACCAAAAACCATGATAAGCACATAGCTGAATGCAGCATTGAACTAAAAGATGTATGTACCAAGAGTTGCAGTGAGAGGAACTACTTTAAAAAGATCAGTATTCTCATGTGAATGCTTAATATTTTCCTAAAAGTCATATTCAGGTAGTATTGAAAGAGGAAACATAAAGATCTGCTCAAGGACAAATCAATTCTCCGTACTCACTTGTAACAGTCGAGATAGACAAAAAGGGGATACTGCAGATTGTGTTCCAAACAATAGAGAATGAAGTGAGAATGGAAATCCCAACCTTCTTTGGACCTGTAGTTTTGAACAGGGAGGGTATCTTGCATCACACCGCCAATACGGTTCAGCCTTAGGAGGAAGAGTTCAAAGTCTTCTAGTTCGGATGTAAGAAAAATCCCATTCCTATCAGGCAGTTTTAAGACATGGCAAGTTAAAAAGGTGTTAGATTCAGAGCACACCAAACAACTTCCATTAGTTTAAGTCTCAACTACAGCAGGTCCTTGAGTAACGACATTTCCTTTCGTTCAATGTCATTTCATTATAACTTATAACGTTGATGAGATATCATAGGAAATTAATTCTTGTTTATATCTATTAGCCTATGGTAAAATTGTTTTCATTATAATATAAGGAAGAGGCATGAGGACTATTTTTACAAAAGAAACTTGGAGGTTGGGTTCCAAGCCTGCTACCTACATGGTCCAAGACACAGAACTCAGGCAGAAGTTAATCACACAGAACAAACCATCCTAACCTATTGACTGAAGAGGTTCCATTATGGCCATTCCCGTAATTAAACCACAAACAAACCACAGGCTGTATCTTATAAAAGTTAAAAGATAGGCCTGCTCCTATTCTTCTTGCACTTTACAGAAGTTAAACATAAACTTACCATGGTCTTCTTTCCTCCTTTTCCCACACCAAGAAATTTTCCATAGAAGCAAGAAAACACAAAAAAACCCTAGCCAGCGGATAGGGCGGGGGGGGGGGGGGGTGTCTCTCTTCCACTAGTGATAAGCGACCGCCACTCTGTCTGTGGGGTGGCCTTTTCCTACTTACTCTCTGCTACATAAACTTATTTTCACTTTGAACTCTGTATTGGCTCATGTTTGAATTCTTTCTTATGTGAGGCCAAGAAGATTCTTGGCCCAGAGCTTGAGTCCTCACTCTAGGGTATTCGCTCTGCCGGCATCAATTATATGTCATTTTGCTTAAAGTCCCAGAACCCACTGATAACATTAAGCGAGGACTTACTGTACTTAAAAAAAAAGTATTTACAAATTAAGACTACCAATTCTTACTCTATAATACATTCTGAGACGTATATTTTGATACTTTTCAATAAAGGTTTCTGAACCACTATAGTATTTAAAGGTAGTAATGAAAATCTAAAGTTATCTTAAATATTTAAAAAATCTAAACTAAGCTATCTCCATTTTTTTTGTTTTTGACTGCAACTGTCCAATTCAGTGCAGCAACAGTGGTTAGCTCTTGAAGCTAGATGCTTTAAGCAATAAGAAATTCACCAAAATCATTAAACTAAAGCAGAATAATTTAAATAGACCAACTACTAAACATGAATAGAAATTTGCATTTAAATATCGTTTTTATAAATTTACTGTTTACTACATCACCTATACCACACAAAGGAGTATGGAAAATACATTATGTAGAGTTTAAAGACACACCACATAACCACCACTCACACTACAGCACATCATACCTGGAAGCCCATAGTGCATTGCTCCCCCAGTGCATGTTCTTGTTGCTCCCAGAGGTGACCACTAACCTGACTTTTGTGATAACCATTCCCTTAGTTTTATTCATAGTTTTACCACCCTTATACGTAACCCCAAATAACATATGGTTTGGTTTTGCCTATTTTAAACTTTATATATAAATGAAACATTCTTCTACTAAACATTGTGAGATTTTTTTCAGTAACAATTGATATTCAATATTATGCGTATTGTATATTAGTTTCAGGTGTACAATGTAGTGCTCAGACATTTACATAATGTATACAGTGATTCCCCCAATTAGTCTAGTACCCACCTGGCACTATACAGTTGTTGCAACATTATTGACTATATTCTTTATGCTGTACTTTATATCCCTGTGACTATTTTGTAACCCCAATTTATATTTCTTAATCCCTTCACCTTTTTCATCCAGCTCCCCAACCTTCCTCCCCTCTGGCAACCATCAGTTTGCTCTTTGTATCTATGAGTCTGTTTCTGTTTTGTTCGTTTATTTTGTTCTTTAGATTCCACATATAAGTGAGATCATATAGTATTTGTCTTTCTCAGTCTGACTTATTTCATTTAGCATAATACCCTCTAGGTCCATACAAGTTGTCACAAATGGTAAGATTTCATTCTTTTTTAGGGCTGAGAACATTGTGCAATTTATCCACGTTGGTATCTGTGGCTACAGCTTGTTAGTTGTTGTTATATAGCATTCCATTATATGATTATACATTTTATTTACCTACTCTACCTTTGATAGTCATTGCAGTTGTTCCTTGATTTTTTGGTAAAATAGACTTACATTTCCATGACTACAAGTGAAGAAGAACATCTTTTCATGCTTATTGGCCATTTGTGTTTCCTCTTTGTGATATGCCTACTTGCGATGGTATCTTCCATTTCAGATCCAAGCTCCAAGCTTGAATCTCCTGCTCTGTGTCCCTGGAGGCTCACCTGTATTAGTTGCTCCAAGATTCCAGTGTTTTGGTTTGCCCTATGGGAGACCCCTACCAGGAGATAAGAGTCAGAAAAAAGGTAGGATGGGGATAGCTTGGCTCTGTTTGTGCTGAGTGACTGTAGGTTGGCTGACACTCTCCTCTAAGGGACACAGCTCCTGCCAGGCAGCTCTCTGGGGGTCTCACTATTTTCTTCCTTTGCCTCTTTAGGCCTTTTAGAGAGGTCATAAAGATAATCTTCTATATTTTCTAAGAGCTTTATAGTTTTACATTTGATATTTAGGTTTTAAAATCTACCTGGAATTGATTTTATGCAAACAAGACCTAGCCGGACAATCAACTCTAACACGTCTTTTAGAGCAAAAATTAATATAAGACCCGGTCTTATTTTACTAATTTCTTATGTGAGCAGTCCTCTTTAGTTCAAGGCCATACAAGCATACAGGTGTAGTAAGAAGAGTGGGAAACATTATAGGATACTAACCTATTCTTATCTAAGCTCTCACCACTTGGTCTTTGTCACCCCACTGACAGCTAGCCATTTCCACACCAAAGCATATGCAATGTTTTGGGAAGAATCTTCATCTAGAATTTGAGAGCCTACCGGTATTCACTACCCCATGATGCTAAATGCTTGCAATTTTAAAATCTCAATATACAAGAATGCCCTTTCAATTTTAAAATACTATGAAACAACATTCAACTGGATTCATGGCATTTCAAAGGAAACATTACAAAATTATTTTTTATTGTTCTTCCCTACAGTTACAGTACCTGGCCAGCTCATCTAAAATTTTATTCCTCATGTCGTCATTGCAGCAAGTATTTTGATCAATAACATCAACAGTCAGAGAGGGCCATTTGTTCTGCTGAAGTGAAGCATAACTATTCTGGGCCTGAAATTCTCCAATCCATGAGATAATGTTTAACCAATCATGGCGAGCTGTGAGGTATCTCCAGAGGGCTTTGGGAGAACACGATTTATATTCTACATTAAGAACAAAATACACTTTAGAATAGGAATGAATTATGATTATTGACACAAAACTCAACACTAACTGAGCAAATATGACGATCTGAACGAATGTTTATATAACATGAATTATTCAGCCTTCTGCTTCTTTTACTATCTCCCGCTTTTATGTTGCTGTTCATTTTATAATCAATATTTCAGCTGGAGGAAAAGCTAAATGTTGCTTGTTCTTACTACAGTGGTTAAAGGAAACTTGGAAATTAGCTGTATGTTTCATTTCTTTTCAGCCCTCTTTTTCCCTTTTTTCTAAGTATAAATAAAAATTTTGGCTATAATAGTAAACATAAATTTGACATCCTATGTATTACTTATGTTTACCACTGGTAGTTATTACCCAGAGCCCCAATATAATCCAGATCCTCAGTTTACACAAGAAGCAGCTCAAAGCCTATTTGGAAAAATAAAGAATGTCATTTTGAGGCGTGGAAGAAAACTCAGCCTTGACATCTCAGTTCACTGAATCATACAACTTTTCTCTTTCACTATCACTTTATAAATCCCTCATATAAACCTTGAGATAAGAAAGAGATCTTAATGACTTGCATCTTAAAGCAACTGACCATTTTTCTCCCTAAAGGAACTCTAAAATGGAGACACCAAAACATACCGATGCCTAATTTAATACTTATTCAATATGTTCAGATTTCAGGCTGTCTCACACTTGCCTTCTGGATTCATCCTGGGAAGAAGGATGGAATCTTGGGTTAGTTGCTTCCACCACTGAGCCCAATTTAACGCAATTCTATGGTTCTGCTTGTTAAATGTATCTTTTTGATCATATTTCAGGAATGAGTCCAAAACAGATTTATGCTTGAAAAAATCATGTTCCTTTATCCAATACCTAAAACAATGATATAAATTTTTTTTTAATTGTGGAGGAAAAGGCATCATTCCTTTTTATCTGCCCCAAAACTTCTACCCTTTTGGGGAGCGCATACTTCAATACTCTTATTTTGTATTTATTGTCTTAAAAATATACATCTGATTATGCACATATTGAAATAACAAGAAATTCCTGAGTCCCTTATGGATGACACAAGTTTTATCTTCATAGGGAATGTAAGCTCAGTTCCACAGAAGAAATCCGTGCTCATTAAATTATAAACTAAACACTGTCCACAATATTCTTCCCATATTATCAAAAGGGGGCTAATGAGACTACCTGGGAAAGGACTGGATCTGCATATTTTCTTGCAACTGTTCTGAATAAAACTTCTCAACTTGATGCACGAAGTCTATAGTTCTTTTCTCTTTTTCAGAAAAGTAATTTTTTTCTTTTAAAATTTCAACCTTGGATAAAAAGTAATTAAATGAAAGCAGTGACCTCACAAAAATCAAGCACATTTGCAAAACAAATGTCATGAAAATAAATCCCATATAAGAATATTTTGAATTTTTGAGGTAATGTATATATTCGCACAAATTTTCCTTTACCACAAAAGCAAAATGATCCTTTAAAGAGGCAATGGAGTTGTCATATTTGACTTACTAGATATTAGTAAAATGTTAAAATAATTTATTTTGAAGTTTCACACCAAGGTTTACTAGAAAATGTAAACCACATAGTTTCATCTTTACTTACCAAAAAGTCTCGTATATTTTTATCAGTTGTATAAAAGCATATCTTGAGCAACTGGTCTTTTACATTAAAGCCCTATAATAAACACAGAAAACCAAAAAGCTTACATCTTGTAATGGAGCTATTCTGAATATAACTATATGCTGGAAACTAAAGTACTCTATTACAGACATGCATAGATTTGCATAGACTTCCACAGCTTTCCCGCTCTTGTGAATATTCAATTTTCTACATTTATCATACATATTTACTGCCTATCCCTAATGTCTTTAAGCTTTTTGCCAGAACAAAGGCAGCAGATAGAAGAATTTAACATAGGCTACTATTTGACCAATACTACAGGTATCAGCTATGATGCTTCCTTTGAAAACAAAAGTCAATGCAAATAACAACCCTTAAATAGTTTCACTCTGCACTTCGAGAAAGTTATCAAGGGCAAGACCTCAGCCATGAAGATTAGAGCCAGAGATTAGCTTAGTGCAGGAGCCCTACCTCTAGGACTTCCCCTTCTCAAGTGAAGTAAAACCATGGAGCACGAAGCAAAGGTAAATGGAAGTATCAGGGGCCACGTGAACAATACAGAATGTCCCGCAACAAAATAAGGTCCTGTGCATGCTGGGTCATGTGTGAAGCTTTCTATGAGAAACACTGTCTCCTGATGGAAACTCCAATCAAAAACCTCTTCAAGAACTTTTTCAGCACCGAAAAACGTTTCTTAGTGTTACTGTCATTATTTCCTAGTAAAAGCTACACAGGTTTCTTAGTTTGTGATACAACTATGAATACAAATCAATTCTTACATCAATCAGAAATTGTATTAAGTACCTAGAGATTTTCTCTTACTTTGGGGACTTTAAGATCAGACAAACAAATTATGTTACTTACCATATTCTTTAAAAGTTCAGAGGCTTCCTTTACATTGTTCTTTTTTAAACTGTCAAAGACCAAATCTAGGCCTATTCTAATCAACTCCTCAAGTCGTTGAGCAGAATGACTATTAATCCTAAAGAAAGTCTGTGCCTCTGGTATTTTGTTGTTTAATATGGCATCAGCAATAACTTCCTGGGAAAAGGGGAAAAAATTCCTTTTTATTTCCTTATTATGATTGTCAATATGTGACTTACACATTTATTGAGCACCTACTACAGGACCTTTACTGGAAATCTACTACTGATTTGGGGCTTTGCACAGGGGATATGAAGTGGACTGAAGCACAGACCCTGCTCTCCAGGAGCTTTTAGACTAGTGGAAGACCCACAAATAAAGTGCTGATTATAGACCTGTATAAGGGAGAAGAGACAGATATCCCCGGGAGCTAGAGAGGAGGGTCGAGAAGAGGAGCCCCTAAATAAGAGGGCTGACAAAAAAAGAAAAGGCTTTCTAGTCAAGATGACTAATGAGGTAAAGTTTTGAAGTGTTACATACATATATTAAGAAAAGAGGACAAGCGTTCTAAAAAGAGGGAATATCATTTACGGAGGCATAAAGGCAAGAAACAGCATCAAGTCTTCAGGGAACTCCAAATTAGTCAATATAACTGAAGGAAAAGCTGGGGAGAGTATCATATGAGACTTGAAAGAAAAGCAGAGGTTCCATCATGAAGGGCATTGTGTGTGATAGATTTTATCCTGAAACTTATGTGGAGCCACTGAAGGATCTCAAAAGCAAGCAAGTGATATAATCAGATATACCTATTTTAGGAAGAATATTCAGGCAGCATTGTGGAGAATGGATTGAAAGGGATTTTAGCTCAAGATAGTGAGGCATTAGGTTACTGCAATCATCCAAGTAAGAAGAAATCAAGCACAAACTGAAGACCTAAACCCAAGAGAGAACAGAAAGAAGGCATTCTTAACCTGGGGCTTTAGAGAGGTCTCTAAAACCTGGGGCTTTAGAGAGGTAGAATGTGTACACACACACACACATTAACAGGTAAGTTTTTGGAGACTGAGTCCACAGCTTTCATCAAAGTGGACTGTAACCTCCCCCAAAACTGAAAATCAGTGATTTTGAGTAAAAGGAGCAGGAGATCATGGATGGAGCCTTGGAGGACATTAAAAGAGGAAAAGTAGGAGATGAAACCTGCAAAGAAAACTGTAAAGAGAAACCAAAAAAATGGTAGAAGGAAAATCAAGTAATTTTTGGCCAGAGAATGAATAAGAGATACAGAAAATGTAGTCATACCAGATACTTCCCCCTGTGTCTCCACCCCAAGAACAGCAGTCTTGTGGACCTGGTAACCTCTCAACCATATCACTTTCCCTCTCTATTGATTTTGATCACCTGGGCTAAGCTATTTTGGCATTTGTCTTTCCCATGCCAATACTCTCCATGTGTGTGGAGAGATTCTTCCAATTCCTAATCTAGCACAGTTTGGTTGAATTAACTTCTGCTATAAAATGAAAGGCAAGCAGATAAGTACAGAAAATTTAACTGTCAAAGTCTTAACCAGAATCTGAGATAGGACTCAAATCGAGTATTCTTCCAAGCAGTAATGTCATACAATAAGTTTCCTAAGATCAAATCACCAGCAGCAAATTGATTTATTCAAAGATGACAGAATGCCTAAGTCCAAAGTGCCTGGCCCTAGCCACTGAGGGATTGCTAAGGGAATGACACTTCACATAGGTTTGGGGATGGTGTTTGTCACTAGATCCAAGTGGGCAGATGTGGCATTAAAATGAGCCTGTCTGTGTTCTGAATTAAATAAACAAGCTTGTAGACATAAATTTGGAGTCATGTCCAGAGATTCCCCAAACCGATAAAACCTAAAACCCTTGACAAATGTTCTGAATCACAGGTATAGAGTCTAAATTCTTTTTCTTGTATTGTTTTCTGAGATCCTCTGAATCTGGTAAATAAAAGAATGGATTAATTACTCATATTTACCTCAACGCTGAGTTTCTCCCATATAGTGCTGTCCTTTACCTTTGGGACATTTTCATTTACATCATATTTATCTACAGCATCTGTTAGCTTCCAAGGAAACTTTATCATGAAGGTTCGAAGTTCATTAATGTAGCTGGTCAAAATGCTCACTCCTTTCTGTAGATGTCCATCTAGCTCTATGAAAAACACCAATGTACCAATTTCATATATGTATAAATATGTGTGTGTGTGCGTGTGTAGAAAGAGAATACACTATGAGCTGTTATAAAGAATTCTAGAAAATGTCAAAATTCAAACTCAGTGTTTTCAAAATTTCAGACAAAAAAATCTGAGCGTTTTCCTATTTACAGGTAGCTCTAGGATTTAATATACCCCTTTTTCATAATGATTCATCCTATCTGCCAACTTTCCCAGAATTAGAACCCATTTCATTCACATAATTACACACTGATTTTACCCAACATTAGCAAATGGCACTTCAACCAGCTTATGCTCTGCCATGAAATAGGACCACTTATATCTCTGTCCTGACACATGAATAGGACAACTGCACCCTTCTTTGCTGCTCTTCTTACCTTCATTGTGAACAAAAAGCTCCTTTATTTGTTTGTTAAGGAAGGACAGTGTAAGACTAAGCAATTGTTCTGAGAAGTTTTTGCTTTGGGTTTCAGAATCACTTTCTCTAATTGCTGAGCAAAGTAAATCCAATGCTGGTGTCAGTTCTTCCACATCTGAGAAAGAACCAAGGAAATTAACATGAAGAATACTAGGACACTCCCAATAAAATGAACATATCCAAAAATACCGTGCTGCAATATTTTAAAACATAAAACAAGGACCAATGCATTATTCTCAAAAAACTCACAAAATTTTTATGAAGTCTTACTATCGGCAAACTTTAGTGATTCTCCTTACTACCAGTCATTATTTACTGGTATTACTAGTTAACTATCATTTTGCTGACCACCTACTGTATCTTAAGTATTGTATTTGGTGTTTTATAAATGCTATCTCATTTATTCAACAACCTGAAAGGTCGGTGATATAGCCCCCTTTCTACAGATGAGGAAACAGGTTCAGAGAGAGGATAAATAACTTGCCTAAGCTAATTTGGAAAGTAAGTTGCAAAGCCAAAATTTGAACTTAAATGCCTGTCTGATTCCAAAACCATTCTCTCAAATGTGCAAGTGAAGGCAAGGGGTGTGGGCCCTTGAATCCTCTTGCCAGCTGCAGGCCCTAATGAAGTGATTCCTGTTTATCTCCGCATAAGCTCTAGAATTGTATCTGTGTGAGTGAGGATGATGGGAAATGTGGGTTTTACCCTGGGAGAGCAGGTAAAGCTATTCCCACATTTCTGATTTCCAGATTCATCCCCCTGCCCTTCAGGTGAGAATGAAGTGACTAGAAATCACAGACCACAGGAGGAGTAATGACCAGATAATCACTGATGGAGCCCCACTCATCACCACAAACTAGGCCTTTTTTAATAAATCTGAGCAGATTTTTTTTAAAAATTGGAGCATAAAAAGGGTTAGCAATTCAAGAGGGAGGAGACCAAACTGCACTCAAAAGAGAATGTTTTTGAAATAGAAAATGTTTCTCTACATTCTCAGTGAGACATCAATGGAAAAGGTAGGTTGTCATTTTCTTCATGTAACTAGAGTACAAATCGGTAAAACTGTTCTGAAGGACAATTTATCAAAGTGTTAAGAATTTCAACTGTGTATCTCTTGACTTGGAAATTCCACATCTAGAAATTTATCCCAAGTAACTGTACATACTGTGTTTCCCTGAAAATAAGACCTAGCTGGACAATCAGCTCTAACACGTCTTTTGGAGCAAAATTAATATAAGACTGGTATTATATTATATAAGACCCAGTCTTATATTACAGTAAAATAAGACTGGGTCTTACAGTAATTTTTGCTCCAAAAGACGCATTAGAGCTGATTGTCCGGCTAGGTCTTATTTTCGGGGAAACATGGTATGTGAAATTATACATATACAGCCTTTATAGCACACTGCAAATAGTAAAAATTGGAATCCATATAAATGGCTAAAAGAAGTTTGGTTGGGTAAATTATGGTACAGCCCACAGGATGAAATTCTGTGCCACCATAAATCCTTGTAGGACATTTGGTCCTGTTCAAAACGTCCACGGAGACATTTGGTCCATGCCAACTCGTCTACCCCTTGGACCATGACCAGCTAGGCTACCAAGACAAGAAGGGTTATTATCAGCAATACAGCCCCAACACAATTATTGGACCAACAGAACATGACAGGATTTTTTATGTATTAATCCTGTAAACCAAAAGTATAAATAAATGTGATGGGCTGTTTGAACCCAGGGATGTTTCTTAAGCATGACCACTTGGCACAGATCAAATACACTCATGGAGGTTTCCGACAAGACCAAATTTCAAGAACCTTTCCGCATGGACCAAATGTCTCGGTGGATGTTTTAGACATGACTAAATTTCGAGGAGCTTTTGGCATTGATCAAATGTCTCCATGAACATTTTGGACAGGACCAAATGTCTAGTAATTCCATAAATAATAAGTATATCTATGATTAACTATTAATATATCTATAAATATCATCAAATAAAAAACATGTAAGATTATAAACCTGTATATACAGGGAAAAATATATTTTATTATCTTATGCTTCTGAGGAGAGGATCTATATGACTACCTGGCCCAAGAATAAAAGCTAGCTTTCCTGTTTATTAAAAAAGCCAAAATCTAAAAGGCAGCGGCTGGTTACCTCAGTTGGTTAGAGCACAATGCTCTTAACAACAAGGTTGCCGGTTTGATCCCCACATGTGTCACTATGACCTACGCCCTCCACAAGTAGATTGAAACTACTTGACTTGGAGCTGATGGGTCCTGGAAAATCACACTTAAATAGATAAAAGTTAAAAAAAAAAAAATAGCCAAAATCTTGAAAAGTGTTGGCAGTGTAGCAGAAGAGTCAGGCTGAAAATTCTTGTATGTCCCAATCCATAACTCAATCAGCTGCACTGTCACTATACATCTCAGACAGTCGCAAGGGTAGGCAACTTTGCAAATGAATTTTATTCTCTTTTGAATAAAAATTTCTTGAATTTGAAAGATCATCTCTTCCTTGCATACTAAGAGTGTAAAGCACATTACAGGCAGGAGGATATGAACATAAACACCCCACTTAGAATAAGAACATTTACAGATTCTCACAACTCTCTCAAGTTTCCACAAAGCATATAAAATCTCATGACTGAGTTTTTAGCAAGTAAATAAGTCATAGGAAAACACAATAATTGGAATGATTAAAAAGATAAAATGATAAGTACAAATGTAGACATATTTATTCTACTTACTTCTTAAATATAAATGGGATGGAAAGTGATCAAACTGATCAGGTACACAAGATTTTGAGGATGGATTTAAAAGATTTTCCTTGCTCTTCAAAAAGAAATCTACTGTGTCCAGCTGACGATTTTCTATCCCGGCCTGAAATCAGAGAAAATCCGAAAAAAATTACAATAGAAAAAAATCAGGATACAGTTTTTAAAAACTTCAGAACTTAATGTACTGAGACTGGAGGAGACACAGCTATGTTTATCTTACAGGAGTACCTGGGTTCTTGTCAGGATTCTGAAAATGACTAATTATGTAATCTGGGTCAAGTCTCTGTAACCTTTCCGAACATCAGTTTCTGCTTCAGTAGAAACAAGAAGTTAGAGTAGAAAACCATTCCAGCTCTACTGTTAATTCCAAAACCATTCAAAGCTAGGTACTTGTGGATCACCCTTACAAGTAAGTTATAGCCTATTTGAATTAAAATGTTAAAGCAATATGATATAGCGTTAACAAGAGCAGGCTAAAAACAGACTCCCATTTCTGACTAGGCATCTCGATTTAAAAAAATATGTATGTGAGTGGGTGTGTGTGGGGGTGGGTGTGTGTGTGTGCGCATGCTCAGTTGAACAGGAAAGAGAAAAATTCTCAGGAGATTAAAAACAAGGAGAAAAATCCAGAAAAGTGAGCTCTAAAGCCAACTGCTGCCTGAAGGCATCTGCAGATCTCTCACCGACTAAAGCAAGGGTTGGAAAACTAAAGTCCACCAATAAAATCCAGCCATTGCCTGTTTTTGTAAATGAAGTTTTAAGGGAACACAGCTACAGCCATGCACTTCATTACTGTCAGTGGCTACAAAAGCACAACTGATTATTTGTAACAGAAACCACATGGCCTGCAAAGCCTAAAATATTTATTATCCGGCCTTTATAGAAAAAGTATGCTACTACTGGTCTAAAGCACTGTGAGTAAAAATCACCTGAAGAGCTTGTTAAAATGTGGATTACTGAGCCCTGCCCCCAGAGTTTCTGATTTTGTAGGTCTGGCCTGGGGCTTGATAATCTGCATTTCTAATAAATTCCCAGGTGATGGTGATGCTGCTGCTCTGGGGACAACACTGTGAGGACCAATGGGCCAAAGTTCTGGGTGTTACCAGAGTAGGTAGGCTGAGGTGAGAGGTACTGGGGGAAGTTATGTATGGAGGAAGGAAAGAGAATAAACCTAGGGTCCATGAAAAGTGACTCTCTCTGAAAAAGGCTGAAGTCGAAAAATCACTGACCCGAGAAGAAGAACATCAACAAACTATGTCTTTGCTCTGTGTGGTAGAAGGAAAAACTGAATTACATATGATTAAACAAAAGACTATTCTTGTTCTTAGGAGGTACACAAGCATGCTAAAGTACTTGAGTGAAGAATTATAAAGTTTGCAACTTTCAAATGGTTTGGCAAAAATTAAGTAAACACACAATTAAAACAAATAATGAGATATTAGGTTGCTGCAAAAAGGGGACTTAATCTTATAAAATTAAGTAATCTTAATGCAAAAAGGGAATTTAATCTTATAACATTAAGTAATCTTATAAAAATTAAGTAAACACAATTAAAACAAATAATGAGATATTAGGTTGCTGCAAAAAGGGAATTTAATCTTATAAACATTTTCTTAATACACACACACACAACTGAATAATGAGATATTACAAGTATTCTTTAGGTTGCTGCAAAAATAATTGCAGTTTCAAAGGTTAAAAATAATTGCAAAAGCTGCAATTACTTTTGCACCAACCTAATAGCAAAAACGTTAAACAGTTGGTGAATGTAGATGAAGGATAAATGGATTTTCACTTTACTATTTTTTGCAATTTTTCTGTAAATTTGAAAATTTTCCAATTGCACATTTAAAAACAATGACCAAACAGTAATTCTAAAAATAAAAATTATAAAAATTGAAATTATATACTCAATGGATGTATTTAATAGATTAGACATATCTGAAAACAGAATTAGTGAGCTAGAAGAAATGAAAAAGTTATCCACAAAGTAACAGACTCATAGAGGTTAAGAGAAATAAAGGAGAGTATGGAAAGTCTACTTCTGATTGAAGTACCAACTGCAAAGCAGACATTTAATTTTCAAGTACATGGAATATTTATAAAAACTGAGTACTTACTAGGCTAGAAACTGAGTCTCAACAAATTTTAAAGATTTTCATATAGACCAATATATTCCCAACTCAGGACCATGACTCATTAGTGAGACATAAAATCACAGTGGAACTGTAGAACACTAAGAACAAAAAGTTCACAAAAGCAGCCTGAAGGGAGGAAAAAAAAAAAAAAAGACTACCCTCAAAAGAACAACAGCTGACTTCTCAATGACAATGAAATCCAGAAGACCGCGTTTCCCCCAAGAAGACCTAGCCAGACCATCAGCCCTAATGCGTCTTTTGGAGCAAAAATTAAATACAAAATAAGACCGGGTCTTATATTAATTTTTGCTCCAAAAGACGCATTAGGGCTGATGGTCTGGCTAGGTCTCATTTTCAGGGAAACACGGTAGTCCAAAGTGATCATGATTGTGCTGAAAGAAAACAACTGCCTACCTAGAATTCCATACTCCAAAAATATTTCAAAAATGACAGCAAAATAGACATCATTAAATAAAAACTGAATGTTCACCAGCACTCAGTTCATCACTAAGAAGATTTTAAAGGATACACTTCAGGCAGAGGGAAGGCCTAAATGTGAGGAGAAATGAAGAGAAAAGAAAATATATAAGGTCTATATAAAAAGAAAGAAACCTAAATACATAATAATGATGTTTAACGTGGTTTAAAAAACACAATAACACAAATAGGGAAAGAGTACATAAAGTTAAAGCATTTAATGGCTTTCTATTATCCAGAAGGGTAAAGTTGTTAACTTTGGAATTAATAATTTAAATAAGCATATTATATGTCCTAGGATATCTTCTAAAAGAACATAAACTGAGTATTCAATATCCAAGTTAGTAAAGGGTTAGGAGCTTCTGGGGTGCTAGTAATGTTTTATTTCTTGACCTAGGTGATGGTTACAAGAATTTTTACTTTGTAATTATTTGTTAAACTCTACATGTATTCTGTAATTACTTTTTAATATGTTATATTTCATCATAAAATAAAATTGATTAATGTGGTTTATTACAGTAATAGACAAAAGGAGATGATTCATATAATTATCTCAATAGAGTCTGAACAAGCAGTCAATAAAATTCAATACCCATTCAGGATAAAAACTTATAGCTGGGAAAAAAGGGAATTTAATCTTATAAACGTTTTCTTAATACACACACACAACTGAATAATGAGATATTACAAGTATTCTTTTTTAAAATCAGGAGTAAGATAAGGATGCCCACTATTAACTTCTGGGTCTATTATACTAAAGGTTCCAGCAGCAAAATAAGGCAAGGAAAAAAAGTAAAAAGGATTTGAAGAGAAGAAACCAAATTGTATTATTTTTATGTTAAATGTAGTTAACTATATAGAAAACTTCAATTAAATTTAACAGGTAAGTTATTAGAATTAATAAGAGAATTTAGCAAATTTGTTAGATACAAAAATCAATATATAAAAGTTAACTGTATTTCTGTATACTAACAAAATGTAAATTAAAAATATACCATTTATAATAGCTATATACAGTATTTAAATACAAAATATACTATTTTAACATATAGTACTTAAATATAAATATATATGCACATATATTTAAATATACATAGTATTTCAATATAAATATACACACACCAAAAATAAAGCTAACAGGTATCAAGCTCTTAATGTAAAACTTGTAATGTGTTACTGAACGACATTAATAAAGACCTAAAAAAATGGGGAGAAATATTATATTTGTGGATAGGATGATTAAATATCCTAAAGATGTCAATTCTTTCCAACTTTATACATAGATTTAATAAAATTCTAATAAAAATCCTAACAACTTTTCATGTAACTTGATAAGCTGATCCTAAAATATGGAAGAGGGTTGAGAGAGAGAGAATAACAAAAACATCCTGAAGAATAAAATGAAGGATTTATAATTAAGACAGGATGAAATTGCCCCAGGGATAGACAAAGACCAATGGAACAGAATAGAGCCCAGAAACAAACTCATGCATATATGGAAACTTGACAAGACATTTCAGATCAGGAGTAAAAGGACTTTTGAAAAAAAATGGTGCTGAGACAAATGGTAATCAATATGGGGGAGGGGGTATAGGTCCCTACCTCACACCATGCATAAATATAAGTTCCAAAGGGAAAGGATTTTGAAACTTAGGAAAAAATATAAAAATATCTTTATGATTTCAGGATAGACGTCACAAGCTACAAAGGAAAAGATGAAACTACATTACAACTTAGAACTATATTAAAATTAGAGGCTCCATGAAGAAAATAAAAAGCCACAGATTGGAACATATTCACCACAAACAGATTTATAGGTAAGAAAATCCTTTGTTATAAGGATTGGTATCTAGAATATATCAAACCCTATAAAACACTAAGAAAAAGACAAACACACCAAGAGATAAATAGGCAAAAGTCTTAAGCAATCACTTTACCACAGAAATCTAATGTCACATATATGGACTATATATATATATATGTATATTCAACCTTAATCAGGGAAACGCAAATTAAAGCTCATCATACCATCAGATTGGCAAAAATTTTTTAATTCTGGATATGCCAAGAATTGGCAAAGACACACAACAATGAGAACTCACACACACTGCTGGTGAGAGCATATACTGATAAAACAACTTTGGAAAACTACAGTATTATCTAGTAAAGTTAAAGGTGCACATGGCCTATGACACAGCAATTGTACTACTGTAGTTGGTGGTCACGCAGGGTAGTCATGTAGTCACCAGAACCCGCAGCTGGGAAGAACAATCTTGAGCCACATCCCTGGGCCAACAAACAATGAGCAGACAGAACCATAATTACAAAAGAGACAAGTGGGCGCAAGGAAAGTTTCTGAAGTTGTGCACGCACATTAGTTAAAAGAGCTGTCCTAGAGTTAACTTTCCTCATTGTAAAAAACACTCACCTAGGTGAAGATTTAAAATGCTAGTGAGACACACAATGCACGAAATAGCATATAGGTACAGCTGCCTCAACATACTTTGTAGAGGGAAATGGGAAGGGGTGGTCCCTAACTCCAAGAGCCCATAAAACCGCTGTGCCTGTAAGCCTTGGAGAGCCACATCAATTCTCTTTCACAGTGTGTTCCCTTAGTGCATCAAGCTTTCACTTTAATAAACCTTTCTCTCTGTGAAACTGTTTCTCCCACTCTTTGATTTCTCTCCTGAGAGGGGCAAGGACCCCTGCTCCAGTCAGTACCACTACTACCACAGAGAAACTCTGGCACAGGTGCTACAGTAGATATGTAAGAAACTGTTCATAGAAGCATTGTTTATAACAGCAAACAATTGGAAATAAGCTTATGTTGGATAAAGACATATTCATATAATAAGATGCTACACAAGGGTGAAACTGAATCCCAAAAAAATCATGTTGAGTGGGGGGGAAAAAGCAAGTCCCAAAAGAATATAGTGATTCTATTTTACACAAAATTCAACAATAGCTAAAACTAAATAGCATTATTTGGGGATCCACTTACATGGAGTAAGATAAAGAAAAGCAAGGGAATAATTAAAATTGTGGAGAAAAGGGAACGCTTGTGCACTGTTGGTGGGATTGCAGACTGGTGCAGCCACTATGGAAAACAGTATGGAGGTATCTCAAAAATCTGAAAATGGAACTACCCTATGATCCAGTAATTCCTCTCCTAAGTATCTATCCGGAGAAATCCAAAACTCCAATTCAAAAATCTTTATGCACTCCTATGTTTATTGCAGCACTATAAACAATAGCCAAGACATGGAAACAACCGAAATGCCCATCGGTAGATGAATGGATTAAGAAACTGTGGTACATTTATACAATGGAGTATTACGCAGCCATAAAGAAGAATGAACTCTTACCATTTGCAACAACATGGATAGACCTAGAAAACATTATGTTAAGTGAAATAAGTCAGACAGAGAAAGACAAATACCATATGATCTCACTTACATGTGGAATCTAAAGAAAAGAATAAGTGAGTGAACTAATCAGAAACAGTTTTGAAGACAAAAAGGAAAAACTGAGGGTTGCTAGATGGGAGGGGGGTGGGGACAAGGGGGAAGGTGAGGGGATTAGAAAACAGTCGGTAACCACAAGATGGCCATGGGGTTTTGAAAATTAATTTGGGGAATGTAATCAATAATGTTGTAAGATTTTGTAGGGTATCCGATGGAGACGTGTCCCATTTGGGAGACCACCTCAGGGATGATGTAGATGCCTGATCACTGCACTGTATACCTGAAGCTGAACAATAATGAATGCCAACTATAATTTTATATATATATGTATATGTATATGTATATATATGTATGTATATACTTACAAGAAGCGGAGTACCACATTAGGAGTAGAGACAGTGGAAATGTAATGGCTGTGTGCGATGTCAGAGGGATAGTGGATGGGGGGAGGGGGGTCCACACAGTGTGAGGGATATAAATGATAAACGTCTAAGTATTACTTTGTCTTGTGAACCTAATAAAAAACTAATAAGAAACTAATAAAAAAAAAGTCAAAAAAATAATAATTAAAATTTTCAGAATGGCAGTTCACTCTGAGGCTGGGCAAGGTAAGGGAGTAGGATGGGGCGGGGTGCATATTCAAAAACATTGCTGATAATCTAGTTCTTGCCTGGATGGTAGGTACAAGAATATTTGTTTTATAGAAACAGACTTATAGATACAGAGAACTGATGGTTACCAGATGGGAGGGGGTTAGGCGGCTGCGTGGAAAAGGTGAAGGGATTAAGAAGTACAAATTGGTAGTTACAAAATAGTCACAGGGATGTAAAGTACAGCATAGGGAATATAGTCAATAATATTATAACTATGTATAGCGCCAGGTGGGTATTAATTGGGGGATCACTTCATAAATTATATAAATGTCTAACCACTATGCTGTACACCTGAAACTAATACAAAATATTAAATATCAATTAAAAAAAACAATGAGATACAAAAAAGGACTATTTGTTTTATTATGGCTATTGTTAATCACTCAAATCATACATATTCACTCATTTGTATGTGCGGGGGAGACTAAGGCAAAAACAATGCTGTATGTACCAGGCATTTCTAATTAAACTCACACATATGCACACACATTGTGTAAGGGCCGAGGCTCTGCAATCACACTGCCTGGCACCACCACCTACTGTCCATGGATATCTGAATTAGATTTCCTAACCTCTATGTTCCCTCATCAATAAAAAGGGAATAATAACTGTATTTGCCCATAGGGTCATAAGATTAATAAGATAAAACCTGATTATTAACATCAATATTTAGGAAAAAACAAGTCAAAGAAAATAACCCTGCTATAGTAAATATGATTACTTCTGGATAACAGATTTATAGGTAACAAATTTTCTTTTTTTCCCTATTACTCAAATTTTCGACAATGATATTTTGTAATATATAAAAGTAAGTTTTTCAACATTTGGTGCTGGAACAACTGAATATCCACATGCAAAAGAATGAAGTTGGATCCCTTCTTCATTCCATATACAAAAATTAATCGAAATGCATCAGAGACCTAAATGTAAGAGCTAAAACTATAAAACTGTTATAAGAGTAAAACTTCATGACCTCAAAATAGGTCATGATTCTTATATATGACACCAAAAGCACAAGTGACTTAAAAAAGTGAATTGACTTCATCAAAATTAAAAACTTTTTGGTTTCAAACACCACTGAGAAGATGAAAAGACAATCCACAGAACGGGAGAAAATATCTGCAAATCATATAGCTCA
The DNA here is from genome assembly GCF_964194185.1 of Rhinolophus hipposideros. Classification (NCBI taxonomy): domain Eukaryota; kingdom Metazoa; phylum Chordata; class Mammalia; order Chiroptera; family Rhinolophidae; genus Rhinolophus; species Rhinolophus hipposideros. The sequence goes on from NC_138051.1 coordinate 40,907,235, forward strand.
TAAAGGTCTAGTATCGGAACATATAAAGGACTCTTAGAACTCAACAATAAAGACAAATAGCAATTAAAAAATAGACAAATGATCTAAACATATTTCCGAAAAATATACAAATGGCCAATAAGCACATGAAAACATGGTCAATATCATTAGCCATCAGGAAATAAGATACTGTTTCACTTTGACTTCACAACAACTAGAACGGCTATAATAAAAATGGTGGACAAAAGCAAGAGTTGAGGATGTGGAGCTGCTGGAACCCTCATATACTGCTGGTGGGAATGGAAAATAGCACAGCCACTGTGGAAAAGTTTGGTGGCTCTTCAAAAAGTTAAATGACTCAGTAATCCTACTGTTAACTGGATACCCAAGAGAAATGAAAACATACTGTGATACAAAAACATGTACAACAGTGTTCACAGCAGGATTATTCACAACAGCCAAAAAGTGGAAATAACCCAAATATCCATCAACTGATAAATGGGAAAACAAAATGTGGTATATTCATATAGTGGAATATTATTCAGCCACAAAAAAGGAATGAAGTACTGACACGTGCTACAACATGAATCTTGAAAACATGCTAAGTGAAAGAATCCAGTCACAAAAAACCACATATTTAAAAATTCCGTTTAGCATTAATGAATGCCAACTATAATTTTATATATATAATGTGATGGTTCAGTGTGAGGTCGGAGGGATAGTGGATGGGGGGAGGGGGGTTCACAATATGAGGGATATAAATGATGAACGTCTAAGTATTACCTTGTTTTGTACACCTGAAACTAATAAATAAATTAATTAAAACAAAAAACAACAAAAAAAACCAAATATGATTTATAATTACTCCAAAGAAAATAAAATGCTTAGATATAAATTTAAACAAACAAAAATAAATAAATAAATAAATAAATAAATAAATAAATAAATAAATAAAAATTCCGTTTATATGTAATGTCCTGAATAGGCAAATCCAGACACAGAACGTAGATTAGTGTTTAGCACTTAGGGGCCTCGAGGAATAGGAAGTGACTGCTAATAGGTACAGAGTTTCTTCTCGGGGTGATGAAAACGTTCGGGAATTAGACAGTAGTGATTGTTGTGTAACTCTGAATATACTAAAAATTACTGAAATGTACACTCTAGATGTGTGAATTTTATCTCAATAAAGCGGTCATTAAAAAAACTGGCACATTACATTATTAACTTCCAGTTCTTGACCTTCCAGGGGCTATGTGTATAGCAGAAAATGCCTAACTTTGATTTTAGCTCCCGTCTTCTTAGTATGGCTGTGGGCCACTTACTCAACCATAATGAGCCTAAGTTTTCTCACCTGTAAAATGAAATGAATAAAAACTACCCAATGCCATCTCATATTTTAGGACAAAATTAGATAATACATATAAAGGAGTGTTTGTGAACCAGAAAATGCTATATAAATTCAGGTGCTGATGCTGCTACAGCTGGATTGTTCTATAGAAGAGTAGGGACTATGAGGTAGGAATAAAACATCACTCCTGTTCAAGCTTTCCATAACTTGCTCCTACTTCATTTCCGCTTATTGTTGCCTTCATTTCTTATAACTTTTTCTTCCTTAAATAGTATATAACACAATCTTATACTTTTTAAAGCCAAAAAGGGTAAACTGCTAAGCAGAGTTAGGGTAATAAAATACCCAGAACTAAGCAAATGGAAGGGTAAAGGCTATTTTTGCTGCTAAAGTTCTTTTTGCTGCTAGCTTAAACGACTTCTCTCAAATCTTCTAATAAGAGTAGATGACAGAAAATAAGCAACGTTCTACAGACATTGAATTCTGTTACCTCTAGTGCATGTATGGGGATTGAGCACCTCCCCCAACCATTGAGATGGCAAAGCAAGTCCACAGTGCTGGCACTTCCATGGATCATTAGTCTATTTAAAAACTCCTCTTGAGTCAAACCAAACAAAATCAGAGAGAGTCCATTTTCTACAGGAAAAATAAAAGTTAGCTTTAATAAATTAGTAGGACTAAGGTTTCAGGATTATGGCAGGAGATAATTTCTAATTACCCAATACCTCAGCACTATAATTACAAACATATATAGGACACCAGGTACTATTATGACCTTAATTCATCATGATTTTTCAATGTCTTTAAAGAAGAGTTCTATATTTTAAACATTGATCATTAAGGCAAACTCTCCTAAGAATGCATTCTATGAAGTAGCACTAAATTTCACTTTTCTACTTTGTATTATCTTGCACAATCAATACTTGGAAACTATTTACAGAGATGTCACATTTCTGATTTACTAAAATAAAACAATTAACAGCACGCTCCTGACACACAGAAATACATGATTACCAAAACTAGGGTACTGAAGATACACATAGTTCTATCACAACATTCAGTAGTTTTGTAGGAGGTATGGCATAAATGCTGAATGAATGTGTATCTAAAAATATCAAACCCAAATGTCTACAGGGACCAAGTAGGTGGTGACAGACGTGCAAGAGAAACCTAACCAGAAAGAAAATGTCTCACCTAAGAGAACTGAAATTCAGCTCCAACTCATAAATTACTCTGCAGGAATGCAGGTCCAGTATTGCCAGATCTTATAATTTCTCAGTAATAGCTGGAAATCCAGATTTTGTGTGAAATCCTCTAATTTTACATTTATAATAAATAAAATCTTATTTAAAAGCATAAATAGTACAAGTCAAACAAAATAAATGTTCAGTTCATATGTGGCCCACAAACAACCAGCTTGCAACCTTTGCTTGTCCAGACCAAAGTAAAGATGTCCCGGGTTAAAACCAACCTTTATTACTCCTAAACTTTCTCTTAGTATCTTAGCATTTAGCTGAGCAGAAATCATATGAGAAAACATTACCACTAGTAACACCAAAGGTCATCTGTGAAAGATTATCATTTAGAGGACAGAACAGGCACTAATGCAACCAGGGCAACAGAAGTAAAATACACATTTCCCAGCAATGGACTTCAACCCAATACAAGACATTCTCACCTGTCAAAATAAAGCACAGTTGCTGGTCTCCACTATTGTCTATAGGAATACACTTTTGGCCAGGGGAAAAGCACTGTATGCCCTGGGTTTCCAAATCCCAGAGGACAACGGTGCAGCCCATCCTTTCCACTGTCCCAGTAAACAGTGCAGTGAATCCTGTCACAGACACACATCTAAGCTCGATGGGTTCTTCCTGTTCACTGAAGTGCATTATTTTCCATGCTCTTCCTGGATCACTGGTCTTGGCATGATCCTTCTGGGACAAATTATACTGACTGTGAATTATGTCCTGTGGAGTGAAGGCCCAGGTTGGCACACTTGTACTGTGGTTATTGGATTCAAGGGACTCCAAGTGCAAAATATCCTGGAACCATGGAGCACAATGGTTCTCCCATTTGGAGCTCTTTATTGCTTCATTCAGTGACGATAGCTGGGCTTTCCAAGACCTGGAAGATAGGGTAGAGCTCACACTTGTTACAAGTGAAAGGAACTAAGTAAAATACTAAACCAGGAACAAGCTGTACTTAAAAAAAAAAGTGTCCACCTCTGATTTTTAGTGAAAAGGTATAACGTAAGCAAGACAAAAAGGGAAATGACAAAATAAACCCAGAAGGACGGTTTCTGTACCTATCCACTTGGAAGGAAAACTTGGTCAGTTTCATGCTGTAGTCAGAATTAACAGGATCGTCTTCATCTATGCCCGCAGGGCCTTCAACAGGAATGTCAGCTCTAGTTCTTTCACACAGTAGGTGTCCTGGGTGTTGCCTACATTTCAAAATAATAGCCATGGTCAAAAATGATGATCAAACCCATATCTGTGTTACTACTGCTTCTGTTAAAAACTGAGAGGGTGTTAGGGGGTGTGTCACAGAGAAGGAACAGTATAGACAAAAAGTTATCCTGAATAGGACTCCTTCTTATCTCCATCACTTAGAGCAGAATGACAAAGTCAACCTTAAGAATTTAACCCATTTGTAACTATGTATAGTGATGATGTTGGAGTTATGTGATCATTTTACAATATATATATATAGAGTTATGTTGTACACCTGAAACTAATATGTCATGTCATATTAGTTATATGACATGACATATAACTTATATGTCATGAGGTTTAATTATACCTCAATTAAAAAAAAGAATTTGACCCTTAAGGGCAGAGTGAGATTTATAAAAATATGAGCATTTGTCTACTATATTACAGATGTTGTGATAAAAACTTTATATAAATTATCTTATTTAAGCCTTTCAACAACCCTATGAAGTAAATATATCCCCATTTTATAGATATGGAAACTAAAGCTCAGAGAAATAGCGGAGCTAGATTTGAACCAGGTCAATGTGACTATAAAGGTTTTTAAGCACTCACTATACCACCACCACAAAGATGATTTAGGCTGAGACAGGGAAATACATAAAAACTAGGAAGGCAAAATGAGCGTGGGTGGAGGTGGGAGAGTATATGCAGAAAGAGGGCTGTCACATTTGAAAAACACAAGGAAAGCTTGGGTGGCTAAGCATAGTGAATGAGAAGCAAGGTGGTATGAGATGAAGCTGGAGAGGTTGGCAGGAGACAGATGGTGAAGGGCTTTATGGGTTGTTATGAAAGATTTTTAGTTTTTATCTTGGGGGGAGAAGGAAGCTAAACGGGTTTTAAGCAGAAAAGTGATATGATCAGATGCAGAAGAGTAGCTGGGGGGAAAGGGAGGCATTTAAATCCTAGGAGCACTTAGTTAAATTATTAACTATTAACCCTTTCAACAATTTGAAGGTAGATTCAACAGATTTGTTGAGATGAAGTTAAAGAAGGCCCTGTGACAATGAGAAAGGATGATACGTGGAGAAGGTATATACCCTGTTCCCAGATGTACCTGGCTATACGTCTGATAAGATGGATTTTAACATCACTCTGGTTACTCTACAGAAGATGAATGTGAAGGGGTAAGAACAGATGTTATGCTTGTTCAGGTAAGTGGTAAGAGTGGCATGGATCAGAAGATGACAGGGGACTTAAGAAAATTAAACAGGTTCAAGAAACATTTAGAAGGTAAAATGGCTAGGACGTGGTGATTAACTGGATGTGGATCTAATACTTTAAGAGGTTGGAAATATCAAAAAAAGAGGAAATGGAAAACAGTCCCCGAGGAGGGAAGAAATGGGATCCAGAGCATACAGAAGGATGGGGCTTTCATAAGAAGAGGGGAATCCCACTGATGTAATAGGAGGGAAGACACAGAAAATGGGTACAAGAAAGTGGGTTTGTAATTTAATGTGAGAAACCAGAGGAGCTCCCATTAGATGGGTTTTACTTCCTTTATAAAGCAGGAGGCAAAGTGATCCAAGAAGTTGGGGGTAAAGAGATGAATAAATGTTTAAGGAAAATGGACACTTAACAACAGCGTTCTAAAGAATGGGCTCATGAAAAAAATAATTGTAAAATTTCCAAGTAATATTGAGAGACCAGTTGAAGATCATGAATGTGAACTTACAGTGGTATCAATTTTTCTTTGTGGTGTCCTCATAAGCGCTTAGTTGCCTGGGTGCAGTGACAGTAAAAATGCAGAATAAAAAAAAAAAGATTTTTGTCAGACCAAGTGTTACCAGGAGCAAGAGTTTAGAGGGCATGTAAGACAGTGACTGAAATTATACGTCACAGAACCCATGCTGGAAAGGGAGGGAAGTAAAGAAAGGAAGGGCCTGAAGAGTGAAAGGTCAAAGATTGGGAATTCCAATGAGGTCAAATGACTGGTGAAGTGGGGGTACTTGAGTAAGTGAGCTGGAAAGTTTGGGAAGCTGTAGTCAGAGAGTGAGATGTGTAGAATAGTGATTTGGGGAAGGAGCAGTTTCAAATAATGACAAAGCCCAAGGCATGACTATGAGAATGGACAGCTAAGGTAAACTGGAAGAAAAAGTCACCGACAATGAACTGAGAGAATAAACCATGGGTTTGAGTTTTTAAGGAGCTTACAAGCTCTATGTGAAACATGAAAAAAATAGGGAAATCATACAAGACTATACAATTAAGTGCTAAATGGCAGTTCAAAGCAGAAGTGCTACAGAAGTTGAAAGAGGAGAAAAATTATACAATGAATATAAAATTACAAGAGGAAGGGGTTCTAGTAAGGAAAGCCTTCGTTACAGAGGTGAATCTCAAAGGATGAACAGGACTTAATCAAATGAAAAGGACTGGCATTCTGTATCAGGGGAAGGAAGAGCTAGAGGCAGGAGGCAGGAAAGACAAACACTTTTAGATTGCAGAGCACATTTATCAAATAAAACATGCAGTCAACTCCAGAGAAATTATACTAATTAAAGAGCATTTATGTAAACAATTAATAAACAGAGCTCACTCATTTAGCTGGACAGGACAGATCCCTAAATTTACTGCAGGGAACAGAACAGTAGTTCTTCTTTTGCTGATGTTATAGCAGCCGAGTTCAATGAAATTTTTCAAAGGAATGTGCCTGGTGCCCTCTTCAGAGTTGTCTTGGAGTGTTGCCAAAACATTCAAAGGACTAAAAACCTACATTCAAGGCTCAGAGTAGCTGAGTAGGCTTTCCTCTCTCTTCGCCTGTCAAATTGTTTTCCAATTGTTTTTACTGAAGATTAGGAGGTAATTAGACACACAACATATATTTTAGTCAGTAAAAATGGCCTACTGATAAATAAGGATACAATCTGAGAACGTGCTAATCATCCCTGCTCAAACATTTAAAAAAAGAAAAAAAATGAAAAAAATATGACAGTAGTGAGTTGTTCTGGTAGGTACGTGAAGATGAATTTATCCTTTTTTTTGTGATCCAAACAATAAGGAATAAAACCCATCAAAGTGCATTCCAATTACCCAAAGTGCATTCCAAATACAAAGATTTGTTTATCTCATTCATATTAAGTTAGGACCAAAAATCCTAATTGTTTTGAATGTCCCTACATAGTGAGAGTCCTAAATGTGGACCAGCCTACTTTTAGATAAGCAACTTCCAATATATAGGCGTGTGTGTGTGTGTGTGCGCGCCACACGCATACATGTAAACACATACACACTCCTCAAACATTATAAAATCAGAAGCAACTAGAATACTATCTAAATCAAAAAGCAACACAAATAAGCACTCAATTTTTATTAACATATTTAAATAGCCAAAAGTATGGGCTCTCCAAGAGAAACACCTGGTGAAATCCTGAGCTGGAGAAAGTTAGTATATCTCGTCAAACTCCTTTAAGAGATAAGTAATCTCCAAGGAAGCCAGGACCCTGAGCCACATAAGAATTCTAACACAGAGTAAATGCCATTTCTCTTCTATTCTTATGTGGGGCAAGAGGTGAATAGATAATGTATAATAGCCAAGGGCTTTTAAAATTGTGATTGATTACATTTTTCCTTACCTGATGACATGAGCCATATATAACATCAAAATCAAAATTTTGGTATACATCCAGAAACAAAAAGGCAACTGGTGGTCATTTGCATACATTATACATTAACAACCTCACTATGTAGTAGCTAGAACATGATCTAACTGAATAGAGGAAGAAAACTAGTATTAAAAAAAACAAAAACCTAGGGCCCGCCCAGTGGCTCAGGTGGTTGGAGCGCCCTGCTCCTAGCGACTGACTGCCTCAGCCAGGGTGGCGGGGAGCACACGGCTCATAATACCAGCATGTGCCAGGGAGCTGTGTCCTACACAACTAGACTGAGAAACAACGGCTTGAACCGGAGTTGGGGGGGGTGGGAAGAGGCGGAAGAAGGGGGTAAAAAGAAACCTAACAAGTCCATTTTTATGCTCTTATGGCTCCAATTATTTACCTCAAATTAGAGACTGCAGTAATCTACATACCTGAAATACAGATTTAAGTTAAGAGCAATTGCAGAGTTGGAGGAGTTGACAATCACTACAACATCTAGGTCTTGAGACACTTTCAGTGAAGTAAAGGAAGACATCTTGGCTGGCTCCTGTTGCTGCTCATTACACATATCTTCTTGGTGAAGTGCTAAGTCCACACGAGCTACCTGTGTACTCTCCACAATGTCAAAAATGTCTTTGAGTTAGAGTTAAAGAAAATGCCAGTTTTAAGTATGCCTAACCATTTAAACCACAGGATAGCTATGGCCTTCATTGCTCCACCTTGTAGGTATAGTAACAGGACACTGAGTTTGCCCCGTCACAGTAACCAAATGACTATGAAGTTGGTGGCCCAATAAACAACCTGATGGAGTTCATTCAACTTGCTGAATACCGCTCTGTGCCACTCCCTGAGACACTGGTAATACTCTCCACTACTGTTCTACAACAGTGCTGTCCAAGAGAAATATAATATGTGAGCCACATTTGTCACTATAAATTTTCTGGGAGCCTTATTTAAAAAGTAAAAGGAAACCAGTAAACCTAATCTTAATATATTTTATTTAATGTATTCAAAATATCATCTCAATATGTAATCAATATAAAAAAATTGAGATAATTTCCATCTTTTTCTCATAAAGTGTGCAAAATCTGGTATTTTACACCTATAGCATATCTTAATTTGGACACTAAATTTTCACTGAAAATAAATTATCTGTATTTAGATTTCATAAAATTTACATTCGAGAACTTGGAACAACCAAAGTTGTTCCAAACATACTTAAAAGTTCTCCAATAGCTGAATTAAACATCACCTTTTAAGTCTGAAGTAATTAAATAGAATTAAGAATTTAGTTCCCCAGTCATGCTAGCCAATTTCAAGTGTTCAAAAGCTACATATGCCTAGTGTTATGTTGGACAACACAGTTCTACAACCTGGCAACAAAAATGAAGTTAATCCAATAATTTATAACACTTTACGAAAGAAGTTTTAACATAGGCTAATATATCTAAAATAGAAAAAGTATTCCTTAATTTAGAAATGAAAGCTGCAAAATCACATAACAGGTCATTTTTCAAGCCTTTGAAATAATTTTGCTGATGACCTATGGATCTGCTACAGACAAAAAGAACCCAGAATATTTTCCAAAAATAAATTAAAAGTGGTTAAGCAAACCATATGATTCACTAATATGATTGAATCATTACCAGTAAGAGGTGGATTATATTCATACATGAAAATATAAGTATCATATCATAAGCAGTCATCTAAATCCTTCCTGGAACAAGCACATAGTAGATATTTAATAAGCATATCTGAATAAATGGGTAATGCAAAGCATATATAATTTTAAAAGAACACAACTAAGTTGGGTAATTATGACCAGTAAAAAACATATGTATACACTGGATAATAGTTGAATGGAATATAAAGTAATATAGTTAAGTATTTTAAGTACATGAAGATCTTTTTCCCTGAAAAGTTTTACTGAAAAACTAACCATTTATCGACACCCCAGTTCCCTAAAACTAAAAGCCTAAAAGGGTTCATCTTTCTAGGTAGTCTCCTCCACTGTATATCAACATCTTTACCAGCAAGGATACAGATCCAGCCTAAACTGCTCAAAACAAAAAGAATTCCTCTGCAGAGCTGCGTGTCAATAATCCTGTCCACTGCCTGTGCAGGCAAGGGTAACGTGAAACAGTTAAGTACTCTAATCTCAGCATCTCTTTCAGGAAATATAATGCGTAGGACGATACATTTGTTGATGAACAGTAATGATGTGTTATCGTGAAATGACAGAATTCGCAAAGATAATAAGGAAGTACCTATGAAACAAAAGAACATTATTTCCAACTCATTGGTCACGATTTTACAATGGGTAAATTTGATTTTGTAGACATAACACAAACAGGTAAAACAAAAAGGAAATAGCACTTAGCTCAGTCCAACTGTAGGCAGTTATTATTCATACCCACCTAAGCAAATAGTCATTGGAAGGTGGTTAAAGGGATGGAAAAAGATAATCTACAATGTCTGTTTCTTCTATGTATGGACAACATGATAGCACACCAGAAGATGATTCAGCAAAGCCTACTTACACATGGTACCCCATAAGAACAATCACAGACTATTTCAAAACATGAAAAGAAGGAACCTTAAAATCAAGGGCAGCAAGTATGCTAATGCCTTAGAAATAGAAGCCTGAGTGCTTTGATTTCTGCTCCCTGCAGTCTCAAGAGAGGACATAATAAATACGTAGCTCTGTAGCTCTGTAACCAGTCTAGTTCAGCACTATCCAATAGAAACATAATGTCAGCCACAAATGCAAGCCACACATATAACTTTAAATTTTTTAGTAGTAGCTGCATTGAAAAAAGAAACGGGTGAAACTAATTTTAATACATATGTAAGGTAACTTACATCCAAATGTAAGGTAACTTACATCCAAAATATCATTTCAACATTTAATTAATACAAAAACCTATTAATGGGCTGTTTTACTTTTGTCTTACTAAGTCTTCATAATCTGGTTTGTATTGGACACTTAAAGGACATCTTAAGTCATATTAACCACATTTCAAGCGCTCAATAAACCCATGTGGCTACTGGCCAATGTCATGCGGGGTCTCTGGTCCCGCTCCCCGCACAAGAATGCAGGATATGGTGAAGCCAAAAAGGAACACCCACGGAGCCATGGATACGGGAGTCATACCACTCGTCTCACTGGTGGCTGGGTTGGAGACACAGGAACCAGGTGCCACACGATCTACAACCTGCCATCCGCTTCTCTGCCAACCAACCAACCCCACTTGCTAGCCACAATCTGCGCTTCTCTGCCAACCAACAACCCCTTGCTAACTGCAATCCGCTTGCTAACTCAGCCACGGCAGTTATATCAGTGGCTAATGACTAACTGGTTACAGCTGACGCCCAACTAGTCACAGCTGAGGGCCATCTACTACCTGAGCCAGCACCTTTCCACGTGAAACTGCTCTCTGGGACTGTCCCCACACTAGTATTGGACAAGGCAGATCTCCCAACCTGAGCTCATCTCTACAAGAATTTTTCCTAAAATATATAAAATTACACAGTAATGTCACAGATTTAAACATGCTGAAAGACCACCTGTAAATACTTACTGATATTTTGATCTTCAATGAGCTTTTGCAATGTCTCCTCACTATAGCTATACAAAACGGTTCCATCACATCTTCCATCTTTCAAATCAAATTCATAGATGAGCAGTTCATAATTTTCACTAAGAGCGAGCAGTCTGGGCTTGTCTGTTGGTGTGCCTCTGTTCTGAGAATCCTCCCACACAAAGCTAAGAAAAAAGTTTAGATTGTTTATTATATTCTATATCCACAATACTTACCTACAATGGTGAGGTTAGAAGGGCAGAATAAGTAGAGTTCTTTAGTTCACCTGGTAGCATTAATTCTAAATCCAACTTAAGAGAGTGTAAACTACTCTAGGACTTCCCACCTCTACCCTCTCTAGCTTCCTGCTTCTTCTCCTTCAGCCCCCTTCAGACCAACACAAGAATAAAGAAGTGGATGGTGGAAAGGAGACATGGAGAAATAAATGACGGCTGCTTTTACTCCTTTATCCTAAATCCTGACTGATGGTATGTTTAAAGGAACTGTTATGATCAAGGATAAGTTTCAACAAATAAATATGCACATTATTTATATGAGGTGGGGCTCACAATTACCAAAATAGGTTTTGCTAACTTAAATGCTTTCAATGACTGTCATGAGGGGTGTCATGCGGGATCTCTGGTCCCGCTCCCCACATAAGAACGCAGGATATGGTGAGGCCAAAAAGGAACACCAATGGAGCCATAGATAGGGGGTTCATACCACTATATTCTCGCTGGTGGCCAGGCGAGACACATGAAGTAGGATCCACACAATCCGTAATCTGCCGTCCACTTCTCTCTGCCTGCCAACCAACCAACCAACCAACACAGTCATGGCAGTTATATTAGTGGCCAATGGCTCACTGGTTACAGCTGACGGCCAACTAGCCACAGCTGATGACTATCTGATCACAGTTGAAGGCCATTTACTACCCAAGCCAGCACCTTTCCACATGAGGCCGAGAGCCTGGAAACTGCACTCCTGGATCTGTCCCCACCATGACTTTTAAAAAGAAAGTGATTATGTGCATTAACAGAGTGAAGACTCCAGAATGGTATATTATAGAATAGCTGTCCAAGAAAGCTTTCTGTGATGATGGAAGTGTTCTATATATCTGCACTGTCCAATACAATAGCCAATAGCTACATGTGGCTACTAAGCACATGAAATATGAGTAACGCAACTGAGGAAACAAATTTTAAGTCACATGTGGCTAAATGGCTACCATGCAAGACAGCACAGTTACAGACTATTTAAAGCAGTGTAATGTCATAGCAACAAGGATGGAAAGATACTAATGATGCTACAGCTTCCATTTTAATAATAATGTTACATTTTAAAAATAAAAGGGCCCCAATTTTTAAAACAATGCAATGGAATAAGATGAGGTTACCAAGCTGATAAAATTTCATCTTTTTAAAAGCTTTTTTTCTACAGAAGTAGTAAGTTTTATATCTGCAAAAATTGGAATTGGTGCTGTATGTCCTTATTAGAGAACAAGATTAACACATTTTATATTTCTATCTGTCATGCAGGGTGTCATGCGGGGTCTCTGCTCCCGCTCCCCACATAAGAACGCAAGACATGGTGAGGCCAAAAAGGAACACCCACGGAGCCATAGATAGGGGAGCCACACCACTATAGTCTCGCTGGCGACTGGGTTGGAGACACAGGAAGCAGGAGCCACAGGATCCGCAACCCACCCACCGCCTCTCTGCCAACCAACCTCACTTGCTAACTGCAATCCGCCTCTCTGCAATCCACAATTCACAATCCACGCTTGCTAGCTCAGCCACAGCAGTTATATCAGTGGCTAATGGCTGACGGATAACAGCTGGTCGCCAGTTACTACCCCAGCCAGCACCTTTCCATGTGAGGCCGAGAGCCTGGAAACTGCTCTCTGGGACTCTGTCCCCACACTATCCTATATCTAGATTGAGTTTTAATTAACGCCCAGTTCCTAACTGTTTACACTGAAATGTGGAAGACAATCTAAGGGTTGAACATGGAAAATGTTCAACAAATTGAGATATATTTAAAAGGCAGAATACTGTGACACCATTAACATCATTAGCACATGGACTATTATTTCCATGTGGAAAGACAGGAGATTTTCAATGAAAATAAAGGACGTACAGTGATTTCAACAATATAAAAAGGACTATAAACACTTTGGGAAAAATAGGAAGTAAATCCTGAATAGTATAAACGTCCTTATTTTTACCCTTGAATTATTTTAATTGAATTAAAATTCAATGCAATTCAAATAAAAAAGCTCTTCTTAATCCACGTCCCCCCCGAATTTCACGCAGTAACTTATGAATACCTCATTAATTCACAAGTGAATGTCTTTTCTGTTAAGTTCTCAAACACCTCAAGAGTTCTGCTTCTTTTCTCTCTGCCTCATGCTTGTCTTTACGAGGCTGTATTCAACAGTACTTAATACTGTTGAATAAATTTACTTCCCCTTAGGAAGAGATTCCTCTTCCTAGCAACTAGAGAGAGAGAATAAAGAAGACACAGAACAGGTTAAAGCACTCACTCATTTAACAAACGAATCTCTACTGTCAGGCAGTTACAGGACCTGGAGATTCCAAGGTAAGCCATCTCTTGGCTACTCAAAGTCTTTAAGAGGAGATCGTTTCCAAAATATTTTGTTATAAAAAGCGCCCAAAGCCTCAGAGGGCACTATGTAACTTAAGTCCTGGACCGAGAGTTACAGAAGTGGAAAGTAATACATGATTGTAATTGTTTTTTTACTTAATTCCCAAATCATGCGAGCCTCACATATAAGAATTGTCTTATTCAACTTTTTAGGCACTGCTCCTTGGTAACAGTAAGGGCGTAATAAATATTTGAGAGAATGAGTGTACTAACTCATAGGCTCTGTCCTTGAAGAAAGGGGGGAAAGCCCATACGTGAAGGAAATCCCTCTTTGTTTCAGGGGCAAGAAAAAGGTTATCAGGATGACTCCAATTAGAGATGATTCCGCAGCTGGTATCTAATGGATACCAGCTGGGCAAGGTGCACGGCACAGTGACGGTTAATCAACCTGTGTTGAATGAGTAGAAGCAACCAGCGCCTAAGCTGGGGCCCATTCCAGGCTCGCTGACGCGAGAAGAGAAGCGGGATACCGTCCCCGCCCACCCGAAACCGGGAAGCGAGGGCACAGGGATGCACCGGAGCGAGGAGGAAGTTCCAAGAGGGAACCGGGCTCGCCTCTGGGGCGTTTCCCGCGGCTGTCATTCCTCTCCCGCTACCTCCATGCCAGGAGTGCGGCATCGGGGCCCGCCGAGCTAGAGCTCTGGGCACCCCCAACACTGCCCAGCCCTCCTGCAGCACTTACTGCCGAAAGGGGCCATCGAGGCAGCAGCCACCCCCGCCCCGGCCGCCGGGAGCCAAGGAAAGCACTTGAAGGCTGCCTGCAGCCGTCAGGCTCCCCAGAACCTCTTGCTCTCTGTGCATCTGCGCCCGGGATCCCATCCGCCCCGTCGCTTCGGCGGGGACCGGCACCAACAACATAGGTAGAACCCGCTCCATGGCTTTAGGGCTGCAGGTACCACCGGCGGCGGAACTTCCGGACGACTTCGCCGCAGCCATCTTTGGTTCGGACGCTTCTTCCGGTCACCTGCGCCCAACGGAGTCCTGGGCATGCGCAGTGTAGCCAACCCTCTGGCTGCCTCTGATCCCGCCGCGATTACGTTTCCTGCCTATAGAGGCCGGTACCAACTAACCAATACAGCAAAGCCATATCTGTCTTTGCCTCAAGACCACTGTTTACTCTGAAATAGTTAAGGGCCTAATTTAGCAGCCTAACGCAGGCTGTAGCAGGTGTGCTCACTCTGTGGCATTACCTTTTGCCGCCTTAATGTAGCTGCCACCTAGCTATTGGAACCCGGTTCCTGTCTCTTAGTGTGCTATTATTTTTGTTTGCAGGCCCCGGGGGTGGTGCAATATTCTCTGTAGTGTGGACCGATCCATCATGAGGGAGTTGACCTGAGTGCTGAAGTTAAACAATACCCATTGTAATGGGCAGGGAAACGGGAAGGAGTGAAGGTGATGCAGTTCGTTTTCATTGCTATTTTCTCAAGGAAGTATGGTCAGAGATGTCAGGAGAGAGAGGAAGAGAAGCAGAAGGGGTGAGAAGAGGTGTGGAGTAGGCATTTTGGAAAGAACCCTAATATATACGGCAGTACCTTTCTTAACACATTTTCCACAATCAGATAGGGTCACAAGGCTACCAAAGGTCAGCTCCTCTGTTTGTGCTTTGACTCCCATCCTCTCGTTCTAGAGCTTTGTGTCTGTAAAATTACTTTTCTCCTGCATTGTTTTCTCCCCCTTTATTGGAGGTACTTTCATTACCAGGCAGACAAGCTATATATAACATGTCATTCTTAAGAAAAGTAACTTCCCTTAACCTACACCAACAACTACCTACTGTCAAATTTCTGCTTCCCTTTTAGGAAATTCCAAGTTGATTCTTCTTGTAGTCAAACAAACTCTCTCCTTCCTCACCTCAACCCCTCTAATCAGGCTAACGTCTCCACCAAAACTGTTCAAGGTCGATGATCTCCATATTACCACAACCAGCCATCACCTCTATCATTCCTCACTCCTTTCTTAATGAACTTTCTATTTTGGTAACACCACTTCCTAGTTTTCTACCTATTTCACTGATAACTCCTTGGTCTGCTTTTCTTCCTACATAATCTCTCCCTTTCTCCTACCTTTAAGTATCATCTATATGTATGCTTATAACTTCCACTTTTGTGTCTTTATCCCTGACCATTTCCTTCAACTCCAGACTATTGTTTAACTACCTACTTGATATGTATACTTGGATTTCTAATAGGACTCTAAAGTGTCTAAATTTGGTTTTTAACCCCCAACAAACCCATTTTTCTCATTTTTCCCACTTCAGTTTGGGACGCCCACCATTCAACTCTACCTGGGAGTCAGCCTTGATTCTTAACCACCACCCTTATCCAGCCCATCAACAGTGTCTGTCAACTCTTACTTCCAAGACTTACTCCAAATCTCTTCTCTACTTTTTGTCACCACTCTTCAATTCTTGCCTGAGCTGTTGGAAAAAAACCTCTGAACATTTTTCTCTGCCGTCTCGTTTCCCTAACAATTCATCAGTCAGAGTCATATTACTTTCCTGTTTAAAATTCTCACTTCCCAGCAGATTTTTTAAAATAATGGCTTACAAATCTATATCTTTCCAACCTCTCTCCAACCTCATCACCCTCCCCACTTACCTTTGTGTACTTCAGCCACATTTTTTCTTGAAACACACAAAGTTCATTCTCACTTTTGGGGGCTTTGTGCTCACTGGTGTCTCTACATGAAATACTTTTCATTTCAGCTTAAATATAACCTCTATTGACAGGCCTTCTTGGACCATTCCATTCCAGTCACTCATCACCCAGTTTTGTTTTCACCATGGTGTTTATGACTACTTGGTGTTTTGTGTCAGTCCCTGTCAAAACAGAATGTAAGCTTCAGAAGAGGGGGGCTTTTCCTTGCTCACCACTGTTACCATACCACCTAAAATGGTGCCTAATTGGTAAAAGGCACTCCAGTGTTTGCTGATATATGCATAACTTTGTCAATTTAAATCAAACATTTCATATCCCATGAGAGATATTTATATCCAACCCTCTTAGCTCATTTCATTACCATGCAGACAAGCTATAACATGTTATTCTTAAGAAAAGTAACTTCCCTTAACCTACGTCAACAACTACCTACTGTCAAGTTTCTGCTTCCCTTTTAGAAAATTCCAAGTTGATTCTTATAGTCAGAAAAACTTTTTAAAATGGCAACATTGAAGCAATTTCCAACATAATTTTGTTAGACATAACAAGGTCCTGTCCCTTATTTTAAGAACATTCTTGGAGCATTCACACATAAGAAAATGGCTTTCATTATACCTCCTAACTTACAAACAAGTTTCAACAATCATTGTCTTATCTCTTTAATCATATTTTACTATGCCATGTTTTTTTAGGCATATTATTCAGGTTCTTCAAGAAGCACAAGAAAATGTTTGGGACAGTGTCCTCCAATATATCAAGGCATAAGAAATGTCTTCAGACTCTTGGATCCCTATAGACATTGCCCGCACAGCTAGTGTCTGATGATTCAATTTTTCCAACATGAATATATTCCAGAACAACGGGATCAGTAGATCCAGGAAAGCCTACGAAGAGAACAGATGTTAATTACAAACAATCTCATTTTCTAAAGTATTGGTGTGATTCGATTAATATCTGACTCTTTCCAGCAGATGGTAAATTCTGAGGACAGAGGTGACCTCCATATTTTTCATGCTTATATTTTTGAACAGTTGTCCCTCAAATATTTCTTGATCGAACACTTCAGCCTCTCAAATTAATTTGCCCTCAAATAGCTTAGCATGATAAAGGACCAAAGCACCTGGGATTAAAACGTTTGGCTGAAGAAACAGGCCACAGGGTCCTAACTTGGAGTAGACTGGTTACTCAGTAAATGCCAAAAAGGCTAGAGCTACTTCTAAAAGCAAGTATCCTCCATACTCTTGGTTTATCCTCCATACTCTTGGTTTAAAGAAGTAGAGAAGTGACAGAACCTAGACTGCGCTTGAACATGGGGAGAGGCTATGACCTTATTTCTACCATCACTTACTGCATTGTAGCCTCTAGCTGCTGTACCAACTGTTTGTCCACATGGCGACAGAACAGGGGAAGAAGGTTGCTGGGGAAAGCAAGGGGTTCTGCCAGAGAGGCTGTAGGCATCTGAGCTATTTCCCAGGCAATTAGAATCACTATGTCTGTCCTGGAGGGCAGAGAGGAAGAAATAGTCAGACTATTTGTATTTAGATTCAAGGCCAAGATCCTTATTATCCTCTACCACCACTATCACCCTCTATGCATGTAGCAATTGAGAGAGAACGTTTATACATTTGACATATGCCAGGGCAATGCTTCGTGCTTTACACATCTTATTTCTTACTTAATCTTAATAATTCTATAAGTGGTTAGTACCATCATCCCTAGGTCCCTAGTTTATAAAGGAGGAAACAGATTGACAGAAGGGAAGTAACATGCCCGAAAGTTACAGTGCTAATAAGTGACAGAGGCAGAATTCAGACCTAGATCAGTTTGACTCTAAAGCTTGTCCCCTTAATTACTATGCTATATTGCCTCCGCTGGGAAAGGAATTCTTTAGGGAACTATAGAAGAAAAAAAAAAAAAAGGCAGAACAGAACAACTCTGCTACTTTTCCCTTTGACCCAACTCCTCTCTAACGCTTGAATATACCACTCAGGAAATATCTGGCCCAGCCTACACATCCCAGGGATACTGAAATAATATTTACAGGTCTTTACAATCTTACCAAACTGTATGGTCACTGTTGGATTCCTCTAGGGAAGAATCCAGGCATATCAACTTCTCCCCATGACTCAGCAGGGCATAGAGCAAAGATATTCCAAACTGCAAGTAATAAAGTGTCCAGTAAAATGAGTTCACCCTAGGCATTCAGTGCTTTCCTGCCTCTGTCTTCCCAACTCAAAGGGCAAGCTCACATGTACAAATGGAGTCCAACACCCACAAAATTGTCAGGTTTTACATTGGCTGGCCAAAGAACTTTCAGACCTTTCCAAGGGAATCACTGCTCTGAATTTCCAAAAGATTCTTCTGGGAAGCTGATTAAATGCTAACTCATGAGTTCTGCCCCCAGGAGTCAGTCTGTAGATCAGGAATGGACCCAGGAATCTGACACAAGTAGTCTGTGGAGTCCCCTCCCCCTTTAAGAAGCACTGCTTTAGGCAAAGATCTTTGGAGAGGGGTTCATAAGACAATCCACTGGCATATTAGAAGTTATCAGAACTTCCACATCTGGAGTCTCATCTTTCAAAACTTTATATCTTATATTTTTTATGTATCTAATATCAGTATAGTGTTACATGTATCTCACTTATAAACACACATATGGGTGATATGGTTCAGAATTTTTTTTTACCCAAAGGGATTTGAAAAAGAAAATCAAAATGTTTGGCAACCTCGACTCTAGCGGTTCACACCAGCACCATCGTTAGGGAGCTTGTTCGAAAGCAGATGCATGGGCCCACCCAGGTCTACTAAATGAAGTTCTGGGGATGGACCCAAGGAATTGGTATTCAATAAGCTCTCCAGGTTATCCTAATGCTCACTAGAAGTTGAGAAGCGCAGCAGAGGATAAACTGTAGACATGAGAAGATTGCAGAGAGATAAAGACATTCCCTCATTTATTCCTTGCCAGTGATACCCCTGGAGGCCTTCTCTGTAAAGAGAAAAGCTTCCCAGATATGTTACCTGATTCTGAAGCACCGCAGTGACTAGCCGGTCTGAGGAGCCAGGTGGAAGCAGCATTAGTCCTTGAAGTCCTTGCAGGAGTTCATGGAAGGTCAAGTGACTGATACATTTGCTCAGAGGTTGGAACAACATCTGTAGGGCCTGTAAGAAGGTCCGTGAATGCTTCTCTGACTCCATCTCCTCCCACCTTGCCTCCAATCCCTTTACTTGCCGACCTGCCTTTGGCACCTCCCTGGTTATTTACCAGACCTATCACCACTCATGTCTCTCCATCCCTAACAGTGGTCATTCAATACCTACTTGTTCTAAAGTGCCTTCCCTAAGAAAAGTACATATGGGGCTCAACACTTATTGGGGAGTCCTTATTTTCTCACCCTCCACAGCATACTCACACCTGTACAACCAAGGCCGGTGTGTTTTCTTTTGATCATTGCACCCAAAGATGATCAGCTGTTCCTATAGTAGTTTATTCTGTCACTCCTTCACCTGAGAATGGTAGCATAAACTTCACTGCCCAACACTCTCTCTGGCATCTCTGGGGGTAGGGACTGGAGGAGGAGGAAAGATGCCTAACCCATCCATGAAACCATCCTCTTCTCCACTTAATGCCACAGTACCTGATCAGCTGCATCCCTCCTGACCAGGAGGGGTAGATGGTGGGTGATAGCCAAAAGAAGGCTAACGGCCCGATCCTGGGGCAGGAAGGGGAGTAGCCGGGCCACTAGGGCTTTCCCCTTCCTCACGGAGAGCACCTGCAGGAAGCCATCTGCTGCCTCACTGCAAGTGAGAGAGGAGAGCATTTTCAGGGCTCTGCATAGAGGAGAGGGCTACATGCCAGAAAGGAGGGGCTGAAGCAAAGCCATTGTCTTTGCTGATCCTTCCCTTATTGGGTCGAGGTGTGACCCTCCCATGCTTACTCCAGATGATTCTGCTCCGGGGTGTTTAAGGCCTGGAAGAGCTTCTCAACCTGGTTTCTCTGCTGCTCAGAGTAGCAGGGCTGTGAAAGCCCATCCTTCCGGCCCTCCTCTATCTCTAATAACTGAAGGAACATCTGGGAATTTGAGGGTGAGAAAAGAAGAAAAGGTCAATTTGAGCAACATCCCATTTTCAAGGGTAAGTGGGGAACTCATCCCTAAGGAGCAGATCTCACCTTCTCAATCCAGTACAACACCCGAAGTCTCTGACTGCTTGCATCTCCTATCTCCTAGGAGAAAGAGTCCCCAGCCATCAGCCACACCTCCCTAGCAGCAGCCCAGGCCTTGGGCGAGCTAGAAATTGAGCTGGAAAGGCTAACACAAAGTCTGATCACAGTTCTTCCTCACTCTTAGGTCACAATCTAAACGGAAGCACAAGAGTGCTCCAGACCTTCCTCCAAAACAGGGGAGAGAAAAAAGGTTCTGGGAAGATATTGCTCCTACCTGCTCTTGAGTTCCATGGGGTACAGCATCAATAGCTCGACGAGGGCTATAGCACGTCGACACAGCTACCTGGCCCAGGGAACCCTCAATTCGAACCACTGCATGAAAGGAGTTAGAAGAGGCATATTTCCCTCCCCTTTCCATCCTCTGTCCACCCAGATGGCCGGCCCAACCCAGCAGGTCAGCCCAGGTCCTACCTGATTCGTAAGCCTCTGCCTTCTGAATGTAAGGCGTTACCAGCTTGAGGGACTCAACCTTGCTTCTTTGCCCAAGTAGCTCTTCATCTGCCTGCCTCTTCTCTAGTTTCTGATAATATTTCTGAGAGTCCATGGAATGGAAAAATGTATACTCATCTTCTGAACTTAGAATTAAAGTTCTCAAGTGCAACCTCTTACCACACCGTGTAGCATCCATTCCAGAAACGAGCCTGGCAACTTAGGCCCTTATGGCAATCATTCTAAAGAACCTTAAGTACCCTGGGCCTCATGCCACCTGTCCTGGGATCCCTATACTAAGGACTTGAAGAGCTAGGTACCACTATCAGATCTGATGAAAATGTGGAGAGCCAGGAAGCAAACCTGTCCCAGCACCTGCAACCTTGCTGCATTCCTTGTTCCCAAGATGCACACTGCACACCACATATCCTCCCCCTCCCTATTTTGATTTGGTGATTCTACCTGTCCTTTCCAAAATCGGAGTTATCTGATGGCATGAAGACCATCAGCAGCTTGAAGCACAGAGATAGCACTATTTGTCAACTGGCTTCTAGGATTTGCTCCTGAGGATTTGCTCAGTAGCTCTAATATTTTCTTAAAGAAATCTGTAAAATCCCAAGCTAAAATAAAGCCATTGACTGTGAGCCAAACAAGGATTTCAATAAAGTTCCTTCAATTAGGAAAAGTGTCAAAAAGGCACGAGTATAAAACTACCTCACTTTCAGTGATCCTGACAGGAAGAGGAGAGTTTTTGAAGTGAGGTGAAAAGGAAGAAAGTAAATATGAAGGAGATAAAGGTGGGAACCTTGGTAGGGGACTCATGGAAGTTAGGGAGAAAGAGAAACACAGCTTAGACAACCCCAAAACCCATAGACAAATATTTGCCCCATAAATAAAAGGGAGATAGGAAGCAGGAGGAAGAGTCAAAATGTCTACCAGCATTTGTTCAATTCAACATATCAAATCCCATTATTTATAAGACCCCTGTGTTTTGGATATAAAAAAAGAAAAGTAAATAAATGGTTACAATAAGATGTTTTTAAAGACTTACAAAAGTATATAAAGGT
Source organism: Rhinolophus hipposideros (assembly GCF_964194185.1). Classification (NCBI taxonomy): domain Eukaryota; kingdom Metazoa; phylum Chordata; class Mammalia; order Chiroptera; family Rhinolophidae; genus Rhinolophus; species Rhinolophus hipposideros. The sequence continues at coordinate 40,929,270 of NC_138051.1, forward strand.
GGAAAAGTCCATATTTCTGGGCTGAATAGGGACAATTCTTGGCAAAGGATGGAGACAAAAACCTCAGGGTATGTTTGGAGAATTGTAAATAACCCCATTCAGTTGAAGTGTAGAAGAATAAAGGAGTGAATGAGGTTGGGATGTCAACTTTAGAAATGTGGCCCCTAGCCTAGAGTAGTTATCTTTCCCAGCTGAATGGACATGGCCCCTACGAGATGAAGAAGAGAGGATCTGAGAGGGCCTGTGGAAACCAGGCCCATCTGACCCCAAGGTCAGAGGACGGGAAGAGCATGTGGGGCTCACCTGGTAGTAACAGTCATCCAGGCTGGGGTTCTCACTCTGCAGCTGAACCATCTGCACTTTGATCACCCAGTCCTTCTCTTTTCGGGTCATGAGGTTAGCATAGGGGTCTGGCTGCTGAGACCAAGGCTTCTTGGCTGGGGGACTTCAAGCCAGGAGGAACATCCCTTTAGACCTACCCACCCCTGCCACAGTGAGCTTCCCAAGGTGTGGTGAGCAGGGTGTGAAGCTATCTAGGAAGGAGGGGAGAGCATACAGAGGTGGGCAGCACTATGAGAGTCCAAATTGTGCAGGGACTTTGGGGAAATACTCAGAATGCAAATGAGCTGCCCGCAACCCTGCTCCTCAAGGTTTTACCTTGGTGTTCGGCTCTGCTGCTGCAGCTGCAACATCCGTTGGTGCTGAGGGTGCAGCTGCGTCAGATGACTGGGCAGACTTAGAAAGAAACTTGGGCTGAAAGACGCTCTCGGCTCCCTACCCCCTCCACTCACGTAGCCTCTGCTAACCTGAGGTGGACATCTAAGGGAACCCTGTTGTTTATGTGCCTCCCAAACGACAGCCACATGAAACATCACAACCCCAGTTCAACAGGGCTCACATTCCCCTCCAAGATACACTTTTCTACAACTTGGCTGCAGGAAATCTTGACACAGTAGAAAGCCATTTAGCCTGATAGTCAGGAGTTCTGAGTCCTCATCTCAGTTCTGCCATGCCAGCTAATTCTCAAGTAAGTTCTTTTAGTCTCCCTGGGCTTCCATTTCCTCATCTGTGAGGGAGAAGGGGTTGGACTCTACTTCCCACTTACTACGTTCCTGGGGCAGCTGGTAGAGTGGTCCCCACCCCTCCTCAGCCACTACCTCCGAAGACCTCCAAAGAAGAGCTCAGATGGTCACAGACACTGGGGTACCTGGCACCCTGAACCAGTACCTGAACCTAGGGGACTGTGAGGTCGGTGAGCTGCAGAAGAGAGATGGGTCTGGCGAGAGCAGTCGAGGGCCTAAGTGCCGCGCTGGAGAGCTGGTGGTGGCATGGGTAGGCCGGAAAGGACTGGGCGACAAGTAGTCCAGCGTCTAAGAGAGGAATTAAGACATCTGGAAGAAGGGCATACCCACCAACAGAATGCTGCTCTTGCTGATAAGTGCCTTTCCTGCCTCTACATTCTCACCTGCCTTTTCCCTCAAGAACCTCACCAAACATTTGGCCATCTTGGGGGATGTGAAGTCACCAGACTGTGGATCCTGCCCTTGTTTCCAATAGGGTTGGTCACCTCCTGGGGAAGCAGCTCTTCAGTCCCTGGCATTGAGGGGGCATGTGCTTTTTCTACTATTTGGTGAGTCAGCACCTCTCCCTATCCTCTCTGTGAGGCCTCTCTCAGGCTCTTGGGTCTTCGGCTACTGGGACAATGCTTAGCTGTCTCTTTTCTGAGTCATCTGAAGCCCTCCTTAGAGCTGAATTCCCTTCTTGTTCTCCCTGCAGGATTTCTTGCAATTCCTCCACCCCAGACCATGTTCCCATTATGCAGTTAATTGAAGAGCAGGTGCTCTCTCTAGCCCTAAGCTCAGCACTGCTCATCTGCTGAAATGAAAAGTGGAAGTATGAATCTAGTTTATCCTTTTTCATATGAATGGTCAGTTGTCCCAGTACCACCTGTCATTTACCAAGCTTCTCCACATGATGGGCATCTCTCAAGTCCCATACCCATACCTTACCCAGAGCAAGGTCAAGAGCAGACTGAACATAATGAATTTAGGGACACTTGGTGTGCTCCTTCTCAGCACCGAGTCACTTTCTCACATGATCGGACTGGAGCAACTCACCTGGCACAGAAAGTACAAGGAGGTAGGTGACATCCCCAACACGCCAGGGGCCTTGATTCCAGGGGAGCTGAGAAGACCTTTCTGGAATGGGAGGGAAGAAAACCCAACTCGAATGAGCCCCTGTAGTGTCTTCTACATTCATCTGTGTTTATAGAGAGTGGGGGCAGCAAGGCCAACTATTTCCAATACACAGGATGGTGGCAGCCTGGTCCTCCCTCATAGTTAAAGTCAACTGGGCCAGGACCCTTCTTCTGCTCGGAGAAGAAGCAAGCCCGGTATCTCAGGAGAAGCAATACTAGTATCTCAGGAGTAGTTTGGAGGAGGGTCTGAGTCACTTCATTTCTACATGGGAATCCTTATCTCTCTCCTCTCGCTGTGGGAATCCAAGGGAATAAATAGCAGGAATGGACTGTTGAGACCCAGGGGCCCAGGTCAAAGGTGACCTTCAGCCCTAGAAGCAGGGCCAGCTCCTATAGGTGATATACAGCCCTGCTTAGACCTGGTTTTTAAGGTGAAGACAGCATCAGAAACTAAGTGGGAGACAGGAGGAAAGAGGGAAGGAAGAAGAGAGTCCCTGGCCGGGTTCAAGCCTGACATGGAAAGCGTTAACCCAGCACCTGTCTTAGAAAAGGGTGGAGGAGAGGAGAGGGGTGTTCAGTAATAGTGCATGAGCCGAGGCAGTTCCGGACACCCGCCCCGCCATGGTACCTGGGTGTTATGGGCGGCGGTGAGGACAGCTGAATCCCCAAGACTGTTTTCTTCCTCCTCCTCCTCCTCCATGTCTAGAGTTAGATCAGGATCCAGATTCCCCTCCTCATCCTCATTTTCTTCCTCCTCCTCTAATTGGGAGGCAGACACCAGCTCCTCCTCAGGAGCCAAGGGGCTACAGGACTTTTCTGGGCCTTGGCTTGAGTGGGGTTCTGCGGAGGAAGTAGATGGGGGCTCAGGTGTGAGGAGTCTTAGCCAGAGAGGCTGCTTCTCAGAAGCGCTTGTGCTCATGAGCCGTCTCCAGCAGCACCTTCAAATAGCGCGTCCTGTCCTAAGCGTTCCAGTCAGCCTCCTGACCCCACGGGCCCCAACTTGTCCTCCCGGAGAAAAAGGAACCTGGCAGGTGCCAGACACCTTTACTTGCTACATTCCGTCTTCAGTCAGCTCATTTGGTACCAACAGAGGCTTCTCCATTGGCTCTCCTCCACCTAACAGCCCTTTCTGTGCCTCTTTAATTAACCAAGTTCCAGCTGCTGTGACTCACTGCAATATAACCCTACTGTGCACCAGATACATTCCAGGTGTACGTTCATTTAACGCTAACAATCACACAAGTTTGTTGTTCATAGTTTCAACTATGAAGGCGAGGAAAATGGGGCCCAAAAAAGTGATCTCAGTCACGCAGCATGATGTAGCTATCAGGTAGGAGGGTTTGGAATCACTCCCAGAGATGCTGGATACCCAACCCCATGTCCATCCACTAAACCAGAAGAGCAAGTCTTGGCATCCCTGGGCTTTTTACCCAGACACCGTGGCCCTCTTAGTGATACCTTCAAGATACTTCATCTTTGCAGGCTGGCAGACTTCCTCTGTGGCTGCTTCCTCTGGTGAGAGATCACTGGCAGCTTTTGGAAGATAAACCTGGGAGAGGGAAGAGGCCCACAGACATGCTGCTCCTCAGTAAGGATGGCATGGCACCTTAAAGCAGCCATGGTCTTCCCTCAGCTAGGTTGTCAGAGAAGTACCGGCCCAAGGTCTTGAGGAGCAGGACCCTAGGCTCTCAGACAGCCCTAAATCTCTACCCTTTGACCTCACTGTCCCAGCTCTACGGAGCTGTCCTTCAAACAGACAGAAGTGAGGGACAAGGCTAGGAGTCGGAGGAGAAGTACTCCCACACAGACGCCACCAGCCTCCATCTGTGCACAGCAAGGGGACCTCACAGCTGCCTTGCTGGTGACACTCACCACTTGACTGTTGTCCTTTCTGCTTAGTTTAGCCATGGCAGCCCGGCCAGTGCTGGCTTACTGCCCCTGGCTTTAAGAGTCCCAGCCCCGCCCCTGCTCTTCCGTTAAAGGGCCAGCATCCCCCAACCTAGGGGTCTTGGTAGAAATATAAGAACACAATCTTATGATCAAGAAAACCATTGAAAGGTCAAGAGGAATAAACTGCACTTTTAACCATTAAGGGTTTGAGTACAGTTTATTGGGATTGCTATTTGGGGGCAGATTTTTTTTTTAAAAGATCCCTGTTTTCTACACCCTTCATAGGAACTTTGTGAGGTTGTTTCCTTCAATCCCGAGGTTTTGCTCCATCAAAACTGGGTAGGAAAATTGGCAGATCCTGGGGAGATTCCCTAACAACCAAGTTCTCGGCACTTCAGGGCAGCACACTTGTGGAGCCACCTGCTTACCCTTCACTGCCTCCTGTGAGCCTAAGTCTGCTACCCAGCTCTAACTGATGAGGGACGGACCCCTCTGAATTTAGAAGCCAGATCTTCAAGGTAAAAACACTTCTGCATGAGGTACACAGATACTCTTGTATCCTCTCAGCTGCTCTAATGGAAAACTGGTTCAGAAGCTCAGGAGTAAAAAGAAAACAAAACAAAAACAAGCATATCAGTACTGCTGGTAGGCAAAACCTAAGACCCACCTGAGCCTTATCTAACACCAGAGTGATCCTGGGTTTTGTCCCCACACCCTGTGTTCAGCTAAATCCCACATGACTGTAGAACTTGTGAATAAAAATAAAAACACAGCTAATTTCTCTACATCAAAAAGGCAAGTTAGGGCCCTATCGTCCCAGTTATAGAACGATGATTCTTGGTGCCTCCAAATATTTGTCTCAAAAATTTTGCTGTAGGTCAGAGCTATACAGGTGAGGGGAAATTCTAAGTAGCTTGAAAGTTACTGAAAAACTCTTCAAATATCTGAATTGGGTTCAGGCCTTTCTTTTGTAATGTTATTCAGCTGTTTCTCTCAAGAAGTTCCTAATAATTCACTTTGGTATTATTAACAAAAGGGTCAAATGGTGAATTTCAGTATTCCAGGTGATTTATTAGGTAACATATTAGGTTGTTATAGAGACCAAGTCTTAGGGAGAGCCACTAGCTGCATGCAGATTTTCATTGTGAAGGGATTTCCTGTACCGGACTAGTACCACAGAGGGTGATATAGAGCTTAGTCTTCAAGATCATAACCAGGCTGTTTGAAGTTTCACTTGGGACCTAGTGGCTTCTGTGAAAGTCCCCTACCTTTGCCTGAAGTCTTATATGTACCGGGGTGCCAAAAAAAAATGTATACATGTGACTTGTATTCATCTTTTATGATTGGTGTATATTGAGTATTACAATTTTAATACACTTTTTTCCTTTCTTAAAATGTGCATACATTTTTCTGGCACCCGCTGTATATACCAGTCCCTTAGGTTTTCTAACTTTCTGCTGTAGTTTAACTGTGCTAAGTTTAAGCCAAGCCTCTGCTAGGCTTGGGGGTAAGTACAGCAGTGAATAATAAGGCAGGTGCCACCCTGGGCCTCTTAGAGCTTCCCCAAAAATAAGAAGTACAGACAGGTAAACAGGATTGTTGGATTGGATAAAAAGTCCACTAGAAACGTTTACCTTTGCTGACTAAAACTCCTAGGACTTTCCCACTTGTATGGGGAGATTTATTAATCCATTGTTTCAGTTTCTTTAATGGCTATAGATCTGTTCCAGTTTTCAGTTTCTTTGTGAGATTGTGTCGTTAAATTATACAGTCTTCTAGAAATGTACCCATTTCTATAAGTTCAAATTTATTGACATTGGCTCGCTTCAGCAGCACATATACTAAAATTTATTGACATAAAGTTACTCATAGTGTAAGACTGTTTTTTAAATCCATGCTATATCTGTATTTTGTCCCCATTTTTATTCCTAACATTTATGTTTTATCCCCCTTTTATTTCCAGTTTGTCTATTTTATTAGTCTTTTCAAGAAAAACCATACGTAAGTCAGGAATTTTAATAAAGGGATGTTTATCAAGGTGTAGAAAGAATATAGTGCAATCGTAAGGAATATTACAGTACCTTGGCACTGGTAATAGTTGGTTATTACCATGTTAGGAGAAGAGCCAGTGGATTGGGTGGTTACTAGAACCTAGAGACAGAGAAGGCTGCCTGGCAGGCAGGTAGATAGTTTCCACATCTGTGTCACATTGGCTCCCATGTGGCAGTCCTCTCCTAAATTATATCCATTCTTTCTAAGATCTGATAACTGCTCTCCTCTTGCTTCTTGAGTTCTAAGTGTGGGAAAGACTCCTCCCACTTGCTAACCCCAGGGTGCTTCAATATCCTTTATGAATTTCTCTTAACCCTGCTTACACCTTGGGAAATATGCCCTCCACAAAACTCTCCTCGGTTACCCTACTCAAACGTGCTATTCTGTTTCCTGGCAGGACCTTGACTGACACCATCTCCATCACCAGCCTACTGAGCCCTTCTTTTCTTTGTCCTTGTTCAGCTTCCTCTTCTATCCCTCAATTATCAGTGATTCTCAAACATAACCATTGTTCTCAAGTCTCTATACGTGATTCCCAGAACTTTATTCTCAGCAGCCACCTCACCTCTTATGGTATTCAGAAAATAGAGGCCATTTGGGCTGATCTACTTAAATTTATGCTCCGAAGAAATTTACATGCAGCCACATGCCCTCTCACCTCCTTCTTCCAGGTGGGGAGTCCCTCTTCCTCTTCAAGTCCAACCTTTCTTCCTAGATCCTATGCCTTCCGGTCTCTTAAGTCATGCTTCTCTCCTCCGTGTTTTCAGCCTTTCTATTTTTCCTTCTTTCTTTTTCTTATAGTATAGCATAGCAATATCAGGATGTGTTCATTTTTAGAAACAAAATCCCTTTCTTGTTTTTGTTTCTTATTTTAACTGCTCCTTGTCTCTCTCCTACCCGACAAACAAGCTTCTCCATTTCTTCAACTCACATCATCCTTTAAGCTGTTGCTCTCTGGCTTTTGACTCCATCATCCAGGGGACACCAGGAGACAGATTGACATCAATCATCCCACAAGCCCCTCAACTCTTTCTATGAACAACTGATATTTTTTCAGCCTTATGTCAGTACTCTGCAAACACCCCATCATGATAAATCCCCTACTCTCACGTCTATCCTGATGCCAGCACTGAACACTTCTTGGATGAAAAAAATAATAATCTGAAACTACCATTACCCATTATTCCTCAGAAACTATTCTCAATTCCCAGTGATTTCATAACTGTAAGTGCAAAAGACATGTCTCCGTCTTTATCTTAGTTGAAGTCCCTACAGCGTTTGACACTGTTGATCATGTCCTCTATGCAAATCTATTCTCCCACAGCTTCCTGACAGTTCAGTCTCCTACTTCTTCTTGTATCTCTTCGGTCATCTTTCTTTGGCCCCTTTCCTGCTTTCCTCATCCTCTTGCCATCTGTCAAATATCCTATTCCTCATGCCTCTTCTCTTTCCCCTCTACATCAAATATTCTTAATCTGAGGGTCCCCTGAAATTATTGTGTATATGTTTGTGTGATTTTTAAAAATTTACTGGGGTGACAATTGTTAGTAAAATTACATAGATTTCTGTATTACATCATCTATAAATCCCATTTTGTGTTCACCACCCAGAGTCAGTTCTCCTTCCATCACCATATATTTGATCCCCCTTACCCTCACCTCCTACCCGTTTGTGTGATTTTTAACATGCACATTTTCCTGGAGAAACAGAACTTTCATCCCATTCTCAAAGGGATCGAGAATCCCCCAGAAGCTTAAGTCCTCTGCAACCTCGTATCCCTGGGCAAGCTCATCTACTCATGCTTCCCTACCACCTACAGGCTGATAATTTCCAAGTCCTTTAGTAAGATTTGACGCTTCCCAACTGAAAGCACCTGTGTGGTTTTCATCTCCTATCCATTACATAAGGTAATTATCCATTACATAAGGTATAAGGCTCTTTAAGATCCGACCCTGACTGCCTCTCCAGCCTCCTGTGTTAAAGTTCCATGCTTTCTAATTTGGGTTTCAGAAATAGTGAACTGCTTTGAGCTGTGTGGGGAGAGTAGAAATATGATGGAGCCCTCTCCTGTAATCACTGCACTAAGATGTCTCTCCCTGCCCTGAGGAACTCTCACCCTTGGTCTGGGAGTTTTATTCAATTGTTCATTAAAGTGGCTTCTGGTCCCAGTTCCTTCTTTCTTTTCAATGACGTTAAACATGCATATCTTAGCAGGTAATATGCTATTCATTGTGTCATACAAGCAACATGAATTTGCCAAGCAAGAATTATTTTAATTGGAAGGTGATTTCAGATGTTTTATTGAATTGCCTTACTCTAATATTCTAAATATTCAAATGCGGGCAAAAACTCATCTCAGGCTTCACCTTCTCCAGGAAGCCTTCTCAGACACCCGCCTCCCTTCCAGATTGAATGAGGTGTGCTTCTAATATCCACTCATTGGCCTTTATACATTTTTCTCATTTATACTCACCACACAGAGTTGTAATTCAATTTCTGTATTTGTCACCCCAAATGAAGAGAACAGAGATGTGTCTTCTTCATCTTTGTGCCTCCAGCACTTAACACAGTATCTGCAACAGAGTAGGTTCTCAGTAAATATTGAGTTGAACTGAAATGAAAAATAGTGGTCTTTCCCCTCAGAGACTTCTTCAGATGGGGTTTCTTGCCTGCCACCTGGGTGTGTCCTACTCCAGCCCACTGTCCACATTGCCCTCAAGAAATGTCATTCTAAGAAAACAAACCTCATGATACCTAAGTCAGAAATCATATGAGAAAAGACATATAGATTTGACTAAAAAAGTAAAACTTCTCTACTGAGTAGATATTATGCCAAGTAAATTCAGATGGAGCAAAGATTTAAATATTAAAAAAATTAAGCCTCAAAAATACTCAAACAAAGTGAGTAAGTAGAGAAGGCCCTGCCAACCATGACCCCAAATCCATAAGCCCTGAATAGTGACTAATGAATTTACCTTCTACATAAAAATGTAATGCTTCTGAATTGCAAAAATAAATAAATATATAAAACCATAAGCAAAGTCAAAAGAACTTTATTTTGATCCAGTAATCTTACATTTACCTTTGAAACTTATTTCAAAGAAGTTTTAGTTGAAGATTCTTTTTGTTTCTGAAGATTTTAAGGGCTCAGAAAAGATGTTTATGGTAAGCCCAGGTGCTATTAGTAATATTTCTTTCATAATTGCTGGTAGTCAATATTATCCAATCAGCAACCACGTCAAAATTAACATAACACTGTTGATGGATAATATAATATTCCTGTGAAATTTATCAGGCTCCAGCAGCTGACCTTTGCGACTAACTCAACAGTAGGAAGTTGGCCTCCTGTCTCACCATCACCTTGGGGAATAGGATTTCAATATGTGAATTTTAGGGGGAGACAAACATTCAGTCTGACGTGACCTTTGGGAAATATAGGCTAAGTATATAAAACTACTAATTTTTTTTTACTGGTATTTTACATTGAAATATAGTATTTAGTTATAAAAGTCTCAAAAATGTTACTGTTTCTCAAAACTATGCTTCTATTTACAGTATAGAAGAGGTGGGTATGTAGATAGAGAGAAAAAATGAGGCTGTCTTCCAAATCTGTATTCACCCCATAACCAGGTAATTCAACTTTAATCTGTAATTGCCACATTTATAAGGAAACTCCTGGTTAAGAGAAACTTTTTTTTTTCCTACTTACTATCACCGGTTTATTATAAAGAATGTGGAAGAGCCAGAGGAAGAGGTACATTGGGTGAGGTCCAGAAGGGTCCTGAGAGCAGGAACTCCTGTCCCTGTGGAGCTGGGGTGTGCCACCGTCCCAAAGCATGAATGTGTGCACCAACCTCAAGAGAAACCTTTAAAAACAGATTGTTTTAAACACAGATTGGTTGCATTTAGGCTCATTTATTTAAATGTCCTATGACATTTGGTAAATATTTTCAACCTTAGGAAAATGCAGTTATTAATAGGGCTTCATTAAATTATACCTAAACTCGGCAAAATACTTTTTGCACACTTAAAAGTACCATTGACTAAATAAGATTACTTAAACAGATAAAAGTAAAGCTTTTTTTTTTCAAATTTAAATTATATTTGTTTCACATGTAAGACTGCCTGAAAACAAGCTGGAAGAAACTATTAATGATCTTGACTATGACAGTTTATTGCATTTTTCGGCCTCTTTTTTTAAATGTTAAATAATTTGGAGTTTTAAGTCCTACTTTTCTACTTATGTTAACATAGATAGTTTAGCATAAAACTTGAATGGATGACATCACCACTATGACCACTAAATTATTTGTGGACCAGAAATCAACTCTATTGAAGTTGCTTCCTTGTATATTTCAATCATGGCTTCAAATGTTCTAAGCATTTTGGATATGACTACATTTGCTTAATCCTGATTGGATGCTGATGATGGTTCCAGGATCCATCTGGTTTCATATCCAACACATCTGTGGACATAATACATTTCCTCCTATCCTTGCTCTTATTTCTCCGTATTATCCGGGAGTAACTCAAAGAAAGACACCTTTCAGATATGGTGCTGAATATACAGTCACCAACTACAATTTCCACCAATTTCCCTGATTTTCTCTGATCAAAAACTGAGGTTTTATTTCCTGGAGAAGTGAGATGAAAATCAATAAGTTATTCTTGCTCATCTAAAACTTGGAAGTTGATCTCCAGCGAGGGACTTTGGCTGACAGAACCATAAACAGGAAATTCACAGAACGAGAAACACAAATAACAAGTAAACAATGAAAAACTGCCTAACTGCCTTTTAAAATTACAAAGTTAAACAAGGAGATACAATTTTTCAATGGTAATAAGGCTGTTGGGAGATATTCTATGATGGAATATAACTTGGTACAAAGTCTCCGGAGGGCAGTTTCACAGTGTGTAGGAAAAGTAATAATAGGGGAAAACTGGAAATGTCTCCAATACAGGAGTGGGTGAAAAAGTATGGTATGTTCATATAAAGAAATACTATGAAGGCATGAAAAAACTACATAGATCTCAATTATCATAGAAATAGACATATTGCCCATGATTAATCGTTAAATAAAATAACTATTTGCGAAGAAATCTATGCCGCATGATTTCATCTTTGTAAACACATACATCCAGATTTATATCTATATATGAATAGACAAAGTCTGGAAACAAACATTAATTCATTAGAAGCGGTTATCTTTGGTGGTAGGATAACAGGTGATTTAAATTTTTGTCTCTATTCTTACCTATATTGTCTGAACTTTTCATGATTAATATGAATTTTATAATTAGAAAAAAACTAAAGCTGCATGGAAAAGCTTTTTAAAATATCAATCAAAAAATACCCAAAAGGGGGCCGGCCCGGTGGCTCAGGCGGTTAGAGCTCCATGCTCCTAACTCCGAAGGCTGCCGGTTCGATTCCCACATGGGCCAGTGGGCTCTCAACAACAAAAAACAAAAAACAAAAAATACCCAAAAGACAAATAATAAGGAAAAAACCCCAGCTTCACTGGCCGCTGCATCACTGTCCGAAGGTTAAGGTCCACATTCTCTTCCTTGGCACCAAAGTCCTCTGTAGGCTCTTATCTCCTCCAGGTGGAGTTTGTTGCTTTCCTGGTATCATCCTCGATTCATGGGTCTATAAACCAGAGTCTACGAGCTCCTTGAAGAAAGAATTTCCCCAGTATCAACTCAGTCACCAGCACATAGCAAGGTGCTCAGTAAAAGTTTGTTAAATGACTGAAGATTGTGGTGAGCACGGAGACCTGATGGATAGGGTAGGGCCAGGCTGAAAAGCCAAAGCTTTGGGGCACCTTTGTCCTGGGACCAGCGGGCTCCTTTTGTTACTTTCATTCCCTGGTAAACACTGACAACAGCTGGTGGAGCATACATGGTTTGATCCATTTGGTATGTGTTATTGTGAAATTGTCAAGTAATGGCAGTGCCATCTGGGGTTGACCCACCTCAGTGGGGGCAGTAATAGGAGGGGGTCCAAGGCTCCTGACCAATCCAGGCTTGAGGAAAACTCCTACCTCCTCAAGTTGTTCAGCTGATGCTAACCCTCTCTTAAACGTGAGTGTACTCAAAATGCTGAGGTTTTATTTCCTGGAGAAATGAGAAGTGTGGCCAGTCTGCTTAACCAACAGGTAAACTCAGCTTGGCAAAGGCAAATATTTATACAGTACTAGGCTCCTGGCAACCAAGGCCCAAGTGCACATGATTCTGGAAAAGGGGGATGAACTGTTTTGTTTTTTTTTCCTGTTATAACAAATTACCAGCAGCACAATTTATCATTCCACAGTTCTTTAATTCAGAAGTCCAACACACGTCTCATGGGGTTAAAATTAAGGCTACTTTCCTCTCTGAAGACTCTAGGAGAGAATCTGTGTTCTTACCTTTTCCAGCTCCTGGAATTCACCCACATTCCTTAACTCTGGCTCCTTCTTCCATCTTCAAAGCCCGCATGTTGCATCTCTCTGACCATAGTCAGGAAAAGTTCTCTGCTTTCAAGGACCCATGTGATTACACTGGGCCTATCCAAATAATCCTCAATCCCTAATTAACCAACAAAGTCTCTCATGCCATGTAAGGTAATATTAATATAGTCACAGGTTCCAGGGATTCGGACATAAATATCTTTGGGTGGAAGGACATTATTCTGCCTACCACAATGTATGATATGGAGAAAAAAATCTAAAATGGTTAATAATAAGAAGCCAGTTCTGTACATACTGATGTGGAAAATATCTATATTTATTAAATGAAGTTAAGCAAGTTCAGTAAATATATATAGACCCCTACTTTGTGGCACTACCTTTCCCCCTCTCTAAACCCTAAGAGCAGGCTCACTGAGCCACCTCCCACCTGTCATGACCTGAGTTCTGGTGATAGATCACACCCTCAGACAGCCTGCAGGCAGAGGGCAGACCCAGCTCAGTTGCTGTCATTGGTCATTAGATAAGTAGACTTTTGGCTAACTTGACAGGTGATAAATTGTCTTTCAGCAAACTCATTGTGGCAAGTTGATCTACAGTTAAAACAATAACAGTAACAACGATGATAATAAATAATGAAATAAATAAAAATTATCACAAAATCACTAACCTTTTATTTTCCGGCTACCTCCTTTGTGTCTTGACTGCTCTTACTGTGTGGATGGCAGCTCTTGCACATACATGCATCACATTTTTATGTTGTATATTTTGTTTTCCATTTCTGACTCTTTACTAAAGAATTCTTCTTGGTTTTCTCACAGTCCTCTTTTAAGAAAAGAGTTTAGAAAGTTCGCAGATACCAGAGAGTAGAGAGAGCATATGTTAGTGCAGGTCCAACATAGCAGGGGACAGCCAGAAAGGACTACAAATACTAACTGGCCAGAGGCAAGTATCAACTAAGCAAGCTGGAAAGTGGGAAGCTGGGGCTTAGAGGAGTTTTCCAAAAGGAAAAAAGGGCATTTGAAGGAGAGTCTTGATTTTTTTTTTTTTTTTGTAGTGCTGCATGGAATCCAAGGCAAGATAGAAAATCCAAGTTAAAATTCTGCAGTTTTAACTAGGAACTGAGATGCAGACCCAGGACCTATGACTCAAAAATACCTATAAAAGGAGACTGTACCAGTAACTTAGTCACTGGTTGTGGTATTCCCCAGGGACAGTGCCCAATCTTTGGCTTCTGGGGTTGTCCTGATGCCCCCCACATTGTTAGGAGGTTTTGGCTTAGCATTTACCTAACCCCTCTCTTTATCCAAACTGATGACTGATGCTACCTCGAATTCCTTTTATGCTTTTTAGTGGGTGCTGTGATCTAAACAAATCATGACAATAGTCTTTGTAGTTGTAATTTTAAAATTCCTCACCTTCCAAACTATATACAATATACATCCATAGAGAGATAGGCACCAAACCTTAACAATGGTTTTTGAGGGGAGGAGACACTTGAGGGGAACTTTCACTTTCTTTCAGTAGACCTCTAATTGTTGGCATTTTTACAATCATGTATTGGGCTTGTAATTAAAAATAAAAAGTACTTTAAACACTGTGGTTACTACTGGGAAGAGGGTTTGAGGGAAATTAGGATTTTATACTCCTGTATTGCTGAATGTTTTTTATAGCAATAAAAACAAATTGGCACTTGATAGATCTCAGTGGTTACCCACAGGCTGTGAGGCAGAGATTCCCCACCCACCAGATTATTTCAAGTCTCTCAACTTTAGCCTTCTCATGTACTTGCTCTCAAATAGAGATAACAGTACTTACCTTATATGGATCTTGTGAGCTTTTCCCCCCTCCTATGTATGGTGTCTGACTTAGTAACTATCAATAATAACAATTTAAAAATCCCATTGCCTACTCTGTGTGTATTTCCTTTGGGCCTTTGCCCATCATGTAACAGCTCTCAAATCTGAGAAGTCAATCAACATAAACACTTTAGCTCGGTGCTAATATATTAATTATTGGGCTGATTTTAAACTCCAGATTGGAATCTCCTGGTTGGCAGGGTCTGGCGTCTTCTTCCCCTTTATTCTTACAGTACTTACATTTGCCACAAAGCCTGCATTCAACTGACATTTGCTGAATTTAATGGAATTTAACACAAAAGACTGAGGATTTCCAGCCCCCAAACAGACTAAACCAGGCTATACTTTGGAGCAGGCAACAATCTTCAAACTCCTTAAACCATTTAACAATGGTTATCTCTGGATTGTAGGATTACTGGTGGTTTTAATATTCTTATCATTTACTATCATGTGCATGTATTACTTTTGTCGGCAAAAAAATACATATTTCAATTAAAAACACTACTACTACACAATGTGGTGCTGGTTCCCGCTTATCTACTTCCCCTCGTCTTCTCATATGCTTTTAATTCTTGCCTGATCTTCAAACCACCCAATGAACCCTTTCCCATGAACCCCTTCTCAGAAACTGATTTTCTTTTTTTAAAAAATTTATTGGGGTAACAATTGTTAGTTAAATTACATAGATTTCAGGTGTACAATTCTGTATTACATCATCTATAAATCCCATTGTGTGTTCACCACCCAGAGTCAGTTCTCCTTCCATCACCATATATTTGATCCCCCTTACC
This sequence comes from Rhinolophus hipposideros, assembly GCF_964194185.1. Taxonomy (NCBI): domain Eukaryota; kingdom Metazoa; phylum Chordata; class Mammalia; order Chiroptera; family Rhinolophidae; genus Rhinolophus; species Rhinolophus hipposideros. The sequence goes on from NC_138051.1 coordinate 40,944,502, forward strand.
CTCATCTCCCTCCCCCCACCCTCTTACCCTCTGGTAACCACTAAACTATTGTCTGTGTCTATGAGTTCTTGTTTCTCATTTGTTTGTCTTGTTCTTTTGTTGTTTTTGGTTTATATACCACATATCAGTAAAATCATAGAGTTCTCTGCTTTTTCTGTATGACTTATTTCGCTTAGAATTATACTCTCAAGATCCATCCATGTTGTCACAAATGTTCCTATATCATCTTTTCTTACCGCCGAATAGTATTCCATTGTGTATATATACCACAACTTCTTTATCCATTCATCTATCAAAGGACATTTTGGTTGAGAAACTGATTTTCTAATAGAAATTATGAAGCCTTTGGAATCAGATGGACCAGTGTTTGAATCTTAGCTCAGTGCAAAAATGGTTAAGTATCTTATTTCTCTGTCTCCTTATCTGCAAATAAAAGTAATACCTATCTTCTATATTGTTGTATAGCTTGGGTCAGCAGCTCCACTAATTTAATATGTGTATGAATCACCTGGGATGTTGTTAAAATGCAGACTCTGGTTTAGTAGGTCTGAGGTGTGCCCATGAGTCTGCATTTCTAAGAGCTCCTAGGCGGTGCTGATGCTAGTGATGTATGGATCACATGTTGAATTGCAAAGAATTAATGACATAACATTTGAAGAAGCCCTGTCACAAATGTCCTACCTATGTTTGTTCTCCTCTCAAGTGGGCCTGCCTTTCTGGCGGTTTGGACGAGTCCATCTGAGAGAGCTGCTGAGACCCACTCAACATAAACTCACTCAGGTACAACCCAACTCATGTGAGCTTTAACCTATTCCTATTTTCTCCCCACTTCACCAGCCTTCTTTTCTTTCTGTTCAAGTACAGGTAACCCCATGTAACATGGTTGTTAGTTTCCAAAAAAATGCAGCATTATGCGAATCCATGTTATAGGAAACAAAGAATTAGTACCAAAAAGGGAGTTAGGTTCCAAAAATTTAAAAAAACACATATTATTGCATTTTTATAATTAAGAGAAATATCTTTATTAAAGCAATTTTCATCAAAAGTATAACATATTAATATGTATTAAATAATTGTTTTCTTCGTCATCATTACTAAGCTTTTATTACGTTCCGTGTTGTTCGGTGATTTCTCTAATTCTCAAACCGTATTATAGTGAAACTGTGTTCTAGGATGCCGTGTTGTATGAGGGTTTTCCCCAATTCTCGAACGGTGTTAGAGAGAAACCATGGTATAGAAGTGCTATGTTGTACGGGGGTTTCCTCTACTTCATTCTTTTGCCTAACAACAATACTGGTATCTATGCTTATAGGTTGTTTTTTTTTTAACAGCTTTATTGAGGTACAATTGACATACAATGAATAACACTTAAAGTGTATAACTTAATAACTTTTAATATACACACACCCCTGAAATCATCTTCAAACTCAAGATAATGAACATAGTCATCACCCTCCATGTTTCTTAATGCTCCTGGTGCTCCCCCACGCCTCCTGAAAACAACTCATTTGCTTCCTGTTACATAGATTAGTTTGCCTTTCCTAGAGTTTTATATAAAGAGTTCATATTTTATATAAAAAGTATATGTTCTTTTTCATTCAGCATAATTATTTCATCCATATTGTTATGTATATTAATAGTTCATTCATTGCTAATTGCTGATAGTATTCCATTATATGGATAAATACCACAATTTGTTCATCCACTAACCTATTGATGGATGTTTAGATTACTTCCAGATTTTGGCCATTACAAGTAAAGCTGCCATGAACAATTGTGTACAAGTCTTTTATAGACACGTGCTTTCATTTTCTCTTGGGTAAATACCTAAAGTGGAGTGACTGGATCATATGGCCAGTGTATGTTTAATTTTAAAAAAAACTGTCAAACTGTTTTCCAAAATAGTTGTACCACTTACATTCTGCTACCAATCTAATGCCAATAGGGGTTCCCAATCTGGGGTGCAGTAAAAGGAGAAATGTCATTCAGGTAAAAAGTTTTCAAACTTTGCAGCATCCCAAGGAAACCAAAATTGATCTCCACTGAGACAAAAGAAAGGCTAGCTTTTAAAGAGAATGTTCCTACCCATCCCCGATTAGTCCATTTCTATGCAAATGAAGAATCAAAATCTGCACAATCTGATTGGTCGTTATGGAGTTGCTCTGCTTGGTCAGTAAATATGCAAATGAGGATATAGCTGTGCTGTTCCAATTAGATGGGGCAGGTCTAGCCCATTGGTTAAAGATGATTCCAGGAACTCCTTTATAAGGGTAGGTGTAGCCGAGCAGGAACACAGTACAGGAGGCTTGGCAGCTCAGTCTGTGGCTTTTGCCTGTAAAGCAGTGTGCATGAGAGGCTTCTGTCAGCAACTGGGCTTCTAGACTCTGGTTAGGAATTTGGGCCGAGTTAACCATGAGGAGTCCTTTTTGGCAGATACATTCCTTCTTGAGGTTCACAGTTCCCACCCAGAGGACATGACCATTCCAGTTCTTCCTCATTCTTGAAAGTATTTACTATTTTGAATAACTATTCACTGTAAAAAGTTTTTAGGAGAGTTGGGAAAAAAATATCCATCTGTTAATCCCACTACTGGGAGATAACACTATTAAATTGCTGTGTTTGTAAATTTCCAAATGACTGACCTACTAGACAAACAGTGTGCTCTTGGATTTAAAAAAGTAGTTTTATATCTCATTTTCACACTCGCTATCCAAAACACGTTATAATAGAAATCCAAGAAAGACACAGGAATTTCCTAAACACAAAAAATTGAGAAATGTACTTTTCTGTCTTCACTGTGTTGTTTTATTGCTTTTAAACTGGTTTTCTAAGTGAATAGGTCAGAATCTATCTTTAATAAATTATATAGTATTTCTCTGTGATGTAGTAAACAGGAGTTTAGAGGTGAAACATAGCCCAGTTAACAGTAACATTTCAACCCTTAAGAGCCTTAAATGAGTTATAAAACAAACATACAAACAAATGGGAGGGGCAAGAATATCTCCACTCATAACTTCATGCATACAAATTATTCCTATATTTCAGGAGACTTATAGATAAAGCTGGTAGAAAAGCTAGGTAAATAACAGTAATTACAGTACACTTGTTAAATATTATAGACACTCGCTAGGTGCTAAGAACTGTGTGAAGCTCTCTCTGTGCTTTATCTCATTTTATTAGATCTGTAGAGAATATTCTACTTTTTCTAGTTTAGCCATGGCCTCCACAATAGGGATTATCAACAGATGAAAAAAACTCAGAAGATACCTGTTGTGCTCCTTGAGGGAAACACAAGCGGACTCCCTTCAGCTGAAAAACCTTGGTGATTTCCAAGATCTCTGACCCTCCCCGCTCCTAAGCTCCTATGATTCACTTCCTCTTCTCACTGTTGCACTCAGAGAAGACTGATGGACTCAGCCGCTATGTGATCGCAGCTCCTTTTCTAAGGTATCTCCAGAGTGTACGTTTTCTTCATGAATCTGTCTAATATTGTCACACTCTTAAAATCAATAAGTTTAACTTCTTTGGCTGGGCCCAGGGCAGATGCAATTTAAATTCTCATTAAAACTGCCACACCCTTTATCTTACAAGTGTTGGGAAGTATGAATTAAGCCAGAGTTTGAATCCTAATCTCTTAGCCTGTTTTCCCTATTCATAAAAATTAACGAGGCAATTCCTAACTCCTAGAGTTTATTCACGTATTCGCTCCCTCGTTTGTTTGCTCGTTCATTCATTCAGTTTACCAAACACCTACTATGCACCAAGCGCCGTTGTAGTGTGGTAACTCACAGGGAATGACGGCAGCTAACGGAGTCTGTAACCTCTAAAGCTCCAAGCAGTTACTTGCTTTTACTATCAGTGGTCGTTTCCCCCACAAATCCACAAAACAAAGAAAATCACCTAAACAACAGCAGGATGATACAGAGAAGAATTTCTTGGCACAGAGCTTTACAAAAAGAAAGTTTTCCCTGAAAGAATTCAGGGAGCAAGAATGTCCTCGTGCACTCCGGACGTTTCTCTGAGCAATCCGCGGGGGTCCTCGAGGTTCCTGGACGATTTTTCTTGCCCCGCAAATCTAGAAACCTACAGTGTATTCCGGGTTGTAATTATTAACAGTAGTTTTTTTTTTTTCTGCCCAGCACCGCTCATCCGCTGTCCACGAACTTAGTCTTTCTGGGTCTCAGTTTTTTTCAAATGAAAACCACACGTTCCAGGCTCCTCACTGGCTGAGGCGGGGTAAGAAAGAGACTTAGCATCTCTAGGGTTGGTTGAACGGCCAGGTTGCTGGACCAAGGTGCGTCCAGACTGAAGTTCTAGGCCGGCAGTTCAAACTCGGGGGCGCACCCCAGATCGGAGGGCGCCGATTTACAGATAACGAACCCACCCGGTCCAATCCTTGCCTTTTTAAGCATCACGAGACTTTATAGGAAAATGAAACTGAAAATGGAAAGTCCCGTTTCTAACCTGGTTCAGCATCGCCCGCTAGGAGACGGGTGACGGCTTTCCACACGCAGACCTCTGATTGGCGGTGCTTGGGTGGGTATATATACGCCGAGGCACCGGGCGCGGAGCACAGTTGGGCGTCCTTCGCTGCTGGGCTGTGGTCGCGATGTCTGTCCCGGTGACCTTGGTCCTTCTGGGACTGCTCTGTCTGTCTGGCCTGGACGCCGAACCTCGTGAGTGTGTCCTTCTCCCCTTCTCGCTTCCGCTAGCCCTTCTCCCGGCCCCAAACCCTCCTTGACACTCTAACTCTGTAACACTCCGGGTCCCCAAGTGCTCCTTCCTGGCCGGGGACTCGCCCCGGCTGGGGTCCGGTGGGAGTACAAGCGCAGGGCGCAAGCTTGTTTTCTTCTGTCTCCGGGAGCGAGGGGTTGGGGAGACCTGCGGCACGCCCGGGCCGGATGGGTCCGGGACAAAGTTTCCCAGTGTTGATAAGCTTTAGAGCGACCGGGGCTAGGGAGGGTTTCTCTTCCGCTCTTCCGCGGGACCTCTCGCCCCCGCCCAGCTGGAGGGGAAGGCGGAGAGTCGGGTCCCAAAGGCGCGCGGTTGGGGGGGTGTAAATAGGGGGAGACAGAAGTTTGGCACTTGGCGGAGGCACCTCGGGGTAAATCAGTCCGCGGCATCTCTGCTTGGCTCGGAAGCGGAGGGCTTCGGGCTCCCTCCTGGCGCCGGCCAAGTTCTCTTGCCACTCGGCACTTCCCCATAACTATGGGATGGAACCATTGAGCGAGATCAGCTCGGACGTTTGTTGAATGTTTTGAGGTGCTAAGAGCGCGTTCACATCATTAACTCGCTTGTTCCCATTACACGTCGCTTTTAATAATCAGAAGAACTACCTGTTTTTGAATACTCAGCGCGCCTTGGACTCTATGTGCTTTATGTCATTTAATTCTTAAATGCTACTACGATGTAAATGTGATGGTTATCAGCATCTCAGATGAGGAAACTGAGTCACCAAGAGTTTAAGTAACTTAATCACACAGGGAATAAATGGCAGACAATAGCTCCTGACCAAAGCATGATGCGGGGGTGTGCGCCCATGGGCTGTAATCCGAGCGTTTTGCAGAACTGCCACCTTCGGGTGTGGGATTGGAACTAGCTGGGTAGCTGTGGGCCCCGGTTGGCTTTTCTTTGCAGAGGGCTTCCTCTTTGGCTCCTTGCCTGGTTCTTTCCAAGATGAACTAAGCCTCTACTTTCAGTTTTGAAAAAGCCAAGGTTTATCAGTCAGAGAGGTGGTAAAACCAGTGATAAGGGTAATCAACGTGGTTACCCAGACTGGGGGACACCGTGGATATTGAGCTCGTTCCAAATACTCCGCAATATACTGAACCTTCTCATCTGTCCCCTCTTAAAAGCCTCTATGAAGCGTGTTTTTTTAATCATGAAAAAAGGTATTTGATTTACAAAATAAAGCATAATGTCTGTCATTACTATTATTCATATTTGCTGCTGACTATAGAAGCCTTTTGAAAAATAACAAGGTGACATTTTTAAAAAAACCTTAATCTGAAATTTTCCAAAGTAGTACAGGCTCTGCATAGACCATTTCTGGAAGATACGCAAGAAATGGGTACTGGTGATTGCCTCTGGAGGTCTATTTTCTGCTCAATCTCATATGTAGGTTTTGTTTGTTTCACTGCAGGCATACATTCATTTTTCAGGTAAATTTGAAAGCTTAAATAACTCTCCCAAAGTCACAGAGCCAATAAGTGGCTGAGTTCAGATTCAAATCCAGGCCTGTCTGATACTGGTCCTCTTCTGAGAAGAGATTTTCATGTTGTTTTTGCAAAACTCTATCTGGCTCTCTCAGAGAATTACAGTTTGGATGAACTTTGCTCTGACTCTTGTGACATTTATTATGTTCTAATAATTAGAAGCTCAAATGCAAAGAGCTTTCTCATTTAGTTTCACTTTTAACTTGATGAAAAAGAATCAGAGCTTTATGGAATCCCCAGTCCAGCTCTTGTGGACTTTCTGTATTTCCTGATGACTTTTCCTTTGATGATAGGATGTTTTAGATAGTACGTCTGGTCAGAGTGGCCTGGTACTCCTCCTTCCTACTTCTTCCTGGACATGGAGGAGCAGCTGCCGCGTAGTAATCATGTACCCTGAACGTATATGTATTTTAAAGTGAACGATACACATGTATTAGTATATTTAGTAGCAGTAACACTTCATTTGGGATGAAAAATACGGAGTTTATATTTTCTTTCTACATCCCCAGGAATGGTCTAGTCATGCATCCCATTTTGGAAACCACTGTTCCTGTAGCATTATGCAGTGTATTCCCAACCTGCCTAGTTATAGGAATCATTTGAGGGTGCTATTTAAAAATGCAAATTCCATTTTCATGCATTACTCTACTTGGTCATAATGGCAAGTATGTTCTCTTCCATTTGCCAGTTTCCTTAACTCTCTTAGGAATCTGAGCAAGGCGGTAATAATATCAGTCACTTACAGAACAATTGCTGGGTGCCAGGCACTGTACTAGATACTAAATATAGAGAAGTCAGATGGGTGTCAATCCAGGTAGGAACAGGAACCAAAAAGGAAAGGAGTAGTCCTAAGAAAAAACAAATTGACAGGGTTGAAACAGAGTACAGTAACATGCATTTTTTGATGTAGCTGCTATGGAGGGGGTGTGAAGTGAAAAATGACATTTGAAAGGTTGGGGCCAAATCATGTAGACTTTTGAGTGATGTGTTAAGGAATTTTATGGGTGCTGAGAAGCCATCAAAAGTTGCTGAGAGCCTCCACAGAAAGATTCTTAAAGATTCAGCACAATCTCCAATGACAGAAGATACTACTAGAAATCTGCTAGAAAAAGCCAAAAAGTCATATGTAGGGGAATTAATGTGGGTAAGATACTAAGTCATGGTTTATCCTTCAAAATGGAGGTAGCATTTTGGAAAAGTATAAGTTCATTTGGTCAGAGTAGAAATAGAATTGGGAAAAATGGATGATCAAATTTAAACACTTGGTGCCTAATAGCTTTAGACCAAGGTTGCCCCAACTGAAATACTCCGCAATTTTCTTTTGTCTTTCCCTAATGTTCCTCAGGTTCTCCAAGGGTTCAAGTTTACTCACGGCATCCAGCAGAGAACGGAAAGCCAAATTATCTAAATTGCTATGTGTCTGGGTTCCATCCACCCCAGATTGAAATTGATTTGCTGAAGAATGGCGAGAAGATGAAAGTGGAGCAGTCAGACCTGTCTTTCAGCAAGGACTGGTCTTTCTATCTTCTGGTGCATGCAAATTTCACTCCTAGTGCTGACGATGAGTACACCTGCCTTGTGAAGCACAGTACTCTCTCTCAGCCCAAGAGAGTTAAGTGGGGTAAGTTTTCAAGTTCCTCCTTAGCCTCTGACAGTATCTGAGTGTAACCACAGCATAGAGCTGCTTTGATATTTAAAAAGAAAATACACATACAGGCATAGTCGAAGAATGTCATTAAAGCTCTGATTAGTGGCACCTTGTGAGATACTTCAGCATAGCATGGTCCTGGAAATGGCAATTTTCCTGTGGCAAGAGCAAGGAGCAAGCAATAAGCCTTGCGCAAATCACGCACTCCCAGCGTTTCTTACCTGCTGGCTTCCTTGGGCTTTCCTGACCATCTCATGGATTCTAGGACCAAGGACAGAGTCTCAGGGAGGCACAGGCCTTTGTAAGTCCTGCTATCCTAGCGCCCTACAATCCTGGACTCCTCCAGCATTCTCTGGCGGGGTTGGGATCTGAGCCTAGTAGACAGGGTTGGGTCCTACTGGGTAGTTTTAAACAAAGTATTCGTGGTTGGGGATGGGTAGGCTATTCTGACAGCCTTGTTTATGACAGTTTTAGACATTTGTTAATATATAGTATTTAAAAAATAAAACTTACTGTTTTTCTTTTTCTTTCCCCATGTTCTTTTTCATAGATCAATACAACTAAACCAGTTATCACTGAGGTGAGTTTCTAACCTTAAGAAAATGCTTTTTGCTTCACTATCCAGGGGACTATTTCCAGACAGCTCTGATAGTATGATAACCCTCAGTATCTGGAGGACATTAATCAGGGTAGCATTTCAGCAGGCAGAGAAGACTTCTATGAGTTCACACACTCTCGTCTCCTGTGGAGTGGCATGAGGAAGACGTGTGGGCCAGTTGTAGCTCTGCCAGCATCACTGGCCCTCTAAATGAAGTCAGAGGAGCTGCCAGTGTGGTGTGACAGGATAGAGGCAGCTGGTTACCCACAACACCTGCACAGGTTTAATCTTTCTTCTGCCATTTCTACATTGGGCATCTCTGGGCCTTCAAAAATGAACCATTCTCTTCTTTTGCTTAGCAGTTGCTTTATTATTCAGTCAGAAGAGAGGCGTGACAGGGTTCTGCAGATGCCCCATTCCTTGGATCTCTTGTTGAGCCTTCATGTGTGGGCACTATGTTTGCCTTCTAGAGGCTCCCAGTCCAATAGAGGCGAGAAATAGAAACATTGTTATTATGCGATGTAAAGATACTGTAATAGATATATCTACAAGGAGTTCTGGAAGCATGAAAGAGGGAGGAATTGAACTTCTCTGTGTCTTTGGATGGAGTCCAGAGTAGAAAATCCAGCTCTTCAATGAAATTGTACTCCATAAGGTACCTTAGTACTGAAAACCTATTCAAATCTCCTGTTATATTCTAAGACAGGGAAAGTAATTTGAGAGAGCATCAGAGAAGTTGGGTGACCTGTTCAGAGTCATACAGTTACTAAATGGTAGAGCCAGGATCTACACTCTCATACCAGCATTCTTTCCTCTAAGGTTGTGAGAGAATCAATGGGATAAACTAATGGGATATGCTCTTGGTAACAGGTTTGGGAAACTGTCTGCAGCTACTTCTTTTATAAATGGTGATGTACATGGCAGAAGTTATGCAAGTTGGGTGGTGTAATCTGTAATTCATATAAAATAAGTATATTTGCTAACAGGACTTTTTTTTTCTTTTCAGATTTGAAGACTTTTCATTAGGGGAGGAGTAATTCCTAATTGTGTTTTCCTTCATCTTAATACTTACATGCTGTTATGCTTTGTGAATTCACATTGAGAAGTTATATTGATGTTTACACACATATCCTCTTTATAATTCTACTTTGGGATCTACATCGATGTAGCTGGGCAGGTAGCTGTTGGAGGTTGCTGGAAGTTTGGGTGGGGGAGGAGAGAATTCTCATGTTCAACAACATCTTAGTCAAACCTGAACTCTTCAGTCTTTTATGCACAAAATTGGATAATAAGATAGTTATGCATGTCTAGAGTTAACCTTCAGTTTTCATGCTTTGCTTAGAAATTTGGGGACATTTTTTGAAAAAATATTGTCAGCAGTCTGGAAATTTGTTGCGGATGAAAGAAAAGATAAATTCATATTTATCTCTTACATCTGTGGCATAAATTTTGGTATTTTTTGCTATACTAATTAAAATGATGGGAAACATCAATGTGTTCAGTTTCTTATATATCTCTCCCTCTCTTACCATTTTGTTTTCAAACAGGGAAACCATCTTCAAGTGTCACCTGAAAAAGAGTGTCAACCCCTGGTATATAGGGTTTGCCTCACGATGGAAGGGGCCTCAGTGATCTGCATTATATAGATGAGGAAATGGATCACAGAGAAGTTAAATGACTTAGCCAGGGCGACACACGGCTGTCTCCTGGAAGTCCAGGCTTCCATCTTTCACCTAGAGTTCTGTTTCCTAGGCTAAGACATGAGGAATGTGCAGACTCAAAAAATGAGCAAAAGTTTGTGGAGGAGTTCATATTTTAGCAAGCAGTATATATACTTCGAATGAAAAATACTAGATTTTTAAATTTCAAGACATAGTTTAGACATGATGACTAGCTTTGTGCATTTGTTTGACTACATTTGAGTTAGCTAGCGCTAGGTACTGACAAGATGAATAAAACAACACTGCTCTCAAATTGCTCAGTTAGTGGCGGGGCAGCCATGCATGTGAACAATTAAAATGTAGCCTGATAAAAGAATAGCATAGGTTTGCCCAAAGAACTAGGTGACAGGAAAATGTGTTCAAGGAACAACAACAAAATATTTAGATAGGTGTTAGGAGGCCATTTGCTTGAGCTGAGACTTGGTGGGTAGTGGTTCTGACTGGTAAGTGGGGTCTGGGGTTTTCAGGTAGAGGGGCAAAATTTGAGAAGTATAGAGATACGACAGGTGTGTGTAATTCCAAACAGCAGAGCAAGGGTACCTGGGGGAAGATTTGTAGGAACTTTGCTGAGAAGATAAAGGGGTACTTAGACCAGTAACTATCCACCCTGGATGCACATTAGAATTAACTGTGGAACTTAAAAATACCAACTCTGAAAAATAAAGTCTAGTAAAAACAAAGAACATCTTTCAATGCTCCAATCCCAATAAACTAAATCATGGTCTCTAAATACAGAGCCTAAACATCAGTATTATTATTTTTTTGAATTAAGACCTTATGTTTTTAGAGCAGTTTTAGGTTCACAGCAAAATTGAGGAAGGTACAGAGATTTCCCATGTATTCCCTACCCCCATTAACCATAGCCTCCCCCATTATCAACATCCTTTACCAGAGTGGTAAATTGGTTACAACTGATGGACCTACATTGACATCACCAAAGTCCAGAGTTCATACTACGGTTTACTCTTGGTGTGTTGCGTGTTCTATGGGTTTGGACAAATGTATCATGACATGTATCCATTATTATGGTGTCACATAGAGTATTTCACTGCCCTAAACCTCTCTGCCCCCAACCCCTGACAACCTCTGATCTTTGTACTGTCTACATAGTTTTACCTTATCCAGAATGTTATATAATTGAACTCATACAGTATGCAGCTTTTTCAGATTGGCCTTTTTCACTTTGTAGTATGCATTTATGGTTCCTCCATGTCTTTTCATGATTTCATAGCACATTTCTTTTTAGCGTTGAATAGTAAATATCCCATTGTCTGGGTGTACCACAGTCTGTTTATCCATTCACCTACTGAAGGACATAATGGTTGGTTCCAAATTTTTGCGGTTATAAAAAAAGCTGATACAAATATCATGTGCAGTTTTTTGCATGGACATAAGTTTTCACAGTTTTTTAAAAAACAATTTCTAGATCCAGAGTGTACCCACGGTTGAAACCCATGGAGTTAAATCATAAAGAACTTTCTGTTCCATGTCATTCAACAGAACTATTTTGTAAAAAGTTTGTTTTGCTAGCCGATGGTCCAATTAGAGCATTTCAGAAGAAGGGATCGATCAAAGATGAGCAACACTGGAGCTTAATTATGCTTATTAAATGTAATTGTGCAATGGAAATTAAACAAAACTCTCCATGTCAGTAATAATTAGATATTACATATTGACATAGAAGAATATTCATGCTATATTGCTGAAACAAAAAAGTAATTTCTAGAAAATATATATTGTAAGTCATTAAAAAGCCCAAACCAGATAAAGCACATGAATTATATATTTGTATTACGCACAAAAGCAGGTCTGGAAAGTCATGCCCTAAATTGTTGTTAGTGGTTACTCACAACTAGAGTAAATAAAGAAGAGGAAACTGACTAGTCTATTGGAAAATTAACTTGCTAAAAGCCATTTTGCTGAGTATCAGTTGGCATTTTCCTGAAACTCCATGTAAGTGTGTGGCGGGGAAGGATTTGGAGGTGGGATGGGAGTGGAGGAGTAGATGGTGAATCAGGACAGACTCAGACCCTAAGAAGAGGTGTTTCTTCCTGCTGTTCACCATGTTATGCCCTTCTAAACACTGGGGAATGAGCCAACTCACCTGACCAAATGGAAGGAGGCCAGAACCCACACTCTCCCAGGCACAGGATTAGTCTCACCCCGAGACTCTGTTGGTGAAAGGGCTGAAGGAAGCTATTTCTCAGCTTGAGGCAAATCAGTCTCTTAGAGAATTATTTAGCTAATTGATATATAAAACTTCTTTTAGAAAATTGATTGTAGAATTGTTTTTAAATTGTCCTCATCATCAAATAATGAAAATAAAGAAAAATATAAACCTCTGCAAACTCCTAGGATAGAGATTACCACCTTTTGAACCCCACTGAATTTTTTTCAATGTGTACCCATCACTCTCCATTTTATGTAATGGCTATTTTTAAAAATTTAGTCTTTATGAAATAGTTCTCCTTGTATTTCCTTATAATTCCCCTCTTAGGATAATTTAGAAAGGTCCAAGACACCAGAGAAGGACAGCTTATGATTTGATGCAGGTTCTATACCTGTAGGGGATGGCCTGAGAGGACCCCATACCTTAAATGATCAAAGCAAGGGATAGTGAGAAAAAGCTGTCAGGTGGGAACCTTGGCTTACAGCAACTCACCAAGGGAAAGGAGAAGAGAATGCATCTGGAAGAGAGTCCAAAGAAATACAGAAATGTGTGTTAGAATTCAGTAGTTTTAACTTGGAACTGCTTGGTTGACCCAAAGACCTACAAGGAAAACGTCAAGAGATGAGACTGTGACTTAACCTAGTGGTTTATATGTAATATTCCTCAAGAATGGAGCCCGGATCTTGGCAGCTGGGGCACTCATCCTGCTCATCCCCTCTTTCAGAGGCTCAGCATTTTCCTATCTCTGGCATTTTCCTATCTCTTTCCAAGCTGAGGTGCTACTTCTGATCCCGTTTTCACCTATTTTTAAACAAACTATATTAACGTTTTTACTTTGTTCCCCTCACCCTCTCTTAGCAGATAAATCGACAGGAAAAGGTCTAGAAATATACACAACAATGTTTGCTTAGGAACAGGGGCTGAGATAGTAGAAGAAAGATGAAAGCAGACTTTAAAAAACATTATTCTTCATACTTCTGTGTGATTTGAAGTATTACAACTTTCATTATTTGAATATATGTTCACTATGTTTTAGGAAGTTTATACAGGCAGAAAGGAAAAGAAAATTTATAATCCCACCACGCAGAGATGATCACTTATCAGTGTTCATTTTCCTGTGTTTAGTTTCTCAGCAGATTTTTATTTTTTATTCTGTTTTTAAAAATGGTTATTGTTATTATTTTGTTCATTTAAAAATCCTTTTAAATCCCTTTTCTCATTTTTTCACCATCCCTAATTAAAACATGGCATAAATGGAAATAATACAGAGAACTGGCAAATGTGGTCTTTTCTAGTTTTGTCAACAACCACTCTCCCAATATGTTTGGCCTGTTGTTTTTTACTCGTCTTTCTTATATTGTAAACTCTTGAGGTAAAACTCAAGGTCTTCCTTTAATAAAATAAATATTTTGTCTGTGATGTAGCCATTAAAGTTTTAGGAGCAATAATTTATCTTATCTCTCCTTGGACTTTAGGTTTTTAGAAAGAAAAAAAATTGAAGACTAACATTTGGGTCCTAGATACCTTGAATGAAATAAAGCACCTGTGAGTACCGTGCCTGGAAGCTTTATGCATTAAAAACTGGTCTGATACTTTGGAGAGCAATAAGAGGGACCGATAGGAAAAAAAAAAATTAGTAAATAGAATTAAAAATAATAATTTGAACACATATCAAGCACTGTGTACTAAATTCTGTACATCTTCTCTCATTAGTTGGATGCGCAGTTATTTGTCTTCTTTCGTCCTCCACAACACAGATATTTATCTCTGCCACACACAGGCCCAACTGAAGGCTTCCCTTCCCCCATGGGCCACTTCCTCTTTTTTACTGTTTTCACTTAGCAAAGAACAAAGAGGATTCTTGTTGACACACAACGTCACGGTGGTATTTGAAGTGGTTTTCTAGGTATCCGTAGCTGCCTGCAAGTGTGCATGCCATTTTCATCACCTGAAGAGTCAGTGAGTGTCACAGATCGAGTTCTTGGGGAAGCAGGTCCTGAGCCAAAGATTTGGATGCAAATGATTTCTTGAGAAAGGGCTTCCAGGAGAAGCCAAAAAGGGAATGGAGATGAAAGGTAGAGAATGGGAAGAAGCCCAGTGAGGGTGGATTTCAGAAGTCCCACCCTCGGCCTGTTCCCACAGGGAGCTCTAGAACAAACAACACATGTCAGTTTGTCTTGCCTTGAAACAAAGGAGCTGAGTTTTAGTACTCCACGTCATCCTGTTTTGGCAATTGGCTGCCCAGCAGTGTGAAGTGGGGTGAAACATAAAACTTCCAGGTATACTTCCAGCTTGCTCCAGTGCCTGAGAGTAATCTGCAGTTCTAGGGGTAATGTGCTAGTGCCAGTTGTTAGCGGCAAAATATGGAAAAGCTGGGGATGGGCTCAGAGAGTTGGGGTGGGGCATCAGTCTGCTTACTGTGAGTTTCCTGTTAACATCCTCTGCTGGGCCCACAACACATGCCATCCCAAATTTCCGTTAACAACATTCTAAGGGGCCAGCATTAAAGTGGGAATGCCATTGAACTCAGACCTGAGTTCGAATCCTAACTCCACAAAAAAAAAAAAAATTGGAAAAGTCATATTCCTGACTTGACTCTTCATCACCATATCCATAAAATGGGATACTTATTCCTACATCATAAAAGTTATTCATTTATTTGCTTAATTATTGACTCGATAAATATGGAATATCTATTCCGTGCCAGGCACTGTTCCAGGATTGTTCTGACAAGGGTAAGATGATAAGAGCATTGTAAATGTAAAGCTCCAGGTAACTGCTTTTACTTTCGGTGGTTCTTCATTTTCACAGCTCACTGTAACATAAAATTATCTAGTATTGCAGCAAGGAGATACAAGGGGAAACTTCTTGGCTGTTAGGTCTCTGAATGTTAGAGACCTTGACTTAATGTTAGGTCTCTGAATGTTAGGTCTCAGAGATCTTGACTCACAGATAGAGCCATGTTTGCAGGAAAACAACAAAATGTCTGTTGGCTTGCACCTGCCGACAGAGCCAAACTTGTGATAACAGAAAATGCCACAAAACAGCCACTGGCTTACAGGCAGTCAGCTACCCTGTCGGTACCGCCCCTATAAAACCCTCCTCAGCCCTCCCTCAGGGCTGCAAATATCCTTTAGATGTGCAGCTCGGGCTGTAGCCATCTTTGCTCAGCCTGATAGACTTTTGTCTCTTACATTAAAAACTTTAATTTGCCTGATCATGCACATTCCTTTACCAGCCAACCTATCAAGCTGGTGGGGGAAAAACAAACAAACAAACAAACAAACAAAAACTACTGTGGTGGAATTCCTTTCCCTAAAGGGCTTTACGTAAAAGATGGTCCTCACTCTGGACTAGGGTTTCCAAATTCCCGACATTTTGGAACCTTCGGGAATTGAGAATGGGAAATCGGATTTCCTGAGAATTCCCGAAATAATCTTTTAATTTAATTTTCATTGATAATCTGTAATGATGGCTGTAACAATAAATGTTAATAAACAGAAAAGCTGTAGAGAAGGTGGGGCAACCAGGGTTTGTGGCTCTGGACGCAGTCTTTCAGAGGTTTCAAGACACTCCTATGTGTAAAAGGTCAATGCAAAACTTGAGTAAATAAAATTTCCTAAATGGAGGTTGACCGGAATTTCATGACTAGTGCATCTCTTGCCCTGAGCGCTAAACAGGGGGTCACTACTAGATTTCTGTTATATTTCAGGTTTTCTCCAAATATAAACAATGTAATTAATACAAACTTTAACCAAACCTGATAGTATGCAGTGAGTTTTTACATATATCACACAATGTATTAACATTCCCAATCTCATTTAAATATTTTATTGATTAAATTAATCACTAATAGAAAACAAAAACAAATATTATTTGTTTGAAAATTTAGAAAAATACGTCACATAGTTTTTATTTGTCATTTTTAAAATGAAACTTTAAGAAACATAGATCATTAATTGCCCAGATAATCGTGATCTTCGCTTTGTAAGAAATTTACTTGATGTGGAAAATTACTTTCATTTTCTGTAGACATTGGTGGAATCGTTATGAGTGCATCCAAAAGCATCTTCAATTTGGGAGTGAGAGAATGCGTTGCTTCAAGTAAGCTCATTTCCTTCCTTAGAGAAGCAAATACTTTGTCTGCATGCATAGGGCTAATCTTTGAGGTCAAAATTGATATTACTTTAGTCAATTCACACTTCAGATCAGATTCAGAACTCTCTGTAAGGACATCCTTTATTTCTTCTCTTGGAACTTCTGCTGCTGTAAATGTTCCTTTAAAAAGTCTTTCCATTAATGACTTTGCCAATCATGCAATTCCATTCTTACTTGACAAGGCAAAAAATTCATCCTCTTCCATCTCACATAGACAACTAATGTTGCTCAAGTACTTTGTGAGAGACACAAGATCTCTATTTCTATGTTTAACCAATTCAAATTTTATTTCCTTTAAACAGATTAAGAAAAAAATTAAGAAAGACCTATATTGTGCAGCGAATATTTATAGCTAAAAAGTGCCACAAAACACTATGATATCAGATCAGAAATTACTGTAATATTGGAATAAAATATTAGCAGTGCAAGTTGTGTTTAAATAGACTGACTTATCCATAGCAGCTGAGAGCCAAGAACACTCACATACATCACAATTGTCAGCCGCAAACAAACTGATTGAATGTGGTTGGTAGTATCGGCCGTCACTTTGTGGAAACGATTCATCATGAAGAATAGAAAACAGTTTGTATTTACACAGAGAAATCTTTATTTTCACAACCCAGGATTTGACGACAATGTCATATTAAGGTAAACTATCTTAGATTTCCGTGGTTCAACTGAAGATGACTTTATAGTCAAATCTTGGGTTGTGAAAATAAATATTTCTCTGTGTAAATACAAATTGTTTTCTGTTCTTCATAATCAAATGTGCTCGATTTACATGAGCTAAAATTAGCTGATCATGTGATATCTGATTCTGTTGTCCTGTGTGCATGTCTGGTGGCATGTAACATTGTAACACAATGTAACTCAGATAGTAATAAATAGGAAAAATGTCTAAGAGACACATTGTAAATATCTAAGAGATACATTGTGAGTAGTACATTTATTTCCCATTATGGGTATTACTGGGTTCAAGGAGTCGATTTTCCTGATTTCCTGACCAACTTTTCTCTGGATTTGGGAATGGGAAAGTCAAAAAAATTCCCAAGAACAGGCGGGAAGGAATTCACTCCCAGAAACCCTACTCTGGATGGTTCCTCCAAAGGTAATCCTTAGGCAGAGCTTTCTTCTGGTAGTCTCAGGATTTCTGGGAATGGTTTTGCTTAAAGAATTCACAAAGTTTAATTGCATTTTCAGGAACTTCTAGTCTTACCTCTGTCACAGTTCATTTTCTTTCAAATCTTTTAACCTTTCCTGATCTCAGTTTCTTTATCTATAAAATGAAGGATTCTCATCCATTAACTTGTGATGGCGTAGTAACTAAGTCACTTCTGTATTACAGCCTTGCCTGCTAGATGTCTAGGACAGAGAGTCAGTACTCAAGTCCAGGCTTAGTAGACTGAGATGGGCAAAATCTCCAGGACTCCAGTGTAGATTAGAGGTTTCAACTCCAAAGAGATCCAACACCCACCCCTGGCTTTTTCCCCCAACACCTCCTATTTCATGGCTGCTCCTTTTACTAATTTGATTATGAAAGCCAAGCAATTTAGTATGTGAATGCTTTAGTCTGGCTGCACTGGCTGGTGTAAAGTGCCAGATGCTTGCAACTGGCTCAGGATCTCTGTAAATTGATAATGAAGAAAATAAAATGGAATAAATATTGCTAAGAACATCACTTAAAATAAGAGTTAGGAGGCTATTAAGGAAGTAGGGCCTTGCACATCTTGTGCCTCAGTTCTCAGAACTACTAAATTGCTAAACTCAGCTCAAAACATCCTGAAGCCTGTCAAAAAATAATAAATGGAGTCACTTTAAAATGGAGTGGGAGCTGTTATGACAGAGGAACTGCCTTGCACATTTTATGCCTCAAACCTTTGTCATGTTAAAACAGGGCAAAATAACCTTTGGACTGGGCCTAAAGCAACATTTTGTTTCAAAGAACTTTACAAGGATAAGAAGAAAAGTAGATATTATGACTAACAGGACTGATGACTATGAGACTGAAAATGAAAAACATTGTTTAGAATTAGCATCACTGCTATCTGCACCAATATAAATGCCTTCCTTCTGTTGACTTAATTGTTCCCTTTCCCTTTCTCACATACAGCCATTGCCTTTTGTCTACTAATTGGAAAACTATTTGGGCTTCTCTCTGAATCAGTGCATCCAGAATAGCTACTTTTTTTTTTTTTAATTTCAAATGCTTGTTGCCTCGCACGTGGATAGGTCTTTTATTTTCAGGTTAGCAAGCCAGAAGCATCTTGGAACAAGATGCTACATGGACATCCAGAGGGTGCCAAAAAAATGTATACACTTTTGAGAAAGAAAAAAACTGTATTAAAATTGTACTACTCAATATATACCGATAACGAGATGAATACAAGTCACGTGTATACATTTTTTTGGCACCCCTGCCCCCATATGCACTTTACTCCCTTCCTTGCACTTTCCACCTCTCTAGTTTGCATACTGGAACTAACCAATCCTTGTTAACCTACCCAGCAATCCTTCATATGCATGACAGAATTACATTTTGTGGTTTTTGTGTTTATTAACCCTGCCTTTCTTGGTTCTCTCCACAGTGCAGGTTGAGTTTCTACACAAATGTACATCTCTCAGACTGCAATCTTGTTCAAATAAATGGTTTTTTTGCTCTTCATTCCAGCCTAAACCTTTTCTTTGGTTAACAGAACCAGGACACTGAACTGATGAGAGTTGCACTATATTGGTGACTCAGGTTCAGATACCATATTTGCTGTCTGTGGTGTGATTATCTGAAATGGTGAAACTCTTTAGGTAAAATTTCAAAAGCAAACAAAAAATTAAAAATACATCTTCCCTTGAATTGCCTGGTAGTTGAATTCCTGGAAAATTCAGTGTGTATGGGCCTGGCATTGTCAATAAATATTCAAGGAATACAATTAAAATAATTGAAAAATAAAACATTTTTTCATGTGATTGTAAAGCCCAGATTATGAGCAGGTTTTTCATACATTTTGTGTGTGTGTGTGTGTGTGTGTGAGTGTGTGTGTGTGTATGTAGACTGGGACCCCTGGCCCTCAGCCCCTAAATACCTGTAGTAACCCCACATTAGAAAATAGCCCAATTAATTTACAAAAAGTCTCTTTCAGAGGCATAGTGCCTTTACTAAGAACCACTTTTCTAGAGAGTCGTTGATCTAATGACTAGGGGAAAAGAGAAAAAAAAAACACCGCACACACAACAGCCAAGCCCTTCCCTTTCTCGGAAAGCATGAGACTTGGGAGAAGACGCAAACTAAGGACGGGAAAGTCCCCTTTTCTAGCCTGGAACAGCACTTTTTGCCCAGAGACCGGTGACAAACCACTCTGGGCTCAGGGTTTGATTGGGCAGTTTGAGAAACTAAAACAGCGGGTTAAAAGGAGGCAAAACCCTAGTGCCTTCCGCTACCGGGTGGGTGGGAAATATGTCAGCATCTCTTCGCTTCGCGACCTTCGCTCTGTTCTTCGCAGGCGGCCCCTGGCCAGCCTGGGCACGTTCAAGGTATGTACCTCCTTTCCCGCCGCCCCTTCCTCTGCTTCTTGCTCTGCCCACTAGCTCTCCCTCGGTCCTCCTTCCCCGCCCAAGTTCAGCTCGCTCAGGTTCCGTCCAGACAGAACTGGAAAGCCGCGGCGAGGCCGGAAAGTGGCTTGCGGCTTGAGTGCACGCTTCCTGCTGTATTCTGGCTGGGTAGCTACCAGGAGAGGGGAGGGCGGGACAGGACAAAATATCTGGGTTGTTGATGGATGCTGGGTGCGTGGGTGGGGTTGGGGGCAGTGGACACTGCTTTGCCGGCTGCCCAACCTCGTTCTGAGGGGTTCCCTTTTCCTGGGCGCAGCTCAGAGAATTGGCGGGCGGGACACAAAAGGCAAATACAGAGTAGTTGAGGACAGTGATCCCGTGAAAGGCGGGTTTCTGTGGAGTCCGATGGGTGAGCAGGTCAGCGTATCTGCTGGCGCGCCGAGCACTGCGCCCTCTTCTGTGCTGACCCCGTTTTCCTCTCACGCCGCGCACTTCCTCATCCAGGTTCTAGGGTGTGTGTATAAATCCAGATCGTGTCACACTGTTTTCTGTGACATTTCTGTGGCAGCTAATTATGTGTTTGTTTTGGCAAAAGCCTTATTGAGATATAATTCACAAATCATACAATTCACCTATTTAAAGGGTACAATTCAGTGAGTTTTCGTATATTCAGTGTTGTGTAACCATCACCCCCATTTCAGAAGTTACATCACCCCCCAAAAGGAACCCTCTACCCATTAGCAGTCACTCTCATTTCTCCCAATGGATTTGCCTATGACTGACATTTCATATAAATGGAATCATACAGTATGTGGTCTTTTGTGATTGGCTTGTCACTCAATATGAGGTTTTCAAAGGCCATCCATATTAATAGCAAGTATCTGCATTTTATTGCCAAATAATTCTCCATTGTATGTATATACCACGTTTCGTTTATCCATTCATCAGTTAATGGGCATTTGGGTGGGTTGTTTCCACTTTTCATTATTATGAATAATGCTATTATCAAATTCGTGTACAAGTTTTCTGTCTGGACATAATTTTTAATTCTCTTGGGTATAAGCCTAGGAATGGAATTGCTGGGTCATATGGTAACTGAATGTTCAACCTTTTGAGGAACTGCCACACTGTTTCCCAAAGCTTCCACACCATTTTACATTCCCACCAGCAGTGTATGGGTACCGATTTTTCTACATCCTCTCCAACACTTAATCTATCTTTTTTATTATAGCCATCCTAG
Source organism: Rhinolophus hipposideros (assembly GCF_964194185.1). Lineage (NCBI taxonomy): Eukaryota > Metazoa > Chordata > Mammalia > Chiroptera > Rhinolophidae > Rhinolophus > Rhinolophus hipposideros. Next base: position 40,965,795 of record NC_138051.1, read on the forward strand.
TAGGTGTAAAATGGTTCTCTTAATGGATTTGCATTTCCTTAATGATGAATGATACGTTATTTTTAAATCACAAAATAAGTTTTTAAAAGGATTTACATGCTGAGATTTTGAGAACTTTGACTATGTAGGTCACATACCCAAATGTAAGAGAGCCTAGACTCAAACCAACTCTCTCTGTGATGAATGCCTCAACTCCATCCCCGCCTTCCTAGAACTGAATTTGGGATAAAACTCTTCAAAACCCCTCTTGCTGCCTCTGTTAGAAATGGAATCCTGGATAACATGAACCTCTGCATGAACTAAATGGTTCACTTCTTATTTGCTATTAGAAACTCAAATATGCAAAGAGCTTATTGGTCTCTCCATTTTAACTTTGTAAAAAATAAATGTTTCCTTGAAGTCCTCATAATGGATCTTGAAGGAAGTTATAACCCTTTCTTGGTGTTTATGATTGTGTGCTTCTCTTCATATAAGTGCCCCTTGGGCTCTCCTTCTCCTGCCTACCATCAGGACATGGAATGAGGAGGGACACAAAGCTTAAACTTTGTTTATGTGCATAACTCAAAAAATTTTGAATTATGCATTTTTGGTATATATTTATACATTTTATACTAAAGCTTAATTTTTCTCTCATGTTTTTTCAGTTAAAAATTCAGATTGAGCTGCCTTATAAGTGGATCACAGAAGATTCACACCCCTCTCCCCCATGAGAACACAGACAAGACTGGAACCGGAATCAGAGTTCAAACATACCAGACAATCTGGGCTTTACATTCTTATTTAAGTCAGAGAGTGACTGACCAACATCTGTGAGAAACTGAGGACTCTAACATTCACTGTAAACTTTGGCACAGATCACTTACTTCTCTGAAGACTGGATCCCAAAAGCACAATGACCACAAGTATTTGTGATGGTAACATGGTGAATTCCAAACAAGCCCAAGAAGTTGGTACAGCTGGGGAAGGAAGCCCAACTCCTGCAATGGTCTTGGAAGCAGAACTGATAGAACTTGGAGAAAGTGATGAAGTAGTTGACCTCACCTCTGAACCTCTAGAACCCGCAGTGATTGACCTAACTCACCATGACTCTGTTGTGATTACTGAAGAAAGCAGGCGGCTAAGGAGAAACGCAAGGTCACGCCAAGGACAAACTGGCAGCTGGGTGGTGAGCAGTGATAAGAAGAGGTTGATGAAGGACAGAGATGTATATGTGACCAACAGTGCCCACCATAATGCCCTAGAAAAAGCGACTTTAAGTTGCACACTCCCCGGGTATATCCAGTGCCGAATTTGTATGGACGGGTACTCGGAGATTGAATCGAGTAGACGACACATCTACTCTACAGAATGTGGACACATCTTCTGCACTTGGTGCCTCTTCACTTCCCTTAAATATAGTAAAAATTGCCCAGTTTGTTTGAAAAAACTTGGCGGTTACCAGTACCACCGCATTTACATATGATGTGCGCAGTTGCTCAGGACAAACAAACCCTTTCGCTGGATTTTTCCACAGCCTTGTGCAGAAACTACAGGGTTGTTGGCATCCAATGTTCCAAACTCAAATAGCCAGATTTTAAAAATTGCTCTTTGGAGTATATAAAAAACTCTTTTATTTCTCACAAACTATAAGACTGCTTTTTGATTCCTTTGGTTTCATGATGCAGGGCTGAACTTTTGTTGTTATAGTGAGTCAGAGACTGATGGTTGTCCTCAAAGCAATTTTCTCTTTCTCATAGGAATCAACTTTTAATTAGCCACATGTGGGCATTTTGGATCATGTAAATGCCCAGAGACAGTGGAGCAAGTAGAAGGAAGCTGGGAGATTGACAACTCTGCAAACCAGAGCCACAATACGAGTTTGGACTTTTACTTGAGAGATAATAAGCTTCATTCTTGATTAAGCAACTATTATACTGGGTCTTGTTTATAGCAATGGAGACTTTATTTTCATTATTGGGCCAGACAGGATGCTGTCCTTGGGTTTGTCTGGATTTTCTGATTCCATCAGAGTGGAAGGAAGTCAGTCCTTTTTCACCACCTGTCCAACCAGCAGCGTGAAGCAGAGTATTACAATGGGTAGGCACCATGTCCTACTGGGACTCCTCATGGCTTTTGAGGCCAGCCTGGGGAGTTGCTTAGGCACACAGGAAGCTAGCGCTGTGGTTCTGTGCTCTCTGACCTGCCAAGCCAGAGAAGGGCTGCCTTCATCCTAGTTTTACAGGTATCCCTGCCTTCTACCACACCAGTCAGCTGATCAAGTTGGCATGCTTTTCTTTGAACAAACACATCATTGCATCACCATCCCAGCTTCTCCAGCAGCCTGGCTGGGTCACAGACCTTGAGAAGACCTCCTCCCCTCCCTCACCCCAAGCACACCCACCCACTAGCTCTTTCTTCTTTTTCAGAGAGAATCACTTAGTACTCAAAATTCAGCCTGCACTGTAGACTTGGAGAAGGCATGATTTCTACAGTGCTCTCTCCTTTTCCTTCAGAACAAAATGTGCAGTAAAGTTTGTTCTTACTTGCAATAGTTGCAGCAGTTGCTTTCTTTCGTGGAGGTTCAGTCTTGCCAGTGGAGCAGGGCCCATCCCTGCATCATGTTCGTCTACTCACTGCATTCTCTGGAAGTCCTAGACAGCAGACCTGCGTTGCTTGACTTGGCAGGATATGCCAGGTAAATATGGCCTACTCCTTTCTGTGGGTTCTTTTGTATGTGCTAAAATGAAAGGAGGAAGGAAGAGAATATGAAAATGAAAAAACAGAAGTTCTAAGTATTATCTTCTTACATTTCAAAAGATTTATCATGTGCATCCCACTTTGGAGACTATTAATTGCTCTGTGACATAACACAGTTTATCATAAATGTGGCTAATAATCGAAACACCTGAGGTGCCTGTTAAACACAGATTCTGCTTTTGGATGTATTGTCTATGTGATCAGGACAAAGAGCATACTCTCCAGTTTGCCAGCAGCCCTCGACCCTTCCTATTGTATTCTATGCAGCCCACTACATATTTACCTTGCTCACATAGACATTTTAGGGGGAAAAAATAGAGAGTACTCTTTTTTTTACAAAAAAGATACATTTCATAGACAGAAAAATGCATTAATCTTAAGTGTATAATTAGATGAGTTTGAGCAAATATATACATGCACATGACCAATTCCCCAATCAAAATAGAACAATTCCATCATTCCAGAAGTTTCCTTATGCCCCCTTCTAGTCAATTACCATCCCCCACAGATAACCACTGTTCTGATTACTATCACCATAGATATGTTTGGGGACACTGATTTTTATTACTTCATTATTTAGCCTCGCTCATCAGGGAGGAAAATTTGATAGGGATTTGGAGTATAAGGTCTAGGTAAGGATCAAGGGTTTGTTTTAGTGGGAGCATGACTTATATTCTCTCTCTTAAGAGTAGAAGCAAGAAGGTATTAATAAAGACAACTGCTATTTTTTTTAAAGCAATGGCTATGTCCTAGGCACAGTACTAGGTACTTCACACATCACAGACAGTAAAGGTATACACCTAGGGAGGAGCAGGAACCCAACAAAATGTAAGAGCAGAGACCGAGGGGAGCTGCCACAGGGCACATTAATGTGATTAATTTGGTTGACTACTGTACATGGCGGTGGGAAGAAGCGAGAAGTAAAACTAGACAAGAAGATTAAGATCTCATCACGAGTAGAGCTTTGTGTGCTGTGTTATGGAGTTTAGATTTTATTCTACAGGTGCTAAGGAGCCACTAAAGGCCCGGGAGGAGAACTTCCAGAGAAAGATTCATAAGGATTCATTCCGCATGCTCTCAATGAAGGCTGAAGAGACTCTTTGAAAGTTGGCAGGAAAATATGGAGGTGGAATTAGGGAAAAAGATCCTGGTTTTGATTTTCCTCTAAAAATAAACGTGAATTTTATGAAGTGTATAAGAAAAAGGGATGAAGTAACCTTGGTCTAAGGAATTTGGCACTGCCCTGGCACTTTCCTGCCCTTGGATGTCACAGTTTCATTTTAGCACAGCCAGCAGAGTTGTGCAAGCCTTTGAACTGTGGTAGCTCTTGGGAGATGGTTTTGGTCTGAGGTGACAGTAGTAGGAGTCCAGAGGGGCAGCTGTGGCAGTTTGGATTTAGCTTGCAGGTACCTTTTTGGAAAAGTGGAAACTCCTTGGCCAGAATAGAAATGGGATTAGGAGAGGTGGACAATCAGATTTCTCCACTGATGCCTGAACTAGCTTTACACCAAGATAGCCCCACAGTGAGATAAACTGGCAATTTTCAATTGTCATTTCCAGATGTTCACTGAGAGGTTACAGCAGAAAATGAAAGCCAAATTTCTTAAACTATAATATGTGTGGATTTCATCAACCACAGATTGAAATTGAGCTTTTCAAGAAAGGAGGTAAGAGGTGTGCCTTGTTAGTTCAGTTGGTTAGAGTATGGTGCTGGTAACACCAAGGTTGCCGATTCGATCCCCGCATGGGCCACTGTGAGCTGTACCCTCCTTAAAAATAAAAAAAGAAAAGGAAAGGAGGTAAGAGACAGAGTAGAGGAGTCAGACCCCCCTTTCAGCAAGGACTGGTGTTTCTATTATCTGTCTACACTGAAGTCATCCAACTGCACATGCTAAGTACACCTGCCAGGAGAAACGAATTACTCTACAAGAAAATAAAATTATCACAAGGGATAAACTTTTAGGTCTTTTTCTTAGCTACATCAATGAGGTTCCATGGATTTGACATTAAAATCTGCATACTGGGATGGCTATCCCGGGGAGTGTTAATAAAGTAAATTAGGTTTCAATGACATCATTGGCTCAGTGTCTGATCTCTCAGACAGTAGTTTCCTTGTAGTCAGAGCAGGAAGAAGCATTAATAGGACTTGCGCAAATCACGCACTCCCAGCGTTTCTTACCTACTGGCTTCCTTGGGCTTTCCTGACCATCTCATGGATTCTAGGACCAAGGACAGAGTCTCAGGGAGGCACAGGCCTTTGTAAGTCCTGCTATCCTAGTGCCCTACAATCCTGGACTCCTCCAGCCCTCTCTGGCGGGGTTGGGATCTGAGGCTAGTAGGCAGGGTTGGGTCCTACTGGGTAGTTCTAAACAAGGTATTCGTGGTTGGGGAGGGCAGGCTATTCTGCCAGCCTTGTTTATGACAGTTTTAGACATTCATTAATACATAGTATTTAGAAAGTAAAACATGTAGTTTTCTTCTTCCATCTCCAATTTCATAGTTCAGTTTTATGATATTATGCAGGTGGGTTTTTGTCCTTGAGAAAATCTTTTTTGCTTCACTGTCCTGGGGATTATTTACAGACAGTACTAATATGATAACTCGCTGTATGGGGGACATTAACCAGGGCATCATTTGATATGGGCCCTTTTCTGTCCCATTAGTTTTCAGCAGGCAGAAAGGTCCCACAGGGCATATTCCTGACTCCTGCAGAGTGGCGTGAAGAAGGCATGTGGCCCCAGTTGTGACTGCCAGCATTACTGATCCTCTAAAGGGAGGGCAGAGGGGCTGCTGATGTCATGTGACAGGATAGAGGCAGTCAGTTACCACAACACATGGCTTCTCTGCTGAGAAGGAAGCCTTTAGAGAACCAATTTCTCTCTTCCTTTTTTCTGAACAAGCCCAAGCCACAGAAATGACAGCTTCTCTATTCTCCATTCAGAAGAAAGAAGGTGCAGTGCATTGCTGGGCATGGGCAATTCCTTAGTTCACTTACTCATTTACTCAATTACCTGGTATTTGTTCAACTTTGATAGTGTGGTAGGCCTGTATAGTTAAAAAGATGAATAAAGCAGTCCTTTCCACTAAGAAGCTCCCAGCTAGTGGGGAAGAGATGTGAAAACAAATAGTTAAAACAATAAAAAAAAAAGTAATTCAGTGTAATAAAAGCTATGATGGAAATATCTGCTAGGTGCTGCATTAAAGTAGCCTAAAAGAAAATAACTCTGACTTCTCAGTAACTTCCTTGGAATCTCGAAGATGGAAAATTGAACTTTGAATTTATATTCAAAGACAGAAAGTTAATTTGAATGAGCTGAAGTTTTATAAACTATTTGCTATACCAACGTTAGTGCAATAATAGCTATCACCATTTATTGGGTTTTCAGTATGTGCCAGGTACTGTTAAGTTTTTCACAGATATCATCCCATTTAATTCTTACAATGATCCTATGAGGTAGGTATTATAATCTCTGTTATAGAGACTTGGAAAAGAAAAGCAACTTTGATTTATGACTTTGTCTTTTCCCCCTACTGATTATATGGTGAAACCTGGTATGTGTAGTTTCTTAGACATCACTGTCCACTGCCTCTCCCCAACTTTTTTTAAATAGTGAAATAAAAATTGGAAATGTTCCCTTGTGACATTTGGGATCACTTATTATATAGGTTTTAGAATCACTAACTTTAGAGATGGAAGGGAAGTCTTAAGAATTCATATTTTATGGATGGAGGAAATAATACCCAGAGTAGTTAAACATCTTAGCAAAGGTTACTCAGTAATCTGGGGGTGAGGTTAAGAGCGGGGAGACAAGGCTTCTATCTTCTAGGCCAATATTCTCTTCCTTGGGCTAAAAGCTCAAGAATGTTCAGACTCTAGGATTTAGTGCAATCATCTTTACTAGACATTATTAAACATTTTAGCCAACAACAAAAATGTTCAAGGTGAAACCGAATTAATTTTTTGACTTAGGGACATAGTTTCTAAGTGATCGTTAGTATTTCATAGAATTTGATCCAATGAAGGCCATGTACTGTCAAGATGAGCAAGACACAGCATTACCCGGCAGTTCACGATTTAGTAAAGAGCGGACATGCAGTCAAACAATTAAAAAATCAAGTATAGGCACGTGCAAAGATCTAGGGTGCTATAGAAATGTGTAAAGTGGTGATTCTCACCTGGGGGTAGGTCCCACGCCTATACCCTCAACAGATATTTGGCAGTGTCTGGAGACATTTTGCTTGTCACAAATAGGGGGTTGCTACTGGCACCTAGTGGGTAGAGGTCAGAGATGTTGCTAAACATCCTAAAAATCACAAGACAGCCCCCACAACAAGCACTTAGCCAGCCCAAAATGTCAATAGGGCTGAAGTTGAGAAACTCTGGTGTAGAGCCAGCAAAATATCTACAAGGGATAAGGGTGGGAAAGCTTGGGGGTGGGGGGGCTGGTTACAGAAGAGTTTAATGAAGGGATCATGATTTGGGTGGGGGGAGGCTCCCTAGCAGAAGGGACAACATGTGCAAAGCCACAGAAGTGTTGTATATTTGGGTAATCCCAAACACTGGGGGAAGAGTTGTGGGCATAAGGCTGGACAGTTAGTTAGGAGCTAGACATTCAAGAAAATATACTGAGTTAGAGGAATTACTGTAGGAAAAGCTGTTTCGTTCCATGATGACGCTGTATCTGCGAGCTAAAACTGCTGAAGAAAGCTGTTCAAAACGAGGCTTTCTCACCTTGCTTCCTTAGGGTCTGGGTTTTCCAGGCATTTGTTACTTTCTCAGACATAAGAGTTGGGGCTGTTTCAATGGAATGTGAGTTCTGAGAGGTGGAATAGTTCTATTAAAGACACGTAGCCAGTGTCTCAATGCTCAGGTGGGATCATGAGGCATGAGGTGGTTATTGCTCATGTGTTAGGCTTATAGGCAAATGATGACATTTATTTCCTCTTTCGTAGAGCACCCTAGTCCATATATGGGAATATGTGAACCTTAAGATTAGACTGCCACCGAAAAACAGACACATAGACCAATGGAATAGAATTGAGAACCCAGAAATAAAACCACATAAATATGGACAGATAATTTTTGACAAAGAATCTAAAAACATACTATGGAGGAAAGACAGCCTCTTCAATAAATGGTGCTGGGAGAATTGGATAGCCATGTGCAAAAGAATGGAACTGGACTGTTATCTGTCACCATGTACCCAAATTAATTCAAAATGGATCAAAGATTTAAGCATAAGACCTGACACAATAAACTGCATTGAAGAAAACATAGGTACTAAACTTATGGACCTTGGGTTCAAAGAGCATTTTATGAATTTGACTCCAAAGGCAATGGAAGTAAAAGCTAAAATAAACAAATGGGACTATATGAAACTTAAAAGTTTCTGCACAGCAAAAGAAACCATCGACAAAATAAAGAGGCAACCGACTGAATGGGAGAAGATTTTTGCAAACAGTTCCTCCGTTAAGGGTCTAATATCCAAAATACACAAGGAACTCATGAAACTCAACAACAAAAAAACAAACAACCCAATTGAAAAATGGGCAGAGGACCTGAAGAGACATCTCCAAAGAGGACATACAAATGGCAAATAGACATATGAAAAAATGCTCAACATCACTAATCATCAGAGAAATGCAAATGAAAACCACAATGAGATATCACCTCACCCCAGTCAGAATGGCTATCATCAACAAGACAAATAGCAACAAGTGTTGGAGAGGCTGTGGAGAAAAAGGAACCCTCATACACTGTTGGTGGGAATGCAGACTGGTGCAGCCGCTATGGAAGGCAGTGTGGAGGGTCCTCAAGAAATTACGAATAGAATTATCATATGACCCAGCAATCGCTCTCCTGGGTATCTACCCAAAAAATTTGAAAGCATTTCTCTATAGAGACACGTGTACTCCAATGTTCATCGCAGCTTTGTTTACGGTGGCCAAGACATGGAAACAACCAAAATGTCCTTCGATAGACGAATGGATAAAGAAGTTGTGGTACATATACACAGTGGAATACTATTCGGCATTAAGGAAAGATGATATAGGAACATTTGTGACAACATGGATGGATCTTGACAGTATAATGCTAAGCAAAATAAGTCAGACAGAAAAAGCAGAGAACCCTATGATTTCACTGATATGTGGTATATAAACCAAAAACAAGACAAACAAATGAGAAACAAAAACTCAAAGACACAGACAATAGTTTAGTGGTTACCAGAGGGTAAGGGGAGTGGGGGGAGGGAGATGAGGGTAAAGGGGATCAAATATATGGTGATGGAAGAAGAACTGACTCTGGGCGGTGAACACACAATGGGATTTATAGTTGATGTAATACAGAATTGTACACCTGAAATTATGTAATTTCATTAACAATTGTCACCCCAATAAATAAACTAAAAAAAAAAAAGATTAGACTGCCACCTCAATTCTAGATGAGTTGCTTTCCCTCTCCCCCACAAAAAAGGGTGGGTAGGTAGGCCACTCCAATCAGGGCTTCTCTCTATCTTAAGCTAATGATGATCAAAGCAACTGACAAACTGTCACGGAATCTCCCAGACCTCACTCTGGCCTTTCCCCTTCTCCTCAGCTCCTGAACTTTTCCTCCTTCCGTCATGTTCTGAACCTGTTCTTAGCAAAACTGCTGGGTCCTGGACTCCTAGTCTGCAGTCATCCTGGCCCTGTTGAGCTCTGGTCCAAGTGCTTGCCTTTGCCCCCTGGTGGCCTGATGATAGAGCTTAATGGAGGTGAGTTACTCTTTTCTAACTCAGCTGGTTTTCTAGGCATAGTGTGGAAAGCCCTACCAACTCTGAGAAGCTCCTGTAGTCAACAAGTCCTTATGTGAAAATGTCAGGGGAGTGGAGCATGGCTATATCCTGCTCTTGCATTTGAGTTGGCTGTGCCCTATGGTTTGTCCTCTATAGGTGAATTGTATTTCTCTGCTCCTAAGGTTAATTCTTCAGAAAATCTGTCCATCGCATTTTCAAAAAATTACTTTGAAGGAATAAAAGCTGAAAAGCAACAAATGCCCTTAAATATGCAATAAATACCCTTAAAAGGCAACAAGTATTTTAAGTATCCATGATTTATTTTAGTATTTTAGTATCCATGATTTCAAAAGTTCACGATCAAAACCTTCTCAGAAAAAAAACCCAAAACTCTTGGAAAAATTATTTCTTTTGCAAGTTTCCAAGGACTCATTGCCTATTCCTTGCCTTTTCTTTGCTCTGTGAAAATGTACGAGGTTAGTGGAAGAAAGTGATTCCTGCCAGCCAGGGGCTTTGTAAGGATGAGTATCAGTCCCTGACTTGAATTTCCATCCCTGTGTCTTAAGGTTAGACATTCCCGAACAGGCTGGCAGTGGGTGGATTTCCTAAGATTTCTAGGTAATTTCAGAATTTCCTTTGGTTTCTAATTCTATTCCTTGCTCTAGAGCAGTGGGAAATTGTCCCAGCTATTTTGCCTCACAAATATGATCTGTTTAATAAATTCAGTTGCACAAAACATTGACTGGTTCTCTGCTGACTCAATGATTAGGATATTGAGCTTTAGGGTCAGATAAATTGTTCAAATTCAGGCTCCTCCACTTAATTATTGAGTGGCCCTGGCAAGTTATTTAACTTCTCTAAGCTTCAATTTCCTTAAAAATGACATAATAATACCAATGTCATATGATCATTATAAGGATTAAATGAAAATAATGTGCATAAAGCATTTTGTACAGTGAATGCTCAGTAAATCTTAGCTAATATAATTAAAATAATCCCTTATTTTATAGCAGAGGCTATGTTCTTGAAAGTCTGGGGAATTGGCAAAACCTCAGTCAGCATGATGAATTAACAATCAAATAACAAATAATCACATAATATCAATAATCAGTAACATTAAATACGTATTTTTACATCATAAAATTCATCCTTCTAAAGTGTACAATTCAGTGACTTTTAGCATAGTCACAAAGTTGTACACCACTACCACCATCTACTTCTAGAGCATCTCATCACCACCCATTAGTAATCACTATTTCACCTCATTTCCCCCTTGCCCTAGCTGGCAACCACTGATCTACTTTATATATATTTAAAAACACATTGAATAAAGTTCCTAAATGACATCCATTTCCAAAAGATCCTGCATTCACTATGATTAAAAGCCAGCTTATCTAGGCAATACTTCTCTTAAATCACCCTCCATTTTCTAAGTTCTCCCACAAATTTTACCTTATACAGAATGTATCTAATTTTAAAGTTTTCAAGACAGCATGATTGTCTTAAAATGCAATGTATTTTGTGCTTGGATATTCCCTGATGGGCATATTTTTCTAAGTTTGATCTTCTAAGCACATATTGAGAGGGTAGAGAATAAACAAATTTTGCTCTCTTTGCTTCCACAGAATTGCCCACTCAGCCTAGTACAAAAAATGGAATAATCATTTAAAAAATATTTTGTTATCTTTTGATTAACGGAATTTAAATGAATTGTTAATATGTAACGGGATGGTAAATTAAAAGTTTCCACTGTACAATAATAGTACCATGGGAAATAAGACCAGAAATGAGTTTGCAACATGTTGTAGAGAATTCTGAATTTTGGGGTACTTTGAAAAAAAAAAACACATAAAACTTTTGGTAGGCTATGGAAAGCAACAGATTTTGGAGGCAGACGTGAGTTAGCAATTGTTATTATTTTTATTATTAACTAGACTTTACAACTGATTAAATGTTGGAGAAGGAAGAAGAAAAGAAAACAGCCAAAGATAACTCAGATTTCAAAACTGGGATATTGGTGATGCAATAAACAGAAATAGGGAAGTCACAAGAAGGAAATGACTAAGGGAGGAAGATGAGTTCTATTTCAGTCTTGTTCGGTTTCAGGGACCCAGTTGTGGGCTCAGAGATGTGGGCTCAGAGATGGAGATTTGGGAGTCACCTCTACAGAGGTTGTACATAACGAAATAGGATTGAATGGTTCACTTGGTAATAAGAGAGAACAGAGCTAGACGAGAGCGGAAGACAGACCACAGTGACTGTTTACACTTAAGAAAGTGAGACTAGGAAGAGAAACCAGCCAAGGCAGAGGAGTGGTCAGAGGCAGGAGAACTAGGACAGCATTGCATCACACGAGCCCAAGGACAGACTCAGTAAGTCGAAGAGGATGAAGACTGACAGTCTAAGACATTAAATGAGTGTTTGGCAGTTTCTTTTTCCTTAAGTTTTCTTCTGGATATTTTAAGTTTTTGACTAGATTCCAGAGTTCTGCAAAAGTTGATTCTGACAGTTTTTGTGAGTATTTCAGTTGTTTTTGTGAAGTTCTCCCTGGAGTTCCCTAGTCTGCCATTTTTAGTGATGTCAGTCCTGAATTCAAAATTTTAATCTACTGTATTTAGTACTTAAAATTAATATTTAGGGTTTAAGCATATTTAGTTCAGGTGAGTAAATAAAATGAATTAGGCAGCTTCTAAAAGCCCAGTTCAATGTTCCTCTGTAGAAAAGTGTGCAATAGTTACCATTTCAATCAACAAGAAGGGCTGGGCTCCTCTTTCAGTTTAATCCTTTCTCTGACCTATCAAAGCCATTCTTGTTTCATTGACTGATATTCTTAAAGTCCTTATGAAGCCTCTGCTGGCTCCCCAAATTGAAGTCCCAAAAGTGTTCAGAACTACAGAGAAAGAAAGTATTTTTCTTCTGCATTCTATTCTCAAAATAAGGGGTGGGAAATGCTAGGTGATTAATAGCACCTGCTAGATTCACTGAGTTTGGACTTATACACCTACCTGAGTCTAGCTAGAGGAAATGAGAGCAGATATGCTGGCTCTAGAGATTAGCTTGATAGTAAAAAGATTGGATTATGGAAATCACTTAGGATGTGTCCTAATTAGCCTATTGGAAAATAATCTTTTCTACCCTTCTATCTTCTTCTCCTCTTTTCCTCTTTTTCTTTCTTTCTTCCTTTCTTCCTTTCTTTTTCTTTCTTTTTTTCTCTCTCTTTTTCTCTCTTTCTTTCTTTCTCTCTTTCTCTTTCTTTCTTTCTTTCTTTCTCTCTTTCTCTTTCTCTCTTTCTTTCTTTCTTTCTTTCTTTCTTTCTTTCTTTCTTTCTTTCCTTCTTTCTTTCTTTCTTTCTTTCTTTTTCTTTCTTTTTTCTCTCTTTTTTTTCTCTCTTTCTTTTCTCTCTCTCTCTCTCTCTCTCTCTCTCTCTCTCTCTCTCTCTCTCTCTCTCTCTCTCTCTCTTTCTTTCGTGGATGTGTATTTTGTGTTTTTCTTTACAAGTTGCTATTGATTTGTGGTCCTTAGCCTCAGGAGTAGCCTGAGTTCCGTTTCTGGCAATACCATGAACCATTTATCCTGGAAAACCTACCACTATAAAATACCTAGAAATGCCAGTTAAGATGTAACAAACATCATTTGTAATGCATACCTGAATGTTCAAGAAAGTAAGGAGAAATGCCTTACTTTCTTAAAGTTAAAGTCAAAAAAAAAAAAGAATATAGAACTGAAAAGCAGCAAATTTGGCTGGAATCACTAAGGCTGTGGCTGCACTGAGAGCTTTGGTGCATCTCAGGAAATCCAAGATTTAACAATCCTTAGACCCAGACAGAATAAGAAGTTGGATCTAAGACGCTTGAATAAAGCTGAGACATTTGAAGAGCTATATCCTCAGTGAAGGAGTGGTAAAGAGAGATAACCAAGAATCTTAACTATTTTGATCTGGGGGTCTGAGTGAAAATAAGTTTAAGAGTCTACCTGGAGAATTTTTAACCATAAGCTTGCCTTCACACAAGGTTAGGCTTAAAATATGTAATTCCTCTATGATCTGGAGACGTGAAGCCAATAATATTGACATAAAATGGTGAAGGGTGGGTAGTAACTTGTATCTCCAAGAATAAACACAAATATTCCCTGGAGGAACACATCTTTAATCTAACCAAATAGAAAATAGAAAAGATTTATAAACTAAATTACACTAAAATTAAGAACTTCTGTTTATGGGAAGACACTGTAATGGGAGTAAAAAGACAAGCCATACACTAAGAGATGGGAGAAGATATTTATAACAAAATAACCAAAACAGAACTATTATCTGGAATATATAGAGAACTACTTTGAATCAAAAAGAAAAAGACAGGGGCCGGCCCGGAGCTCAGGCGGTTGGAGCTCCATGCTCCTAACTCCAAAGGCTGCCGGTTCGATTCCCACATGAGCCAGTGGGCTCTCAACCACAAGGTTGCCAGTTCACCTTCTTGAGTCCTGCAAGGGATGGTGGGCTGTGCCCCCTGCAACTAGAAACGGCAACTGGACCTGGAGCTGAATGGCACCCTCCACAACTAAGATTGAAAGGACAACAACTTGACTTGGAAAAAAGGCCTGGAAGTACACACTGTTCCCCAATAAAGTCCTGTTCCCCTTCCCCAATAAAATCTTAAAAAATAAAAAGACAAACAACTCATTATAAAAATGAATTAGAGGTTTAAACAACAGGCTTAAACAGACATTTCTTCTCTTAACAAAAGAGGATCCACAAACGTGAAAAAAATCTTCAAGTGCATTAATAATGGGAGAAATGCAAATTAAAAAAGGCTGTATTGAAATACCATTACACATCTGCTTGTTTGGCAAAAATTAGAAAATGTGACAACAATAAGTGTTGGTGAGGATGTAGAGCAACCAAAATTCTCATCTTCGACTAGTAGAGTGTAAATTGCTACATTCATTTTGGCAAACAGTTTTATATTTTCTAGTAAAGGTGCAGAGGTGTGTATCTCATGATCTAGCTGTTCTATTTCTAGGTAGAGACCCTAGAGAAACTCTTACACACGTTCACATACAAGAATATTATTAAAAGAGATACATACAAGAATGTTATTAAAAGCATTGTGTGTGACATGGATGGATCTTGAGATTATAATGCTAAGTGAAATAAGTCAGACAGAAAAAGTAGAGAACCATAAGATTTCACTGACATGTGGTATATACAACTGAAAACAACAAAAGAACAAGAAAAACAAATGAAGAAACAAAACTCATAGACACATACAATAGTTTAGTGGTTACCAGAGGGTAAGAGGGGAGGGTGGTGGTAGATGAGGGTAAAGGGGATCAAATATATGGTGATGGAAAGAGAACTGACTCTGGGTGGTGAACACACAATGTGACATATAGATGATGTAATACAGAATTGTACACCTTAAATCTATGTAATTTTGCTAACCATTGTCACCCAATAAACTTGAATTAAAAAAAAAGCATTGTGTGTAATGGTCAGAAAAATTGAAACAAATATCCACGAACAGTAGACTGGATATATACATTGTAGCATATCAAACAATGAAATACCATATATAATTGAAAAGGAACAGCCACATAGGTTCTCTATAGATTAATCTTACAAACATAATGTTAAGAGAAAGAAACAAATCACAGGAAAATACATACAGTATGATTCCACATACATACAGTTCAAAACAGAAAAAAAAAACCAAAACACTATTGTTTAGGGATACAATCACAGATGGTAAAATAATAAAGAAAAGTGTAAGAATGTTTAACTCAAAAGATAGGATATTTGCTCTCTATGAGAAGTGAGACACATGCAATTGGGAAGAACACACAGGGGTCATCTAAGATATTGGTAGTTAGTGTTTTATTTCTTAACCTGGGTGGTAATTACAAAGTGTTGCTTTGTTATTATTACTTAAAGTGTATACAAATGTTTTGTACACTTTTATTATGCATGAGTATGAATAGTATATCTCATAATAAAATGACAATAAGAGAATATAGCTTTACACCAAGACATTCACAAACTTAGGCAAAATATATTCCTAGAAAAACATAAATGACCATAACTGTCTCAGGAAAATATAGAATATCTAAATAAACTTATTCAAGAAGTAAATCAGTACTTCCAAATAAAACAAGATTTAAAAACAAAACATCAAGCCCAGAAGTTTTGCTGGTGATACTTAAGGAAAAGGTAATTCTATTTTTTACACAAATTCAGAGAAGAGAAAAAGAAGGCACATTTCTCCCATTATTTTTATGTAACTAGTATAACTTAGATTTTTTTTTTGATTTTTTAAAAAATAGACAAAGATAGTTTAAGAAAATAAAATAAAAAGCTATCTTGCATGTATGTAAAATAAACATTCTTGTATGTATCTTGTATGAACATAAAGCTTGAATCCTAAATAAAATATTACCAAACCAAATCCAGCAATATATGAATAAGATAATATATCATGATCAAGATGGAACCTAGAAATAACATTAAATAACCTAGAAAAACTCTTGCACATACACCAGAAAACACGTGGAAGAATGTTCATAGTAGCATTGGTTGTATGGCAAAACACCAAAACAATCCATTTGGTTATCAACAGTAAAATGGATAAATACATTTTCATCAGTAAAATGTTATTTAGCAGTGAAAATGGATGAACTTCAGCTTTGTTCATCATGTAGATGAATCTCAAAACTCATGTTAAGCAAAGAAAGCAAGGCACAAATACATAAAATATGATTTTTGTTTACATAAACATCAAAACAAAGGCAGAAAAAGAAATGATTAACGGAATTCAGGGTAGTGATTGTCTCAGGAGTAGGGGGAGGGACACTTAGGTGGTAGGGAGTACATGGAAGACTTATGGGGTAGCTGACAAGGTTCTATCTCCTTTCATGGCAGTTCATCGTTAATAATTCAATAGTCTATACACTTTTTTCATGCTGCTTTCTGTATTTGCATTATGCTTAAAAATAAAAAAAGTTCAAATAATAATTTAAAAAACTTGTGTTCACTAAAAGATATCACTTAGTGAAAAAGCAATCCACAGAGTGGAAATAGATATTTGCAATATGTATACCTGATAAAGAACTCATATCTAGAATATGTGAAGAACTCCTGTGAATAAAGACAACTCGACAATAAAATATACGCCTTGTATGGGCACTTCACAAGAGGGGACATGAAAATGGACAATTAATATATGAAAATGGTCCCAATATCCATAGTCATCCAGCAAATGCAGATTAAACCACAATGCAATACTACTGCATACCCACCAGAATGGCTAAATGAATATACTTATACTAAGTGTTGACAAACATATGGGACAACACTGGTGGCATTGTAAATTGATATAACCACTTAGGAAAAGTTTGGCAATATATACTAAACTGAATATATGCCAATCCTATGACCCACTCCTAGTTATACACCCAAGAGAAGTGTGTGTGTGTGTGTGTGTGTGTGTGTGTATTCACCAAAGAATATAAACAGGAATGTTCCTAGCAACACTATTTGCAAGTCCCAAACTAGTAACTACCCAAAAGTATATCAACAGTAGAATGGAAAAATAAATGATGGTATATTTACACATTTATACTATACAGCAATAAGGATGAATGGACTGCAATTACATAGAACAATACGGATAAATCTCACAAATGTAATGTTGACAAAAGAAGCCAGCAACAAAAGAGTACATATTGCATGGTTGCATTTATATAAAATTCAAAAACGGGCAAAATTAGTGCATAGTGTTGGAAATCATTGAGCTGTATAATTAAGATTCTGTATTTTTCTGTATATATGTTGTTTGTGTAATGTGGTTTTTACAAAGGAGTGGGGAGGACTGGATGATTTTTGTAGTTGGGGATATTGTGCCATTGGCTGAGGAATCTGATTGATCTTCCAATTCTTTGTACATGACTTCCAGAAAATAAAGTCAAACACAAAGGTAGTAACTAGGAGAACAGAAGTTGAAAGCAAAACTTTCAACTGATACATGGGGAAAGGGGTGGAGGGATGGATGTACAACAAAATACATTTCTTTGATTGAGTACTCTGTTAAAGTTGAAATAGTGTTGGGAGTAATAAGAAACGATGATGTTAGAAAGCACTGAATTTATTGGATCCATTTCAAAGAAGAGATTATGGTGCTTTTACTTTGGCTGCACCAATTCTCAGTTCCTTTAGGAATGGAGCCCACTATCCTTAAGTGCTGAAATGGACAGCTGGAAAGAGAACTTATTTTAGCTGTTGTTTTCCAAAGGTATCTCCCACACTCTCCGCAAACAATGACCCAGGCAACCACATTGAAGTGAATGATTTGATCACCCAGATACCCTCTAAAGTGCAGATACAAGATATTACTATGGAGTTACACTGTCCTCTGTGTAATGACTGGTTCCAGGATCCACTGATGCTAACCTGTGGCCACAACTTCTGCCAGGCCTGCATTCAAAACTTTTGGAAGCAGCAAGCAAACGAAACATTCTGTCCTGAATGTAAGATGATATGTCAATATAGCAACTGTACATTCAACCTTGCCCTGGAGAAGCTGGCAGACAAGATGAAGAAGCTACCCCTACTCAAGGGCCATCCACAGTGCCCAGAGCATGGAGAGAACCTGAAACTGTTCAGTAAGCCAGAGGGGAAACTGATCTGCTTCCAATGCAAAGATGATAGGTTATCTATGGGGAAGTCTAAAGAGTTCCTGCAGATCTCTGATGCTGTTTGTTTCTTCATGGTGAGTGAGCCCTGGGCTTTGAACAATCCCTTAGGAAAGCTGGGGGCAGGGGAATATTCTCTCTGCCAATCCCACCCCTTTGTTCAGATGATTATTAGAAAGCTCAGAGTGCTCAGAAAATACAACGTATCTTGCAATGTTTTTTCTCTAGAATTGCTGATTATAGGAAAGGAGCAGTGGGGGACCTGTGGCCTACTCCTTCAATCAATCAAATATTTACTTAAACCTTGCCGTGACAGCACTCTGCTAGACACTATGTAGAATATGGACATATAAGATATTGTTCTGGTTCTAAAAGTCTTGAGATTTAGTCAAAATGAATAAAACAATGGAAGTAATATAAGATAGTCTACGATTGAGAGCATAATTTTGTCACATTAATAATTCATAAATGTTTAGAATTTCAGAAAAGATTAGAGAAAACTGAAACAGTCAGGGGATGCATGGTGAAAAAGTTTGAACTGGGAAATAATTTGGATTTGGATGGGCAGAAGGAAGAAGTAAGTGCTCTAAGTAAAAACAATGTAAGTGAAGGTATAGCGAGAACAGTCTAACTAGGGTAGAAAATATATAGAGTTCTCTTGCCTTTCTCAAACCCCTGTAGTTAACTAAGAAGGTAAAACAAACTAAATGTTTCTGCTGCTTGTAATCTTCTTCACAATTCTTGGAAGAGACAGGAACTGTGATACAGGGGAAAGGAAAGACTTTTGCAGCAAGAGTTGGCTTTTTTTCTGACACTGGAGCTTTGGGGGAGATATCTCTTATGGCCCTTCTCCCAAGTCAATGGGGGTTAATTCCACATGGTATTCCCAGGAGGAGCTTACCATCTACCAGAGTCAACTGGAGGCAACCCTGAAGGAACTCCAGGCCCTGAGGAACATGCAGAAAGACGCTATTGCTGCTTACAAGGTGAGGTGCAGGGCAGAGGGGTTATGAGATTGAATTAGAATATAGCCTCCTCGTAACTAGCTATTTGGGTCGAAGGGTACCTGTACTATATTATCAATGCACTAAATGATAACTGGATGATAGAATTAAAAAACAGGCACAGGAGGGTGGAAAGGAATGTAGCAGTGGAATCAGTTTCCAATAGTTGATCTACAGAGTGAGCAGACTGGCCTTTCCCCTAATATGCTGATCCTTTTGAATGGTTCAGTCACCAGGTCATTGTATTGGGGTTGTGATCTGTCTGGTCTTTCCTTTAATCTATGGCAAAATAAGGAATTTATCTATTGCAAATCCACTAAAGATAGCTCTGTCCAAAGAAATACTTTTCTTTTCTCTGGGTTTACAACCAGGATACCTCTGAACCAAAGTCTCTCAGATTGCTGGTTTTTCCCATCAGATTTGATCTTTCCTAGCTTCCTCCAAATGTAATAACACTACTGCCTATACTTTCAACTTCCCAGGAACTCTAGGACAACATTAATGGTTAGAGACTTAGCAAATCAGTCCCTAGGGTGGGGGGAGTTTTATTGCTTCGTTAATTATTCTATGGAGCGGAGTATTCTCTGGCATTTGGCATCTGGAAGAAGAAATATATACAGTGAGAGGAAGAAGAAGGATAGAGGGAAATAATGATGTCTCCAAAGAATCTTGTTCCTGTTTTAAGGGTTCTTAGTTCAGCTATTAAAGTCAACATTCATTCATTCAAAAATATTTCCTAAGTGGGTCAAGCATTACACTAGATACTATATTCCACTAGGTTGGGAGACAGATGTTAAATAAATAACCCCACCAATAACAATAAAATAACAACCTTGATAATTACTATAAATGAAAATACAAGGTGCTATGAGAGCATATAAATGGGGAACCTAACCTAGACTGGGGGAGTTCTCTGAAGTCACCTGTTAATAATTGAGAATTGAAGGACAGGTAACTTAGCTAAGTGAACTGGGTGAGGGGAATATGAAGGACGGGTTCTGAAGAAGAATGTTGGATGAAGAGTACAGAGCATATGGAAAAGTCCTGAGAAAGGAAGTTAGTTGCTATGTTAAACAGAGAGAAAGCCAATAAAACTAGATCCAGGTAGGCAAGATGAGACTGAAGAGGCAGAAATGGGCCCAAACATGTAGGCTCTCATAGATAATGTTAGAAATGTTGAACTTCACCCTGTAAATAATTAGAAGCCATTAAGAGGTTTAAACAAGACACAGCTTCATCTTATTTTGAAAATATCAGTCTGGTGGCTCTGCAGAGAATGAATTGAGCGAGAGGAGGACAAGGATAATGGGTAGAAGGCTAAGGCAGTGGTCCCAGAGCATGATGGAGAGGCAGTGGTGGTGGGGGGGAGAGAAATGAACAGCGTCAGCATATGCTTTAGAGATAAAAAAAACCTGGATGTGGTGATTCATTGGATGTGGGGGCGAGTGGAGATGCCACACAGACGGTTGGATAGGAATCTGGAACTTAGAAGTTGATGTAGGCTGGAAAGAGGATGTCAGCATATAGATGGTACGTCAAGCTGTGGTGAAAGAGGATACCACCTTGAAAGAGTGCAGAATGAGAGGGGCAGAGAGCCCAGGACAGAGAATATCAAGTAACTCTAAGATTTAGTGCTTGGTTAGGGGAGTCAGAACCAACAAATAAGACTGAGAAATAGTGGTGAAATAGGTAGAAGGAAAACTGGAAACATGTGAGCTAGAGAAACGAGAGAGTTAAAGACTATTTGATGAGCGCAATTATAATGGACTATAGAATCTAAGCTGGGTAAGAGGGGACATGGAGACAAAAGAAGTTGAAGGAACAGAAATGGGGTCAATATGTAGGAGGTTTCAATGAAACCCCAAAATTGTTGCAACAGGGGTATCTGAGTGAGTATAAAAAGTTATTTTTGGAGATGGTGCAATTGCTGGGTATGATAAAATCCTCATTATAACCAAGAGAATGAGTGATAAAGGTGGAAATCACTAGAAATGAGGAGGATAAGGAACCAAGAAACCAGGATATCAGGTGGCTCACCCACGAGGATGTTGAGGTCACCTAAGAAAAAAGCTGCAAGTGTAGCAGCTATCAATTTCAGTGCTTCAAACATTTCCCATCTCCTGCTTCTTTTACATTTCCTGGCAGCAGGAGTGGCATCTCCCCATTTCCAAGTTCTTGATACGGGCAGTTCTTTCAGCCTCCGTATGGCCCGTCTAGCATCACTTGGTAGATATTGGTTTGCACTTCTGGGCAGGAGGGTGTTGTCATTCCTTCTAGAATGTTTGGTTAACCCCAAGTCTAATTTATTGTGGTATTGGTTACCACCTCAGTGCTGCATTAGGAACCTGCAGACCACTTTTGATTATTTTTCATCTTCAGCTATTAAACTAGCTGAGAAAGATGGAGTAAGTCCACGCCACCCCCGCAAATAAAAAGGGGGGGCTCCTTTTAGTATGGTTGAACGTTGATACTCAGCAGCCATGTGTATGCATTTTCCTGTTATGGCATTTCCAAGTTGTGTGAGTCCTGGTGGTGTGGGCCCCCACCCCCCAGTGCTAGTCTCAGTAATTACCAAGGTGATGACCACGGACGTTTCCAGGAAAACAAGCTACATCTGCAGCAACACATCTCCTTGGAGTTTCTAAAGCTGCATCAGTTCCTGCACAGCAAAGAAAAGGACATTTTAAATGAGCTCCGGGAAGAGGGGAAAGCCTTGAATGAGGAGATGGAGCTGAGCCTGAACCAGCTGCAGCAACAGTGTCTCCTAGCCAAGGAGATGTTGGTGAGCATCCAGGCACGGATGGGACAGCAGGACTCCTTCGACTTTCTCAAAGTAAGACTCCCTGTCAACATGAATGGGTGCACTACTAGGGGGAAGAAGCAGAAAAGATGTAGAAGCAGCTTTTCCCCACAAGGGGAAAAGACTGCTATAGCACAGATTCTCTGAGAGAAAAGCCAGAGGCTGCTTTTGCCTTATGTTCAATAGAAACCTTTACTTTCACCCTCCTAGAAAAGAATAAAACGCCATTAATAACAGTATGTGTTAATATTTTAGTATTTCTCCATAAAGAACTTTGAAGCTTTATTTCTCAAAAATAATGCAACTTATGTTGTAACTTTGGCTCTCAGCCATCATAAATTTACCTGTTTGAAAAGTTGGTTGCCAGTCCTTGCTACCTGAAGCTTCACCTCTAAAGTGGCATCGGTTACCACCACAGCCTTCAGGAGCTTAATTATCCAGATTAAGGAAAAGTAGCCTTGGGGCTGAAATAGTCACTGTGTGTTTTTCCTGAGACTATGTGGCAGTACACATAAAAATAGCTTAACTTTAACTTTCTTGTTCCATGTAAAAGGGAACTCTAGAATATCAGAGCAAGATAAGGCCAGCTTATATTGGGTTAGATGAAGGATGCAGATCAGAAAATGCATGTGGAAGATGAGAGGTGGCGACGGAATGGGGACCATCTGCACAGGATCTCAGGATTGACAATCAAATTCTGGTGATGGCCAGTATCACCAAAGAAATTTCTGGAGTTGATGAACAGGAATCTAACTTTTCTATTTCCCTTTTCCTCTTCTAGGATATTACACCTCTCTTGGACAGGTAAGTGTTTCCATATGGTATTAATACCCTACGTTCAGTCCCTGGAGGATGTCCAAGAATAAATGGTTTACGTCCCCTGCAGCTTGAAGCAAGGAATGAGGGTGCTGACACCCAGAGAGTTTATCTCCAGGAAGCTGAATCCGGGACTGTACAAAGGTCCCATCCAGTACATCATGTGGAGGGAAATGCAGTCCACTCTCTCACCAGGTATCAGTGGGTAGGAACGATGGGTTCCTGGCTGTCCTAAACTATGTTTCATCTGTGGGACCTCTTCTGTGGCCCTAATTAGTACTTTAGATGGAGTCTAGGATGGGGGGTAGGGTAGAGTTTAGCCAAAAGAAGGCTAGTTGGTATGACTGAATTTCTTTTGGTACCATGGCCTAAGAATTCATGGCTTTTTACTGGTAAACTGAATCTGATGTCAGAATTACTTCTCAGCCTATGATTTTGTTTAATTGTTGTATCAAATGTGACAACCAATATTTTATCTTGTTTTGTTAAATCACTTATATAAATCCCTGGAGCTTCTCTGCCTGGAGGAGGAGGTTACTGTACATACTCTTTGAATGTAATAGGGTTTTTACAAATCCTCTTGTGTTTGATGTTCATAATATAGAGAATAATATTTTGGGAAATTGTTTAGAGATCTCAAGTGCTTCAAAAGAAAACCATAAGTTCAATAGGTGTGCCTAGAGCACTAAGTTTTTGTCATCCTGCAGATACCAAAGGACTGAGCAGGACAAAAGAACACATGGAACTAAAGTTCTATATAGTTTTATAAAGTTTTATAGAACTAAAGTTCTAAATAAAATTTTTTGGATAAAATTCATATAGACTCATTATTAGTAGTAGTTACTGACTTAATAAGCATCACAAATCTACCCTTGTTAACAATTTCCCCAGGTAATTGACACTGAAAAAAGATCAGCTTTACTGAGGTACAATTATCATAGAATAAAACTCACCATTTTAAAGTGTACGATTTGATGAGTTTTGATAAATGTGTATACTTATGTAAATATTTCCAAAATCAAGATGTAGAAAATTTCTATCATCCCAAAAAGTTCCTGCATATCACTTTGCTGTCAGTCTCTTCCTTCTATCCCCAGCCCCTGACACTCGCTAAGCTGCTTTATTCCACTTTAGTTGTGTCTTTTCTAAAATGTCATATAATCATACATTATGTAGTCTTTTGGTCTGGCTTTTTTCCCCACTTAGCATAATGCTTTTTGAGATTCCCCTGTTTGTTGTATTTATCAATAATCATGTTCTACGCATACATAAAATTTGCTATTGATTCACCAATTGGTGGACATTTGGGTAGTTTCTAGTTTATGGCTATTATGAGTAAACTTGCCTAAACATTCATTTACAGATTTTGTGTTTTAATTTCTTTGGGGCAAATATCTGGTGGTAGGATTGCTGAGTTGTGTTAAGTGTATGCTGAACTTTGTAAAAAACTACCATATATATATATTTTTTTTTTTTTTTTTTTTAAGTGGTGGTACCATTTTACATTCCCACCTGCAATGGATGAGAGTCCCACACTTTCTCCACATCCTTGCCAGAACTTGACAGTGTCAATCTTTGAAATCTTTTATCATTTATCAGATGTATAGTAGTATCTCACTGTGGTTTTAATTTACATTTCCCTAATGACTAATCCTGAGCATCTTTTTACTTGCTTTTTTGCCATTCATATATGTTTTTGGTTAAGTGTGTTCAATCTTTTGCTCATTATTTTTATTGGATTTTTTTTCAAATGTTGAGTTTTAAAGGACACAAATTCTTTATCAGACATACGTTTTCAAATATTTTCCCTCAGTTTGTGGCTTGCCTTTTCATTTTTTAAACAGGGTTTGTGAAAGAACAAAAGTTTTTAACTTTGATGAAATTCAACTTACCAATTTTTTTAAATGTTTTTATTCTGCGTATGCTAAAAAATCCTTCCCTAACCCAAGGCCACAGATATTTTTTCTTACACTTTCTTCCAGAAGCTTTATTATTTCAGCTCTTATGTTTCAGTCTATTATCCATTTAGAGTTAATTCTTGTATATAGTGTAAGGTAAGATTCAAGGTTATTTCTTTCCACACAAATGTCCAATTGTTCCCACATCATTTGTTTAAAAGATTACTCTTTTTTACCACTGACATACTTTGGCACCAGTGTCAAAAATCAACTGTAAGTCTACTATCGTCTCTCAGTTCTGTCAATCAACCTGTATTGTCTATTCTTATACCAACAACACAAGTTTTTATTATTTTAGCTTTATAATAAATCTCAAAATTAGGTAGTGTGATTCCTCCCTTTAGTTCATTAGTTTTGCTTCATGTATTTTGAAGCTCTGTTATTAGGTGAATACACATTTAGAATTGTTATGACCTCTTGATGAATCAGTCTTATTATAATTATAAAATGTTTCTCTGTATCCCTGCTAAAATATTCCTTTTTCTAAATTCTATTTTGTCTAATATGTGTATATTTTTCCATCATCTTATTTTTAACTCATTTGTGTTTTTATATTATATTTTAAGTGTTTCGTGTAGCTAACATGCAGTTACGCCTTGCTTTTTAGATCCAATCTGACAATCTCTTGTCTTTTAATTGAGGTGTTTTGACCAGTGACATTAATAATAATCAATATGATTGGATTTAAATCTAGTATCTTGATATTTGTTTTTATTCATACCATCTGTTCTTTGTTTTCTTTTTTCTCTATATCTATCTTCTTTTGGATTGAGTACCTTTTAGTTTTCCCTTTCATCTTCACTATTGGTTTATTATGTGTACTTATTTTATTTTATTTTTTTCTACATTTTTTGGTTGCTTTAGGATTTTACAATATGCATCTTTAAATTATCCCATACTATCTTCAAATAACAGTCCTTTACATATAGGGTAAAAAACTTACAACAGTATACTTTTACATTCCTCATCCTTTATGCTATTGTTGTCATACATTTTATTTCTACACTCTAAATTCCAGATATATTATTTTTCTTTATTTAAACAATTATTTTTTAAAGAGATTTTTAAAATGAAGAAATATCTTTTACATTCACACTTTTACAATTTCTGGCACTCTTTATTTTTTTGTGTAGATACAAGTTTCCATCTGATATCATTTTTCCTTCTGCCTGAAGAGCTTCCTTTAACATTTTTTATGGTTCAAGTATGCTGGTGAGGAATTATCTCAGCTACTGTTTTCTGAAAAAAGCGTTTATTTTACTACATTTTTTTGAAAGATGTTTTCTCTGATATAGAATTCTGGGTTGATAGATTTCTTTTTTAATACTTTAAAGATATCACACTACATTGTTTTCTGACTTTCATGGTTTCTGATGAGATGTCTATTACCATTTTTATCTGTATTTTTCTGTGTGTACTATTTCTTTTTTTTAGGCTACTTTTAGGATATTTAATTTTTGTCACTTGTTTCCATCAGTTTGATTATGCTGGGTCTTGGCATCATTTTCTTTATATTCATTCTGTGGTTCATTGAGTTTCTTGAATCTATGGGTTTATTCTTGTCATCACATTTGGAATAATGTCTATTATTATTTTTTCAAGAATTTTTCACCTACCCCCCTTTTTACTTCCTTCTGGGACTCTGATTTTACGTTTTAGACCACCTGATATTGGCTGACTTTTCACTGGTGCTAAGTATTTTTAGCTTTTTTGCTCTGTGCTTCATTTAGAATAGTTCCTGTTGCTACTCAAGTTCTTTCATCTTTTCTTTTGCACTGTTTAATCTTCTGTTAATTCTGTTCAAGATGTTTTTTGTTTCAGATACATTTCATTTCTAGACGTTTCATTTGAGTCTTTATTTTCCATTTCCCTCCTCACCATGTTCATGTTTTCCTTTACATTCTAAAGCAAATGTAAGATATTTATGATAGCTGTTTTAGTGTCTTTGCTAATTCCATCACTGTTGTGATTTCTGGACACTTTTTATTGCTTGATTTTTCTCCTGACTCTGGGTCTTATTTTCCTGCTGCTTTGCATGGTTAGTAATTCTTTTTTCTTTTTAACAGACTTTATTTTTTAGAACACTTTTAGATTTATAGAAAAAATGAGAAGACAATACATAAAGTTCTTATATACCTTATCCTCAGTTTCTCCTATTATTAATGTGTCATTTTACATTTAGTGTAATACATTTTTTTTACAATTAATTAACCAATATTAATACATTATTTCTAACTAAAGTCCATACTTTTGGTAGATTTCCTTAGTTTTTACCTAATGTCATTTATCTGGTCCAGGATTCCATCTAAGATACCACATCACATTTATTTGTCATGTTTCTTTAAGCTCTTCTTGGTTGTGACTTACTTTCCTTGTTTTTGATGACTTTGACATTTTTAAGGAGTACTGGTCATGTATTTAGTAGAAAGCCACATTATTGCAATTAGTCTAACTTTTTTTCATAAGACCAGGGTTATAAGTTAGTAAGAGGGAAACCAGATAAAGTGCCATTTTCATCACATCATATCAAGCATACACACTGTCAATATGGTCTATGACCACTGATGTTGTAGTAGCTGAGTAGTATGTGTCAGGTTTCTCCAGTGTAGTGTTACTCTTTCCTTCCCCTTTTTATCTGTGTACTTTGGAAGGAAGTCACTATGAGCAGCCCACAGTGAAGGAGCGGGAATTATGCTCCTCCTCCTTGAAGGTGGACTATCTATATAAATTATTTGGAATTCTTCTGCATGACAGATTTCTCTTCTGGCTGGTAATTTTTTGTTGGATGTCAAACATGATTAATTTTACATTGCTGTTTGCTGGATTTTGTTGTAATCCTTTAAGCTCTATTGGATTTAACTTTGCCATGTAGTTATTTGAAATAACTTTGTTCTTTTTGACACTGTCTTTAACCGTTGTTGAGGCTTTTAAGCTTTGTTAAAGTAGTTCAACAGCAGCCTTTAAATGAGGGCTAATTTAGCCCATTTTCTAAGATAATGTCCTTTGAGTACCCTACCTAATATTCCACATATTATGACGTTTTTCCATTCTGGCTGGCAGGTTTGAAAACTATTCCCAGTCTTGCGTGATCTCTAGAAATTTTTCAGCCTACTACTTTCTGGAGATTCTTTTGCTGGTCTTAATGAGTTTCAATGAAGATTAGTACTCAGCCACATTCTTTAGGGAATCCCTTTGTAGATGTTTGAAAGTCTCTGCAAAGCTCCCTCCTCTGTGTTACTCAACTCTGCAAATTCTAGCTGTCTTGGGATAACAGTGTGTTTTTCTTCCTGTACTCTTTGCCCTGAAAAATCAAACTTTACTTCTAGCAATCATTTAAAGTATAAATTGATTTTTCTTTATTTTTGGTACATTTTTACATCTAAGAAAAACAAATGGGATTTATTTAATACATGGCTATTTTACTAATAATGTAACTAGTCAAACCATACTTCTTATTTCTGGTTCTTTGCTTATTCTGCAGGTTCATATTTTGTCCTTTTCTGCCTTATAATAGAGACTGTTGCTTTAGGAAAGGGGCTGGTATTTTTTGTATAAATAGTCAGATAATAAATATTTTAGGCATGTGGTCTGTATGGTCTTTGTCAAAACTGTTTAACTCTGCCATTGCAGTGAAAAAGCAGGTACAGACAATATGTAAATGAATGGTCATTGATGTGTTCCAATAAAACGTTATTTATAAAACAAGCGGCAGGCCAGATTTAGCCTGCTGGTTGTAGTTCTATCAATTCCAATTTAAAATATTTTAATGTAGTTCCTTTAGTTTTATGTGTATCAGTAAAATATCACCAAATGTACTCATTTATTCAACACACTCTGATAAAGGACCTACAACATGCTAAGCATTAAGTTAGGCTCCAAGTACATAGAAATAAGAGATATAGGTTCTGCTCCCAAGAAGGAAAGACTATAGAAGACCAACTTAGCATCTGTATTAGCCATCTAGGTGAAAAATTATTAAGATCTAGGCCACAGGCATGGGAATGGGAATGGAAAATAACGAATAGATTCCAGAGACAGAATTCCAGGAGCTGAAATGTACCAGAGAGTAACTGCTGGTAAGGAATAGAGAAAGGTAACATCAAGGACGGGAATATAGGAGATGCAGATGTTGGAGGGAATTGATGAGTTCAATTGTGACCATGTTGTGTTGAAGGACCTACAGCACAACTAAGTGAATATATTCAAATAGGTACTATTCCAGATGGAGCTTAAGAGAGCGGGCAGGGCGGAAATAATCAGTATAGAATATAGCTGAAAGAATTGATGTAAATAAGATTTCCTAAGGAAAGTGAGAAATACAGTCAAAGAAGGAGCACCTTATAGAGAATACCAACAAATAAAAGGCAATGAAGGCCCCCAAAGAGATTGAGGAATTCTGTCTGGCAAGAGAAATAAGAGAAAAACCAGAAAACGAAGTTGACATAGAATCTAAGGAAAGAGACTGTCAAGGAGAAGGTAGTGGTCATTGATGCCAAATGTGAAGGTCAATTTAGAAAATGATTGGAAAAGAGATGTTTTTGTTTTTTAATAACAATTGGTGACTTTGGTAAGGGCAATTTCAAGAGTGGAATGGGAGAAGTTATATTGTGAAAGGTTCAGGAGTGATTTGGAATGAGGCAGCAGTGGAATGAATAGGTCACTAACTGGAAAAGTTTCACTAAGAAGCGAAGATGTGAGTGTGGGAACAGCGTCAAAGGAAAACTTTTAAAAACATACTGAAGGGAAGAAGCCTGTAGAAAGGCAAAAATCAACGGTATGAAAAAGGGGATAATTACCCTAGAGCCTCCAGAAAGGAATGAAGCCCTGCTGACACTTTGATTTTTACCCTAGTGAGATCCATGTCTGACTTCCAACATCCAGAACTGTAAGATAATAAATTTATATTGTCAAAACACCCCCCCCCACACACACACACAAAGAAAGGGAATAATTAGTGGAAGTAGGGAAGAGTGAGTGAGATCTAAAGAGAGAGCAAGGTATTGACTTTTCAGTTTCCTCTGCAGATGAGATAAAGATAGTAGAGGCAAACAATTTTATTAGGTGGAGCTTACAATTTGAGTTGAGTTGAAGAATTGAGGGATTCCTATAAGATGTACTGTAGTTTCTCTGTGAAGCAGGGGAAGAAGTCTTCTGCCTGGGGCTGAGGAGGGGAAGTGGTGAAATAGAAGTTGGGGCGGAGTGAAGGGGATTCAGGGTTTGAAATCACTGTTGTGAGAAATTGGAGATGATTTGATTTGGGAAATAAAGGAGTTCTGGGCAGTGCTGAAGGTCAAGCATAAAGTGGAAATAATGATCTATTGTGTTATCTATATGTAAAGTTCTGCGATTTTCCTCCTTCAGTGGGTCAGGAATTGGGATGTGAATTTGAATAGCTGGATAGGTTTAGGGTTGGAGAGTTGTATGGCAGGTGCTGCAGATAAGAGAATAAAAGTGTGGAGGTTACTGGAAAGAAAGCGGCTAATGACAAATTGTTTAGGGAAGGATTTTAAGCCAGGAAGCAGATAACTTAGGAAAATAAGGAGAAATCAGGGACTAGATTAATGAAGTCAAGCAACGGTTGTCGGGGGAGATGAGAGCGAGAAAGCTCAAAAAAAATAAGAGAATGGGATATCTGAGTTTAAGAGTTTAGAGAATGAATATTTCCCAGTGACTATGAGGTCCAGAATATGGTCATTGATATAGACAGCTGAAATGTAATGGAGTCAAAAGTCACCAACAGTAAAGTCAAGGACCTGTAAGAGTGGGAGAGTGGCTAAATCCAAAGGATAGTGAAGTCACTTGGGATGATAGGCTGGAGTTGGGGTAGAAAAGCAAAGTCAACCCAAAGTGCAGGGAGTGTGACAGGAAGTTTGTATATTATAGCATCAAATAGAGATAGAGGGTCATATGAAATGGAATGGCAAGAACTTCAAATGAAAAGTGATTTTTACATAAGGATGAGGAGAAGAGTAGGGTTCTAGACGTGGCAGTGGTGGCTACTGGATCCCTGGCATCTGAATTTAGAAAATAGTCTTGTGAACTTTTGGAAGCTGTGTTTTTGGAGGAAGAAACAGCCAGGTGTCTGTTAGACTAAGGAAGTGATGAGAGAATTCTGTAAACTAAAGATGCAGGAGAGTCAATTAGAAGGAGAGTTCCAAAGGGCAGAGTGAAAAGGGTTGGGTGGGAGCTGTGGGAAGACGGGTGAAGATAGAGAAAGCAAAGAACAGGTAATGGGGATAGAGCATGTTAAAAGATAAAGCATTGGAGGGGTCTACATTCTGAATGTTGGCCAAGGATAACAGGGATATGAGGCATGGTGGAATTAGATGGTGTCAAGATTTCAAATGGAACTTTGATTGAAGTTCATTTATTTATTTAACAAATAGTTACTTGAACACCTAGGAACAGTTCCAAATTTTGAACATAAATGAGGGAACAAAATAGATGAAGTCCCTGCCTTCCCAGAGATTACATTCTAGTGGAGGAGATGGCCAATGAATAAATAAGCAATTTCACATAGTGATAACCACTGTAAAGAAAATAAAGCAAGGTACACTCAATAATTATTCATAAAAAAATAAAGTTGGGCAAGAATGGAAACAGTGATGGATGGATGAACATGCTATTTTAGGTAAAATGGCCACAGAAAATCTCTCTGAGGGGTAACTGCCCCCTCCCTATGTTTTATTGTGGAATTTCCAAACGTACAGAAAAGTTTAAAGAGTTTTACAGTGAATACCCTTGTACCTACCTAGATTCTATCAGTAACCTTACTGAACTTGCATGAACAAAGGCCAAAATGGTGTAAAAGAGTATACCATATGGGGAAATAGTGTTTGAGGACAAGGAAAGAAAGTGTAAAGGCCCTGAAGTATGAAAGAGCTTGACATATTCAAGGAACAGCCAAAAGGCAAAGGTGGTTGGATCAAAATAAATGAGGGCAATGTGGCAGCAGATGAGGTCAGAGAGGTGGGTAAATCATGTAGGTCTTGTTTGCTTTGTAAGGAGTCTAGATTTTATCTTGGGGGATGGAAAGCATAGAGTGTGTTGAGTAGAACTGAATGATCTCATTCATGTTATGAACAGAATAGGTTACTGATGGGTAAGAGTGGAAACAGAACAGTTTAAAACTTTGCAATAGTTCCAGACCAGTGGTATTTTTGGGTTATCTGTGTATATGTTATGAATAGGCTCAGAATATTTTAAAGGTGGAGCTGACAGAACTTACTGTTGGATTAAGTATGGCATGAGAAGAAAAGAGAGGACACAAAGCTAACTCCTAGGAATATTCAGAGCCAGTGCAGACTGAGCCAGCTGGAGGTATCAGAAGCTTGGTGGTGAAAGCAGACTAGGGTTCTAAAAAGGTTGGTAAGAAGCCTTTGTGATACCTCCAAAGATATCCTAGTCGTCATATTGGAAAGAGTAACAACCCAACGTGGATGGGTGACATGTGAAGGAGAGAAGATTCAGACTATCTGGAAAAATTTCAGGATTCTTCAAAGTCTCTTGTGGGAGAGAAATCCTTGGGATGATAGAAAACACTCAGGCTTTTCTGGAAGAGAGAGAGAGTTGGATTGGACTGCTGTGTCTTCCAAGTATATTTAAATCCATTAACAACAAATGTATGCATATATGTATCTGTGTCCGTGATGTAAACATACATAGCTTTTATGATTCCTTTATCAAATTTTGTGCCAACTTTCAATTATCTCACACTTAGAGTTTGTATCATCTTTTTGCTGGTTATGCTTCCAACCTCTCTTTACTTAGAAATTCTTTTTTTATACTGCTGCCCCTTGATTTGTCTAAACCAATGCTTGTCAAATTACCTGTGATGAAGGACCAGTTTTTAAAATCTCAACCTGTCATGGACTGATATGTTTGTAGAATACAATACAAATTAATTATTTGAAAAAATGGAACTAAAAAAGTAAATTACAAAGTGCAAGTCCAGTTTTTTAATTATTAGATTCAACTGACATAAAATTAACCTGTCATATTGCTCCAAAAGTTTCTTGAAGTTTATTCTTAATTTCTCTACTATCTTGTCCCAGACTGGTAACTGTATAGTTTGTAGAACACATTCTGATTAGCAGTGGCATAAAACATTCAGATCTCACGAGTCCCATTATTTATTAAACCAAATGTAAACTTCTTATCCTCTAAACTCTGTACCAGTTAGCTCAGTCCTACCTGCCTCTAACAGGCAAGATTTTTATGATCTATCCCACATAAGCTACTGTTTTTAACCCATTCCTTTCTTGCCTCTGTTTACCCAAAGCATCCTGAATACATCTCAGTTATATCACAACTGAAATACTTACTTTCCTTAGAAAGCTTTCCTAGGACAAACTTACCTAATTGTTATATCTTCAGCATTTGTATTTTCTTATATTTACTAGCACAGGTTTATGCTAGTTTTACATAAAGTAAATATATTATTTGCATTATTTTCTTCATTAGAGCATAAATGGCTTCAAAGTAAAGTCTGATTTTTACCACAAATATAAAAATGCCTAGAATATAGCCACATGGGTACCAAAACAATAAAAAGTATATAAGTAATTACCTGCCTGTTCTAAGAGTATATGTGCATGGGGAGATAAAGTCTATGTAACTGCATTTTACTATGAGAATTTGCATTCACCCCTTTTCTCCCATGCCCTACTTTCTCTTATTTTCTTACTAGGCCTGTCTCCATTGACTTTGGACCCTAAAACAGCTCACCCAAATTTGGTGCTCTCCAAAAACCGAACTAGTGTGTGGCATGGTGACATTAAGCAGGTAATGTCGGATGATCCAGAGAGGTTTGACTCAAGCGTGGCTGTGCTGGGCTCAAAAGGCTTCACCTCTGGAAAATGGTACTGGGAAGTACAGGTAGCAAAGAAGACAAAATGGACAGTTGGAGTGGTCAGAGAATCGATCATTCGAAAAGGCAGCTGTCCTCTAACTCCTGAGCAAGGATTTTGGCTTTTAAGACTAAGGGACAAGGATGATCTAAAAGCTCTGGATTTGCCTTCTTGCAGTCTGAAACTGACTGACAACCTCAACAAGGTGGGCATATACCTGGATTATGAAGGAGGACAGGTGTCCTTCTACAATGCTAAAACTATGACCCACATTTATACCTTCAATAGCACTTTCCTGGAGAAACTTTATCCCTACTTCTGCCCTTGCCTTAATGATGGTGGAGAGAATAAAGAACCACTGCACATCTTACATCCACAGTAATTAGCCATACACTTGTGTAAGTTCAGAGCATTATTAAAGAGATATTGAAATAGTTTACCAGTCTCACTGGTTTCTCTTCTCAATTATTGGGAAGTCTGGAATAATGAAAAGAGGATTCACAAATTGAACTCCATTCTCGGTGTCCTAAGTGGATTTCACGGGAGCCTTTCAAGATGTCATTCTAATTTGCTGGGGTCTTCTATGACGCGGGAGCCTCTCTCATGAGAGTGATCATTGTGATATTGTTAACGGAGCAACTTGAATTTATGATGCTTAGGAACTCTTTTCAAATATGCCAGAAATTCTATTATGCTGTCATTATTCTCCAGCATGACTCAATAGATGAATTTTCAGAAGTATGCTCTTCTTCCTATTTAATTTTCTTTTAATGTAAAATTTGCAACACATCTCTTTTCTAGAATTTGTTACTGTAATTAAAAAAAAAAAACTGCTCCAGAGATTTAAAGAAAAAAACAGAAAATGGTCTGGGCCAGTTTATAATTTTGTCTTGAATTCTCTCAAGATATTTTTTAGTCCAGTGGATCTCTGACTCTCAGTCCCTTTTTCTTGCTTTATCGATCTATGAAGGCACTTGTTTTTCTGTATTCAAATATCTGTATTTCCGTCTGCTATGTCCTTTTCATCATTCCTGCATATAATTTAAATATCAGTATTTTTCATTTTGTCCTCTGCAGTATACTCATACTCCAGCTCGTTCCTTCTAAGTCTAAAGTACTTAGCATCATTGATCTCAGCAGTATTCTTGATGAACCATACCTAAAAATAGTCCCATCTAAATGGGCTTCAATCTCTATATCTGACAGGTTTTTTGGAGGGGAGGGGAATAGGTGTTTAGAACCTGCAGCACTGGCCCTCTTAAATTACAATTAGTGCAGCTCTTAGGCAGGATAAAAGCCTCTTCTCTGTCATAATGGGAAGGATACACACATATGAGTATTACAGGTAAAAGTCACGTATCATTGGCACATATAATATACATACATTTATAGCTGCTGATTTGGGTAAACAGCCATGACATGATTATGGCTACATTTAAGAAATTACCTTTTTTTTTTTTTATGAATTCACTTCAATCAGAATGTCATAAGGACTTGTTTTATGCCTGGAACCTTGCTAGATGTTTTGAAGAATATAAAAGAAATATAAAAAAGAAAAAAGTTTCACCTAAAAAGATTTAAATAAAATTCTGATGCTTGGACCTCATGCAAGACCAATTAAAGCAAAATCTCTGGCAGATAGGAAAAGGTATTTGTAGTTTCTAAAAATTCTCAGATGATTCTAATGTGCTGTTAAGGCAGAGAATCATTGAACTAAAGGAACATGTTTTCTTCAAAAATTGGTTTTAAAATTAAAATTTACAGAAAAATTGCACATTTGTATGATAAACTCCCATGTGCTCTTCACCTAGATTCACCGATTATTAACATTTTCCCACATTTTCTTAGTCTCCCTCACATCTACCCCATGTGGTTTTATGTGTATATAATTATTACTAATGTTATTTTGCTGAACCACCTCAGATTAAGTTGCAAGCATTTTAATTCTTATCCCTAAATACTTTAGCAAGTATCTCCTAAGAACCAAGATATTCTCTTACGTAATCACAGTTCTAACTTATCAAATTCAGAAAATTTAACACCGATACGATACTATTTACTGGCTAATATACAGTCCATATTCAATGACTAAATATTTCTAATAGTGGGGGTTTAGGCACTGTGGTAAAGACAAAGTAGTATGACAAAGAGTTTGGGGGATAGAAGAGGCTTTAGTTGCTACCTCTTAAATCACATGCATAGTTCTAGATAATTGATATCTAAAGTCTGTCCTTGGAAACAGACAACTATTACAGAGAAGGGGGGGGGTCAATATTCACCAGAATAAGAAGAGAAAATTATAAGGAAAAGTTGTGATTAAGTTGGATAATGAAAAATAAGTAGGAATGAATAAAAATTCTAATCTGAATTTAGAGAATATACTTCTTAAAAATCAATGTTTTGTGGTGTTGGTTGCATATATGAATAAATATGCTAGAAATTAGTGAACTGTACAGTTATAATAGGCAGATTTTCAGGATGTAAATTATACCATAGTAAAGCTGTTTTTAAAAAAAGGAAAAGAAAAAAATGAATTATTCAGATCACCAGGAGAACAAAGACAGACGACAGATGTACACATATTTTCCATTATCTGAAGGGATCCACTTTAATACTTTTGTGACATACTACCTCAGCGCTTCAGCATTTACCTTAACATTAGATGACACAAATTTTTTTCCCCAGATAACTGGTTATTCTATGCTGAATACTTTGAAGAATCCCTCTACTTAGAACTTAGATTATAATTATAGGCAGGAATCCTTCTAATTGGTATGAATTATAAAACACCAATATGGGACTTCCCTGCTAGAAATAGACTCTGAATGGTATTCACTAAGAAGCATGACTGGGGCTATTTTATACATTGTTTTATCTCAGGCTACAGGAGATGAGGCTGACAGTAACAAAAATATCCTTGTATGAAGTAGAAGGTAAAGAGGGCCCGGCCCCATCAGTGTATTAGGATTCACTGAGGTGAGACTCACTTTTCTTTGACTAACTGGACTTTTAGAATAACAGTGGTAATATCATTGCTCGGTTGTTTATCACAGCTGAGATACAAGAGAAAAAAATAGTAAAACTGGATTACCAGGTATTTCCAAGGAAAGACATGCTGTGGATAAATTCATTTTTCAGATGAGTAAAGATGGTGTTTATTCAAGGCCAAATATTTGGTTAGCTACTTTAGATAAAATTCTCCTAAATTGACATACTTTCTTGCTTATTTAAAAAAATTAAATTGTAAGAAATATACAGAAGAGTGTAAGGAATACATATGTACAGTTTAGAGAATAATACAAAAAAACAAGCACTCATTAATTAACCACCTAATTTTGGAAATGAAACAGTATCAAAACCTTTGAAGATGCCTGTGCACCTCTCTCAGCCCTGCGGGAGTCACTATTCGAAATTTTGTATCTGGCCTTTTCCTTTTTGAAAATAATTCATATGCCAACTTGTTTTTCCAACAAGTGTACTGTTTCGTTTTTTCTGTACCACAT
The DNA here is from genome assembly GCF_964194185.1 of Rhinolophus hipposideros. NCBI lineage: Eukaryota > Metazoa > Chordata > Mammalia > Chiroptera > Rhinolophidae > Rhinolophus > Rhinolophus hipposideros. The sequence continues at coordinate 41,002,916 of NC_138051.1, forward strand.
ATGTAAGTATCATTTTACTGTGCCTGCTTTTTGAACTTTAAATGAATGGAATTATGTTGTATGTCTTCCCCGCTTTTTCAAAATTCAAAATTATGTTGTGTTCCGACTATGAAAATAAAACAATTTAAATATCCAAACTATTGTTGATAAATGATTGTCAAACACATGAGTGATGGTTTCTAGTTTTTTGTTTTTGTTTTTTGGTTGTTGCTATTGCTTTAACAACAATGTTGCCATAAACATTGTTGTATATGTGTACCAGTAAACAGGAGCAAGACTTGCTCTACGTATATATCTAATAAATGCTGGGACATAGGATATGCATATCTGCAGGTAAGGAATACTGAATTGTTGGTCAAAGCAATTGCCCCGATTTCCATTTTCACAAGCAGTGGGAGTTCCCTTTAATCTACATCTCTGCCAATTCAATTTTTACCAGTAAGGAGGGTACATAATGATAACTCATTGCACTTTTGGTATGCATTTCCCTAATTACCACTGTGGTTGAGCATCTTTTCATAAGTTTATTGTCCATTTAAGTGTCCTCTTCTATGAAATGTCTATTCAGGTGTTTGCCCAATTTTTTATTGGGTTGTTTGTCTTGTATTGATTCATAGGATTATTTATATGTTCTGGGTATTTTCACTGTAAATATCTTCTACTGGTTAATACTTGTGTCCTGTTTAAGGAATCCTTCTCTACTCAGAGGCCACAGAGATACTCTCTTGTGTTTTACTTATATGTTTTAAAGTTTTACCTTTCATATATAAGTGCTTATTAGTTCAATCAACTAGAAAGTAACAAGTATGCCTATGCATGCACCTAATTACATAATTTCAATATATATAAAGCAAAAATTAACAAGAAGAAATTAATCCATAAATAAAGTAGATTTTGGCATGCCTCTCTCAGTAATTGATAGAAGAATCAGACAATATGATTAACAAACTTGACCAAATGAACATATGTAGAACACTGCACCCAACACCTCAGAACATCCAACAGCTGCAGAACATTCTTTGTAAACAAACACAGAACACCGATCATATACTTCAGTCATAAGGAAAATTTCAGCCAATTTTAAAGGATGTAATCACACACGCCACATTCTTGGACCTTAATGTACTTTAAAAAAAAACAGGCAGCGATAACAACAAGATAATGAAATAATCACATGTATTTGGAAATTTTAAAATATTTTAAATACCCATGGATCAAATAACTTATATTGGAAATCTGAAAATATTTTAAATTGAATTAAAAAATGACATATCAAAACCGTGGCACACCGTTTAAAGAAAATGCATAGACTTATATGCACATATTAGAAAAACAAAGGATGAAAATCTGTCATCTCTTTCAATAAATTAGAAAAAAACAGCAATTTAAAACCAAGAATAATATGAGAGCAGAAATTAATAAAATAGAAAAGAATACAAGAGAGTATCTGTGAAGCCATAAGTTTGTTCTTTGAAAAGGTTAATAAAATTGACAAACCTCTAGTGAGACTAAGAAATAAAAAGGCATAATTAATATCAGAAATGAAAAAGGAAGCATTGCTGAAGAGCCTTCAGACTTTTAAAAAGATAATTAAAGGTTTTATGAATAACATTATACCAATATTTTTAGAATTTTAAATTAAACTGATCCAAGGCCAGAAAAATATAGTTTATCAAAACTGATGTAAGGAGGGGGAGTAGATACTGTAAAAGAAAAACAATTTTGAGAAAACTGGGAATTTGAACACTGGTGATATTTGACTGTATTAAATAATTATTATTTTTAAGTGTGATAATTGTATTGTGGCTATGTTTTTTAAAAAGTCCTCATCTTTTAGAAATTCCAATTAAAACATTTATAGATGACACGATAAAATGAGTTTTGCTTCAAAATAATACTTAATGCTACAATTCTGCCTCTGGGTATTTATCCAAGGAAAATGAAAATCAACTCAAAAAAGAAATATGCCTCCCCATATTCAGTGCAGCATTCCTTACAATATCCAAAATATGGAAGCAACCTAAGGGTCTGTCCAGTTGATTCATGAATGGATAAAGAAGACGTGGGGTATATATACAATGGAATTTTATTACTTAGCCATAAAAAAAGAACGAAATTTTGCCATTTGCAACAACATGCATGGTCCTGGGGGACATTATGCTAAGTGAAATAAATAACACAGAAAAACAAATACTGTATGACTTCACTTATATGTGGAATCTAAACAACAAAACAAATGAGTAAAACAAAACAGAAACAGACACAGATACAGAAAAGAAACTGGTGGTTGCCAGAGGCAGGGAATGGGTAGGCAACATAGGTGAGGTGAGCGGGATTAAGGGGTACAGACCTCCAGTTATAAAATAACTCACAGGGATAAAACGAACAGTATAGAGAATAGTCAATAGTACTGTAATAACTTCATATGGTGACAGAAAGTAAATAACTTATGGGGTACTAACATGGTAATGTACATCAGTGTCCAATCACTGTATGGTACACCTGAAACTAATATATTGTAAGTCAATTATGCTTCAATTAAAAAAAAATACTTGACGCTACAGAACCTGCACCCATGCCTGTACAACATGGAACAATAATTTTGTTAATACTTAAGGTATGAACTCACAAGCATGACTGACCCTTCTCCACCATAGTCTGTGAAAGCTGAGAGGCCTCTCCACAATCCGCGGAGGCGGTCCGCAGAGTCGGGTAGGGACCGGATCCTCTTTCCTCCCGTCTCAGGCTTTTCCCGCCCGTTACTCTGAGAACCAATCATCGAGCTTGGCTTTGGACCAGGACCAATCAGCGATCTCTGCCACGCCCTCTCCCTCACAGCCTCATGTGGGAGGCGTCGCCATGTTTCAAGGGCAGCGGGGTTGGTTCTGCAGCAGCGTCCGCCGGGACCTGAGGCAGTTCTGGGGTAGGAAGCTGGGAGGAAAGGGTGGGTGAGGGGTTGAGGGGGGCACCCCTCCCTGCGCTGGTGCCTTGGCCTCGGGGTCCTTGCGGACTGACGCCGTGTTCTTGCTTCCACAGAGGCCGAGGGGGGGATGATCAGTGACCCAAGGGCCGCCGACTTCTTGTTCAGCTGTGATGCTTCCCATCCAGACACGCTGAGGTACCTGAAGGCCACATTGCAGTGCCTCTCGGGTCATGACAAGCCAGGAGTTGGAGATGGAAATGGCAGTCCACTAGTAAACATGGATGATAGGAAAAGACTGGCAACGAGCAACTTTTCAGGCCTAGACGTGGGGGTTAAAGTAGATAACCTTTCCTCTCCTTTCTGCCACACTGTCATGGCCTCCTACCTGGTCCTGGAGCCTCTGCCCGAGGCCCAGTCTTTCCAGCTGTCTCTCCCACAACTCCGCGTAGCTTCTTGAAGGCTCCTCCTATTCATTACGTTTAAGCCACATCTGATTGCCCTCACACATGCACCAGGTCAAGCTTAAATCCTTCGTAGTTTCTCTTGAAGAACAGCCTCTACCCCCACCAATCAGTCAGGGGCCAAACACCATGATTCTTACCCGTGTAAATATTCTTCGTCCCCACTGCCACTATCTTAGTACACACCCTAACGACCTCCTGCCCAGACTAATTCAGTAACTTTCTAGAGGTGGCTCTGTCTCCAGGGCTGTCAGCCCCCTTCACGCCACCGTCCAAATATGTTTACAAAGCAGAGGTGTAATCACGGCCCCGGCTGACATCCATGCCCCCTCTCCCGACTGCCTAGGGATACTACTTCTCTCTACTTCCATTTATTCTATATTTTGAAAGTTTGAATACGTTTTTGTTCATTTCATAACCTAAACTATTTCCTTTCTTTCTCCTAGAATATACGAGAGCCTCGATTACATGGAAGACAACGCTACCGTTTTTCATGCCCACTATCTCTCTGCAGTAGCTAACGCTGACATTAAAAGCTCGGTGGCTTTAGGTCATTTCATTCTTCCTCCTGCATGCCTGCAAAAAGGTGAGCAAAGATCATCCATCCAATCCCTGTTAGACAGCCAAAGCCAGTTAGATCACCCAACTGTACTGATCTTTGTTCTCAGTCTGAGATTTTTGTGTTTTGTATCATTTAAGTGGGAAAGCATGGACTTTGGATCGCATTGCCTTCGGTGTATATTCTAGCTTTGTTTGTTTATCCTTCATTTTCGAATTCACTGAGCTCCTACTGTGAGGCAGGTTTGAACCCAGGTGCTGGGGATTCAGTGGTGAAAGAGATGCAGATGTTGCCCTCACAGTGTTCGCTGGCTAGGATCCAACACTTACTACTAGTTCTGTGATCTTTAGCAACTTCTCCCAAGTTGTTCTGAGGATGAAGTGAGATAATATAAGTAGTCTGGTGTGTGAGCATTCAATAAATGTTCTTTGCTAGTTTTGAATCTCTTCATTATTTTTCTGAAACGGTTTTCTAATATTTAAAGATTCATTATGATAATAAACGCATATGTTTGTATTGTTCTTCATCCTTTTGACAGTACTTTCACATTAATTATTTTAGCAACCCTGTGAAGGGCAAGTAAGTAATCTGCTTCTGAGATTGGTTCTTTTAGTTTTCCATGATTGGAACATACTTTCTTATCCTGTTTGGTCAAATCCTACCTATCTTATATGGGCTAACTTTAAATATCCCATTTTTGTAGGTCTTGTATTATTACCCAATTCTTGATGTATATCTTGATGTGAATATGTCCATCCCTAGAAAGATGGACTGAAGCTAAAGATTTCTATAGAAGAGTTTTAGAAAACCCAAAGATTGGGTTCCTTTCATAGTTATTGTCCTGGCAAGACATAGTTATAACTATAAATTGCTCTAAGTGGTTATATAAATAAATGACTGGATAGGAGAACTGATTTATTCAAAAGCTGTGCCAATCAGTGAATACCCACTCTCAAGGAACTTATATTGTAGAATGATTATCTTATCTGATTTTAAATTATCATTCCTATTCTGTCTTTGAGTTTGTTATCATACATTGAAATGTATATAATTTTTTTAAAAATCTGTTTGGAATAAAAACACACTCCTTTTTAAAAATAAAAAGTATACATTATTTTCCATCTAAACTAATATTGTCTAATAGAAATGTGAAGATGCAAATGTGAGCCACACATTAATTTTAAATTTTCTAGTAGCCATATTAAAAAGAATAAAAAGAAGGAGGTAAAATTAATTATAAGAATGTATTTTATTTAACATAATCTATCTAAAAAACCATTTCAATATATAACCAATATAAAAATCATTGAGATATTTTACATTCTTTTTTTGATACTTTGTCTTTGAAATCCAGTGCTTATTTTACATTTATAGCACATCTCAACTTTGACTAGTGACACATTTCAATATGGTACCCACATGTAGCTAGCCTAGTGGCTACTACTAGACAGCATAGGTCTAGCAGAATATTACCTTTTGTCCTTGAGTGGACTACTGTGGAAACTTGAGATCATTGAGTTAGGATGATGACATAGTCCTTTGACATGCTGAGCATTGTAGAATTCCTGCACTACTATGCCCCCTACATATGTTGCTCTTCCACTCTTTTAGCAAAATAAATTATTGAATTCTTGAGGACCTCTATTCTACAAATTCAGGAATTTTACAGCTTTTATTTTGACTAGACATTATCTTTTTTATTAATGTTTGTCCTGAAGACACTGACATCTAATGAAGATATATATTCCAGCAGAAAAAGTTTATAAGAATGGTTCTCATAATACATTGTAATCATCTGGAAAGTTTGTTAGAAATGCAAATTCCTGAGCTTCTCTTCAATTATCTGATTTAGTAGGAATCTGCATTTTAAACAAGTCTCTTGATTTTGATGTAAGTGGAATAATGCTGGCCTAGAAATTTCATACTTCAAGTAAAATTTAGAAAATTCTACAGTTACTTTTTAAAAAATAGTATTGGGTTTCTTTTTCCTACCACAGAAATAAGAAGAAAAATTGGTAGTTTTATTTGGGAACAAGACCACTTTCTGATAGAAAAGGTAAGAGTAAATTAAGGTGATTGATTAGAATCTAGAATTTCAAAAATTTTTGAGAGCCATGTGACCTTAAAAATGTTTACTTGTGACATGTTAGCACCGATGATCCAGATTAAGGAATTTAAACGCTATGCTTTTATTGAACATTATCTGGTTTGACATTGTTTTTATACTACCATGTTTCCCTGAAAATAAGACCTAGTTGGACAATCAGCTCTAATGCGTCTTTTGGAGCAAAAATTAGTATAAGACCAGGTATTATATTATATTATACCAAATCTTATATAAGGTCTTATATTATATTACATAAGACCTGGTCTTATAGTAGAATAAGACTGGGTCTTATATTAATTTTTGCTCCAAAAGATGCATTAGAACTGATTGTTCAGCTAGGTCTTATTTTCCGGGAAACACAGTAGTACATTAGTAACATTGAGATTTTTTGGAAGGAATAAATTGTTCACATAAAAACTTGAAAATCTGCTTCTGTCAGTTATATTAAGGGAGTAATAGGTGCACAGTATATAACAATTCTTGACTGCCAGTGTAGATTCTGATTGATTAATTGCTGATTGTGCCATTTGTTAAATGCTTTGAATAACACATTTCAATAAATGTGTATAATAATGAAAATTGACTTACAGCTTTTGCCATCCTGCCTCAAATTTGTCTATGCTTTTGACTTACTTCAGAATCTTTATGAAATAACCAAATTGGGGGTAATCTGAATATCAAAAAGAATAATGATGGTAATGGATTATAAAACTTTACATTCAAAAGAACTCATGATTCCATAGTAATACTTTAAAAACAAAAAGAAAGAAAACTAGAACTGAAGGAAGGAAGGAAAGAAGGCAGGCAGGAAAGAAAAGGTAGGATAAAAGAAATTTTCCTTTTAGAATAGCAGCTAATAAATATAGAAAGAATAATAGAATAGAAAATCTCCATTTTACCACCCCCACTAAAATAATTGATTTAGGCAAGGGTCATTAATGGATGTTAAACCCATGATTTTAAATGATCACCCCACAGATTACTTATTATAAAAATGTGGACTGTATATTAGGTGATATTGAATTAATGTTAATTTTTTCATTGTAATAGTATTATAAAGATAAAATTTTTTTTTAAGAAAATACGTGCTACAGAGTAAGGAGTAAAATGTCATAATATCTGCAAATATATTCAAATGGTCAAGCAAAATTAAAAACTGATAGAAGGCATGCAGGGTGGTAAAAATGTTAACGCTTTCTGAATGTAAGTGAAAGGTATATAGTACTTATTGTATTATTCTCTAACTTTCGGTAAGTTTGAAATTTTTCAAAATAAAAAGTTAGGGAGGAAATTTTTATAATATATTTAAAGCCAAGCAATTCACTTATACAGTTTTTTGGTGTTTTTTTTTCTTAACTTACACATTTTTTACTCCTTTAATTAATTTGCTTTTTCTTCCCCAAGTGTCATCATCTGAAAATAATAGTTCTTTTAGTATCTTTGTCTATATTGTAGAAAGGACCAAAATATCTAATCCCTGACTTACCACAGTACTTCCAGGGACATGAATGGTGATAGACTGGTTATTACTTGACAGTAAATATTGAGTATACCAGAACTTTACAGCTAAACATTTCCTTAAAGACCATTAATTTAATCATTCAGTTTTACAAATGAGAAAAGTGAGGTAAAGATCTATCTTAGTTCACGTAGCCAGATGTTAGCAAAGTGGAACCACATTTTCTCAGTTCCAACCCAATCTAATGATTTTTTTCTACCAAAAAAATTAGTAGAACATGCCTGTTCTACTATTGACTATTGACTACAGACTATTGACTCTAGAAATTGTATGATTATATGATAAAGGATTTTGTTAGTTCTTTCAATATTGATTGATATTGAATATTAAATTATGATGTAACCATTTTATATGTAAGTAGAAGGTACTTCACTGAACAGTAACAACAAGAGTAAATCTGGAAAGTAATTTGGGGAGCATTATTATTGTTTGGAGTGGATTTGTGACCCAAATATAGAAATTTCCTAATGACTTATACGTATTAATATACTATGTGGTAATATCTGAATCACTTTCGCATAATCTTTTGGAAAAGCTTAGTATACATTTAGTTCTTTTGTAACTCCATAGCTAAATACTTCACTTTAATTTTGAAGAGGAAACCTAATTTTTTCAGCTTACAGGCAGTCTAGGAATTTTCAATTCAAGAATTTTAAGAAAATTTAAATTAATAACACTTTTTTGTTTTCTTATTTTTTAAAACTAAAAAGTGACTAACAATTGTCACCCCAATAAACTTTAAAAAAAAAAAACTAAAAAGTGTTATGACCACATTAGGGAAAATTTCAAAAATTGAAAAGAATAAAATCAATCAAAGTTTTACTATCTAATACAACCACAGCTGATATTTAAAAAATTCTGTTTTTTATGTATCTCTAAAAAATATGGTGTTCAAAATTTTGTTTTTCCTACCAAACTAGATTGAATGTACCTAAGTGTATAAATATTTTTATGACACTTGATATATATTACCAATTAACTTTTTTCTTTAAAAAAAACAATTGATTGGATCATTAGTGTGCTGATTTTTTTAAAAATGTGATTTCTTTTGCTATCCACAGCATGATGAAGTAATACCAAACGAAATAAAGGCCCTTAGGGAAAGCAGTGAACTAGGAACAGATCACAAAAAAGAATTATCCAAAAGGTATTGAATTCATATACTTCAATTCAATGATATTCAATTCAACATAGACATCTTTGAGCATGGACTATATGTTAATCTCATTTAATTTTCACAGTTTCCTTATGAGATTGATATTACTATAACCATTGCCATTTTACAGAAAAAGAGATGTAGGATTAGATAAAGTAATTTGTTCAAAATCTTTATTAAGTGGGGAGAAGCAGGATTTGAACTGGTTCAGTCTAATTCCAGAGACCATGTGTTTAACTACCATGTTAAACTAAACCTGCAGAAAAGAAACAAGAATTTTGTGTATATTATGATGACTGTTACATTATTTTTAAAATATATTTTTAAATAATAAGGAAATATACTAAATATTAGCAGTAATTTTATTAGAATTGGAAGTTCTGAGTGATTTCCCCCTCTCCTTCCCAAATTGTTTGTAATGTGTTTACTTTGCTTTAAGAAACTACATTTAAAAAGACAAACATGTTAGGGCCAATCTATGAGAGGCCCCTTTGTTGGAAGCTGACTTATCATCAAATCCTAATTTCATATTTTCCAGTTCAGTGGTTTTAAAATATTCAGAGGGAGCATTGATTATGTGAAACTCTGGTATTAACTGCTAAAATAAAAATGACCAAATAGTAGTTGTCTTTCTTCAATATAAAAATTAATGGGTTTAATTTATGTTTTTTTCAATTTGAACTTTTTCCTCTCATAATTTTTTCTCATACATTTTGTACCTACTATTTTGGTTTGTTATAATTTGATGTAAGTTATCTGATTGAATACAAAGTTGCATGTTTAATTATGTTAAGTTTAGTAAATCATTGCTTCATGATCCTGTGACTTCTAGATATTCTACTACTTAACTTTGAACTTACTTGTTATGCTTTTTGAGATAAGAAACTGCTAAGGAGAAGAGAAAAAATGAGAATAGAAGTGATGATACCATGAAGATATTCTCAAGAGATGGTTAGAGTAGAGAATAGTTACCCTAAGTGACCTTGTAAGAGAAGGTTGGGAAATAGAAAATAAAAAGTGACGTCTAGTGATTCACTTGACTAGGAAAAATATCGGCTACGTAAGTTCTTTGACAAATGGTTGTCCTGCAAAACACAGAAGCCATAAAGGAAAATATTGATAAATATGACTACCAAAAATATTTTAGACTTATGCATGGCAATATAAATACCATAAACCGAGTCAAAAGAAAAATATACACTGGGAAAAACATTTGACAAAGGTTAGTTTCCTTAATATACAAAGAAGACTTCCAAATCTGGAGAAAATATGTCCAATCCAATAACAAGAAAAAAGACAAAGCATATGAATAGACACATTTAGTACGTGTCTACCTAGAGCCTTTTCTTTGTGGAACCACCAGAGGACAGCAGTTCACAATAATTCATTTGGTTCTCACAACCTTATAGATAAATACTATTAGTCCCATTTTACAATTGAAGAAACAAGTTCAGATTGCTAAATAATTCACCCAGTATTACTTAAGTAGTGAAGCTAAATTTGAAACCAAGGCTACCTGGTCCAGAATTCAAACTCTTAATCACTATGCTGTTTTCTTTCTAATTTGTTCCCAAAATCTTCAGAAAATTGCATGATTTTTAATTTTTCTTGTTTTTAATTATAGTATTTTATTATGAATGTAATTTATATAATTTGTCAAAATAGAAAATACAAAAAAAGAATAAAGAAAATTTAACTTACTTAAGCAACCCCACCACTCAGAGATAACCATCATCAACATTAACATATTTCTTTCTAGTTTTATAAAAACACACACATTAAAAAGAATTGAGGCCAGCCTGCCTATATAGTCTATCTCTTATTTTACATTTAGTGTTCTATGAGCAGTTCCCCATTTTGAAAAGCCTCATTTGATATTATGATTTGTAATGGCTGTATAAGGCATTTATTTCATCTTGTTTAACCACCTTACTTTTTTAAAATAATGTTTTAAATTATTTACAATTTGTTACTCTTATGGCACGTCCACGAACATCTTTTTAAAAATAAATCTTTCTCTACTTTTTAGATAATATTCTTAATGTAAATTCCTAGATGTGGAATTTATGGTATAAAGAGATATGAATATTTTCAAAGGCCATGACATCTACTGTTAGTTGCTTCCCACAAAAGTACAAATTTAGACTACAACCAGGGTTGGTCTCACCACATCCTCTTCAGTATATTGTGTTAATAAGAAGTCATGTCCTAATTTAATAGATGAAAAATGGCATCTTGTTTTAATTTGCATTTTTTTTATTACTAACAGGTTTGAACTGTTTTGAATTTGTTTATTAACATTTTACATTTCCTTTTCTGTGGCTTATTTGTTTCTGTCCTTTCTCCATTTTCGATTGGGGGCCTTATTATTTTCCTTATCAACTTGTCTGACATCTTTATATAATAGCTATACTACCCTTTTTGCCAATTTGTCACATTGTATCCTCAGTTTGTTTGCCGGCATATACTTCTTCAGAGATACAACTTTAAAATTTTTACATCATTAATCACTTTTCCTTTATAATTTCTTCTATGGATTTTACCTTCAGATAAGTTCTTTCCCATTCAGAGATCAAATAGGTTTTTAATTCTGCAAATATTTATTTTCATTTATGGTGATAGGTGAAGATCTAAATTTATTTTTGTTTTGCAAATAAGAAATTTTCAAAAATAAATATATTTTTGAAAAATAAATATATTTCAACGGATGTGTGATTTCCCTTTGTCATATGCTGTTTTTATGTGTATAGAGATCTATTTTTAGACTTTTTCATTCCATTAATCTGTGGATCTATTTTTATATCAATATAATATTCTTTTAAGTTAGGCTACTTTATTTATGTATTTTAATACCTGACAAGGCAAGTCCCAAATTCATTATTCTCCTTTTAAAAAATCTTTTCTTTAGCTCTTCATTCCTACTAATTATTTTTCTATTTTCAAATTTTAATTATTTTTTAATAGTTAATATATTAACATGCTTCAAAATCCAAGAAAATATAATGGCCCCTACCTAACAAGCCTGTTTCCTTCCAGACGCAACCAATATTACCATTTTTTATATATGCATGTACTAGCAAATTTATATAAATATTTTTTAATTTCTCCTTTTCTCACATAATAGTACACTGTATTACATTCATTTGTCATACAACAGTGTCACTGTGTTTTAATTATTTATAATATGATTTAATATCTAGAATTAGTTCCTCCTTACTCTTTTTCAAGTTTTCTTAGCTATTCTTTCTGGTTTATTTTTCCATATGAATTTTACAACCAGCTTGTTCATATTAACAAAAAAAATTCCTGTTGTTATTTTTAGTGACATTACAAAAAATTATAGATTTACTTGGGGTGACTATCTGTAATGACAAATCATCCTATCTGAGAAAATGGTATTTTTTTCCCCATTTGTTCAAGTTTTCTTTTGTGGCCCTTAATGAACATTTTCGTATTTTCTTCATATTCCTAGGGTTATTATTATTATTATTATTATTATATTCTAAATTTAGTCTTGCCCCCATTAGATCTTTTAACATGTTGTTCAGGTGAACTTTAGAATTATTTTTTTTCTTAAGCTCTAAAATCCCTTTCGGATATTGAGAATTGTGTTAAACTTCAATTTGAGAAGTTTCAAATTATTGTCTTCATAATTTTCAATATTCCTATCCAGGAGAATGCTTTTGGTTTTCCTTTAGTTTTCTTTTATTTATCTCAGTAAAGTTTACTATTTTTCTTCATATGAGATCATAAATTTCTTTTCATGGTTATTCCTAGATTTTTATAAATTTTGTTGCAATTGTAGGTTTCTTCCATTTTATTTTTTATTAATTATTGCTGTTATACAGGAAAATTATTGAGTTGGCGGTATTTGTCTTATATCTACCCACTTGGAATCTTTAAGATTCTAAGAATATTTCAGTGATTCTCTTGGCTTTTCAGGCTACAGAATCATATCATTTGTTAATATCAAAAGTTTTCCTTCTTCCTTGTCACTAGATATTTCTTATGTTTCTTTCTCTCCCCTCTCCCATCTCTTACTACTTGGCCAGAAATTTTAGAGCCATGATAAATAACAGTAATGATATGGGTATCCTTATTTAGTCCCTGACTTTTTGGGAAACACTATTTTGCTTTATTTGTAGGACTTCATTCTAACTCTTCTTTTAGAAGAGTTTAGTTTAAATCTAATTTTTAAACAAATTGAAAATAAAGCCTGTATTGTTACTCAGTGTAATTTTAGATTTTTAGGAAAATAATAAATTTAAGGATGACCCCAATTTTTTATTCTTGAAGTTTTTATTTTCATACAATTTTATTATCTATTGGTCATATGTAGTCTAAATATAGTAAATATGTACTGTTAAAAAATAAGATGTTTTAGTTGAAAACTGCTTAGCTCTTTAAAAATTAGAATATAATCAATTGTACTATACAGCCACACTCAGAATAATATAACTTTTTTCTTTTTAACTCAGAAGTCACTTCAGAATCTTAGTGTAACTCATGATTTTCCCAGACATCATTTTCTTTTTTCTTTTTAAGTATGGAAGTACTAGTGTAGAGTTCCAATTATTTGAACACTGGATAACAAAAAATGCTAATTATTTAAAATAGAGCCCACTATGCTTTTCTTTTGGTATATTTAACATTACATATGCACATATGTATTTTATCTAATTCTAAAGTATCATTGAATTATAATACATTCAGGAATATTGAGAAAAAAGACCCAAGAAATCTTGTTTTTAGGGAAACACGGTACATATATATATATATATACGTATAAATACATATACATATATATACGTATAAATATATATACATATATATATCTCCATAAGAAGTGGAGTACAGCATAAGGAATAGAGACAGTGGAAATGTAACCACTGTATGCGATGCCAGAGGGATAGTAGATTGGGGGAGGTGGGTTATCACTTTGTGAGGAGTGTAAATGATAAATGTGTATTATAGTGTTTAAACACATGAAATTAAAAAAAAAATAGTGAAATCTAGGTGATATGAGTAAATTTCCCTGTAAAATTATTCTACTCTAAAATCCTTTCAACTTTGCTACATGTTTACATTTTTCATAGTAAAATGTTGATGAGAAAAAGGATATCCCATTAGAGTTTCCTTAAAAAATTAAGAACAGAGTTACCATGTAACCCAGCAATCCCTCTCCTGGGTACCTACCCCAAAAATCTGAAAACATTTATCCATAAAGATATATGTACTCTAATGCTCATTGCAGCTTTATTTACAGTGGCCAAGACATGGAAATAACTAAAGTGTCCTTCAATAGATGAATGGATAAAGAAGTTGTGATATATATACACAATGGAATACTATTCAGCCATAAGGAAAGATGAAATAGTACCATTTATGACAACATGGATAGATCATGAGATTATTATACTGAACGAAATAAGTCAGACAGAAAAAGTAGAGAACCACATGATTTCACTGATATGTGGTATATAAAACTGAAAACAACAAAAGAACAAGACAAACAAATGAAGAAACAAAAACTTATAGACACAGACAATAGTTTAGTGGTTACCAAAGGATGAGGAGGGATGGGGTGGTAGATGAGGGTAAAGGGGATCAAACATATAGTGATAGAAAGAGAACTGACTCTGGTGGTGAACAGACAATGTGATATATAGATGTATCACAGAATTGTACACCTGAAATCTACATAACTTTACTAACAATTGTCACCCCAGTAAACTTTAATTATTAAATAAATAAATACTTTGTTACATGACTAAGAGAACCAAAAATTTCTTGTATTACTTAGAAGCACAAAAGAAGTTCACATTTAACATTTTTACCCAAGTAAGACTGAAGTCTGATCAAAGAGCAATTAGATTATTATATGTATTGCCTGGAAAGATTTTTTTATTTGTAAAACAAGTCCAGAAAACAAATATAAATATAACTTGTGTATGTTTCACTTCACAGAACAGAAAAGCATTTCGTAAGGACTCCAGTTACAGAAAAGCAGATGTACTTCCCTCTTCAGAATTACCCAGTGAACAACATGGTAACAGGTAATTAAAAAAAAAAAAATTTGGAGTAAAACCAAGTAGAGAAGAAACAAGGGAATATTTTGTACCATAAAACTGTAGCCTAATAAGTAGAGACCCCTCTATTGTACTATTGTAGATGCTAATAGAGGATATATCATTTGTGCATTAAATAAATTAATCTGCAGAATTGGCCCAAAGATAGTCCCATATTTTCTCTGTTAAAACACTAGTCTGTGGGGAAGGTGAACACACGTTTCTGTTTATACAAGACAGTCCCAGTCTATGCCTGTTGTCCTGGTATTGGCTTTTACTCTCAAGTGTCCCAATTTGGAAGATAAATTATATGGACAATTCTAATCATAGTTTCCTTTGAGAATCTGATGAAACATAGGCCCCTTTCCCTAGCATACACACACACACAAACAGAATGCACCAACTTTACATATAATTTAAAGGGGCTCACGTATGCCCAGAAACCCATTCATAGATCACCCAGGTGATCCATACGTCACCCTTGGACTCCATATTTGGGTTTCCTAGTGCCCAACAGAAAGAGAAGATAGATAACTGAGGTTGACCTTGAGAGGGTGGAACCAAGGGAACCAATTGAACACTGGCCACTGGGATTTGGATAGTGCTAAGTGAGATAGATATTTGGATACTTGGTCTGGGTAGTGTTCAGTAAGGTCATGGATAATTTTAAAAATTTGAGATTTAAAAAAAACAAAAAATTTTAAAAGATTTTTAAAGAAAAATTTGTTTTCAAAACACAGCGGTTTAAAAAGTATAGGTTTTTGAAATTTCATTAGAAAAACTATTTGTGTATTTAGTATTTTCTCTATTTGGCAGGGTCAAAGCTATCTCCACAAATTCCTAGATGTCTTCTGTCATGTTACTATTCTATCCATTTTGGCTAACCATTTGTTTTATTATTTGTTTTCTTTGTTCATTTGAATAATATAAAATAGCCTTTACAAAAGCACTTTGATGTCTTGGAGACATCAAAGAAAACTGTTTACCAGCTATGATAGTAAAGTGAGTCAGTCCTGGAACTCTGAGAAGCATTTGTGGACTACAAAAGACAATTAACTAAGTAGAAGTACTTAAGTTCTAAGATTGGGAGCAGCTGATTGTTGCCCATATTTATCTCTAAGCCTAAACATTCACATAAAATACAGGTTCCTTAAACCATGTTGTGGTTTATTAATGGTATTGATTTTGCTTTAGGCAACTTCATCACCAGGTACTAAATGTCTTGTGTTCATTTGGACTCACAAATATATGATAACATATTAAGAAGATCAATAATAAATGTTAAAATGAGCCATGTAATAAAGACATGTAACAATTGTTGGCATAAGAAATGTCCTAACCTATAGAGAGTTTTTATAAAAATTTATTTGAGCCAAACAGGGATACACCTGGAAGGAAGATCTCAACAGACTGAGATAAATGCTTGGGAGAACAACAGTTTGCAGTTATTTTATGCGTCTGAGATTAAGAAAAGAACTAAGGAAGATTACATGAAGGTGGAATGAAGTTATGGGATGGGGTTACAGGATATTTAAGATTAGTGCTCTCTTGGGGGTGATCACATGGAGTTTGGATTACAGGGTAGTTAAGATTTTGTACTCTCTTAAGGGTGGTTACAGTTTAATTCAAAGGTATGTTAATCTAGATGCACAAAACAAAGGACAGGGCTGTTTAAGGGAAAAGTTAAACCTTTTAACTAAAAAGTTATATGCCTGGGGCATGACAACCCACCAGGAGTTTTATGATCAGTTTTATGATCAGGGAGGTTACTTTCCATAGATCCCCTTTTTCCCATACACACAATGCTGTTCTATGTTTCACTGCTGCCTGTTCAAAAAGACATGAGAGTATTATATAAAAACAAACTAAAAAAGAGCTTTAAAAATAATCATTAGTCAGAATTTTTAAAGTACAATTTTAACTTGTGGTAATCTTTTGTTGATTTTATTAGTAGAACTGAAGTAAAATTTTCTGATATTTTTATTTGCTCAATTGAATAATTATTTTCTCTTTTTATTTCTACATTAAATTTTAAAATAATACTTTCTTGGAAAAATCTTCAATTTTTAGAGATAATTAATTTGTCTTTAAAATTTTTGATGTGAAGTGACAAGTACTTCTCTTTTGTTATCATTCCCATCTGCTTGTACAGGAAGAAATAACTTCTTTTTTTAACTTTTATTTATTTGAAGTGTGTTTTTCCAGCACCCATCAGCTCCAAGTCAGTACCCATTTCAATCTAGTTGCGGAGGGTGCAGCTCACACTGGCCCATGCGGGGATCGAATTGACAACCCTGGTGTTACGAGCACCATGCTCTAACCAACTGAGCTAACCAGCTGCCCCAGGAATAACTTCTTACTGGGAAAATCAGCTTGTGTTAATTTAAAATGTAATGAGTGAGAGTTCTAATTTAGGCGGTGGCACCAACTTTTGTGACTATAACTTGACTGTCTCTTCCTCAAAATGGGTTGGGTTCAACTCAGTGAATGTTTAATCTCTTAAAATAGAATTAATTAGATGTTTGGTTGTAGAAAATACAAGTTGGAGCTATACCCTACACTATGGGTTTCTCAGTGCTGCAACTCTTGGCATTTTAAGCCAGATAATTCTTTGTTGGAAAGGGCAACTTTGGCCTCTGCCCACTAGATGCCAGTAACCATTGCATCCAGCACCCCTTAGCCCCCAAGTTGTAACAACCAAAAATATTTCCAGTCATTGCCAAATGTCCCTTAAAATATCAAGGGATTCTTTTTTTTGTGTGGGGGGGGGCCCTCTGGTTTTTGTTTGTTTGGTTTTTGCTTTTGACCAGAATTAAATTCTTGTAGTCTGATAGCACTGGTTATATCACACATAAGTTCTGATTGAGAGCTCCATGTGTGATTAATAAAAGAAAAAAATTAATTACTAATTATAAATTTCTTGCAGGCAAAAATTTCCAAACCAAAAAGTTCTGATAATTAAATTTTGGGAAACTATAAATAGATACTGTATTAGTTATCTATTGCTATGTAACAAATTGCTCCAAACTTAGTGGCTTAAAACAGTGAACATTTATTATTTCATAGTTTCTGAGGGCTGGGAATCCAAGAGCATCTGAGTTGGATACTGCTGTCTCAAAGTCTCTCATAAGGTTGTTGTCAAGTTGTCAGCCAGGCTGCAGTTATTTCAAGGCACAGCAGGGACTGGCAAATCCGTTTTTGAGCTAATTCATGTGGTTGTTGGCAGGCCTTGGGCCCTTGCTGGTCCCTGGCCAAAAGCTTCAACTCCTCACCTGGTGAGCCTATCTATAAGGGCTGTTCACAGCAGGGTAGCTTGCTGTCATCAGAGTGAAAAATCCAAGAGAGAGAAAGAGTGTGCACAAGATAGAAGCCAGTGTCTTTTCTTTTTAAATTAAAGTATATTTGTTGACAATTGTTAGTAAAGTTATATAGATTTCAGGTGTACAATTCTGTAATACATTATCTATATCTCACATTGTGTGTTTACCACCCAGAGTTGGTTGTCCTTGCCAATGTCTTTTTTATATAGTACTATCAACATTAGAAACGTCCAAATATGCAGAGAATTTTTATAAGAGTTTATTTGAGCCAAACTGATGATATATGCTGGGGAACAAGATCTCAAATGCTGTCAAGAATAACAGTTCTGTAGCTTCTGTTATGCATTTGAAATTAAAAGAGGGGACATAAGGAAGACTACAGGAGGGTGGGAGAAAGCAAGGGCAGGATTATACTACAAACTAGTTAAGATTATGTGCTCTCTTTCAAAGGAGGAGTCTGAAAGTGGGAGCATGTGCATGTTAGAAGGAAGGGTCTGGAAAAGGGGCTTTTCAAAAGTAGTTAACCTAGATGCACAGAAACAAGGGGTGGGACTTGCTTAAGGCAAAGATAAACCCTTTAGTAAAGAAGTTATATGCCGAGGACGTGACTACCCACCAAGACTTGCCCATTTAGGAGTTTATGATCACGTTACCCTGTGAGGTCACTTTTCATAGAACCCCTTTCTTCGTCCACACTACTTTCAAAGGTGACATACCATCACTTTTGTCATGTGCTGTTGCTCATATAGACCAGCCCAAGCACAAAGTGGAAAGAGACTACTCAAATTTGTGAATACAGAGAGAGAGACAAGGCTCATTCTGGGCCATCTGGGAGACTGCTTACCACAGTACATATGGAATTGTCCACCAAGAATGCCTCTCCTAGGAACCCTCTTTTCTTTCTCCCAGTTCATGTGTATTACACAGGAATAGTCATTTTCTAAAACACGAGCTTGCTCTGCAACCCCAAGAGCTGGGCCAATCACAGCTCTTTCTCTGGATTTTTAGACATGAAACGCAGCAAGTCAAGTCATTCTTATTCAGATGACCATAGCTCCAAGATATAAAACTTGGGCGCTATCAGCAGCCATGTTTTCTACCATGTAAGGAAAGACAAATTACCTCAAGAAAGGAAAACCAAATAACACATAGAGAAAAACTGGAGACCAGTGAGATAGCCATGGGAGTGCTTCTAGTTGTTTCTTTCTTTCTTTCTTTCTTTCTTTCTTTCTTTCTTTCTTTCTTTCTTTCTTTCTTTCTTTCTTTCTTTCTTTCTTTCTTTCTTTCTTTCTCTCTCTCTCTCTCTCTCTCTCTCTCTCTCTCTCTCTCTCTCTCTCTCTCTCTTTCATTTTAAACAAGAAGTTTATTTAAATAACAAGATGCTTGACTTGAAGGGAAAATTATCTAGGATGGTTCTAGTTATTTCTGAGGCCTAGCAATATGTCTGCCTTCCTCATAGCTTGGTTGATGTGCCAGTGTCCTTCCAGTAAACTCCCTTTTTGTTTAAACTAGTTTAAATTGGGTATCTGTTAACTTCAGCCTAAAGTCCTAACTAGTTAAAAACTGCAACAATAATCCATTTCTGATGCATAATGTCCTATCCTTCTTATACTTACAGAAATATTTTATTATTGTAGTAATTATTTTTTAAATTCCTATCCTCACACATATCTTTAAAAATTTCACACAATGTATTGTGCAATTAATTAGACATTAATATTTTCTTCATTAGTTTATTTTACGCAGAAACATAGCCATTAGGCAAATATCATGAACTGTATAGTAATAGTTCTTCAAGAGATTTTCTGAAGTAAATGATTGTGATTAAAATATCTTTAAAGATATTAATCAACTTTATATGATTAGATCCATAGTTAATTATTAACTGTGAATTTATTATCTATTATTAGAAACAATTAAACTATATGCATAGATAACCTGTTGATGGTGGTGGTGTTCTAAATTTAATCATCCTTTAGCTCTACCAGAATTTTTTTTCATACAGTATTTATTTCTAAATTAGGTTTCAATTTTAGTATAAACTACAAACACTTATATTACACATAAAATATAATCACTCAGATAAACAATTGTTATCGAAGTATTATTGCTTAAAGTCATTAAGTCCTTAAGCTCTCCCCATTCTAGGTGTTCTTTTTGACACTCACATCTCTTTCAGATTATTTATGACATCGAAATTGCTCATACCCATAACCTTTGTTGACTAAGCAATAAATCAATTTTCCCACTAACTTTTTTTAATTAAAGAATGTTATCCCAGTGTTAGCAGTGCAGGGAAGTGTTGCCTGCTCTACTAGGGAACATTACGAGCTAGTTGGATAGATAGTTCTAAGTGATTATACTCTAAGCCAGATACACTTCCCAGTAATTTTGGTCTAGGTACTTTAATGTTCCATCCCCAACCTCATCATCACACTCTCAATAGTCAAAGTAGTTAATAAAGTATTTGTGTTTCAAAAGGAGGTAGAAGGTTGGAGGGAGCAGATAAGGGGTAAGAAGGATATTCCCTCATAATTATCAAGTTTCATGGAGAATCTTCTCACTAGGATTATTTTGTTTTACATTTTTTCTATAAACATTGTTTAGAAATCTTTAATAAATCAAAGACACTGAAAAGCAGATATTATAATAAGATTTCAAATATATACATATTTTTTATTTTGTAGGTTATATATCAATTGATGCCATGAATAAATTCCTCGGAGAGCTACATGACTTCATTCCTGGAAGTTCAGGATATTTGGCATATCATGTTCAAAATGAAATTAATATGTCTGTTATAAAAAACAAATTGAAGAAGAAATATTAAGTTAAATTGTCCTTATATCTGGGCATTTATTTTCTATAAAATATTACCAAGGATATGCATAATTTTAAATTCTCCCCTTTGGGACAGAATTCTTCTCTTTCTTCCTCAAAATGTGTCTTTAGGAACTTCAGAATCATTTTGGCTCTGTGTTTTGACATTTGGGCTGGACTTTTTCCCCAGCTTGTAACATTTGTCCACAAATTCTGAGTGTACAGTTGTTATGGAGTAATTGTCATTGAAACATACTTCATAAGAAGTCTCAATCTCTCTCTCTCTCTCTCTCTCTCTCTCTCTCTCTCTCTCTCTCTCTCAGATGCTCTTTTGGCTTTAACATTCTATTACATATATTTTTTTTAGGTTCAGTGATGTCAATCCAAAATTTATTATTCTGGTTACCTTATTTCGATTAAAAAAATTAGAATATTATAGTTGAATTCTGAATTACTGTTTCTGACTTGAAAAATATGGAGTAAAATATTTTAATAATTCAGGCTTCGTGTGTGGACAGTTTCTGATAATATATCAGAAGTGATTTAATATAAACAAGTGTTATGTTATCTGAAATGAACCCTCAAGGCGTCTTAGAATCACAGTGCTGAAAAGGACCTGAAGAACAGAGATTCAACCCATTTATTGTTCTTAATGAGGAAATAAGGGCCTTGAAAGGGTGTCTTGCCCAGGGTGACTAATTGGGGGATAAACCAAGACTGGAACATAACCTCTTGATTTTCCAGGCCAGTGCTTTCCTATTCTCCCACAAGGTAACATGCTGTAGCCTGTGCCAGATATAACAGACAGCAGATCTGCAAAGGAGACCCAGAAACAAGCAAAAATGCTTAGCTTGTCTTTTAAATAAGCTGAAGTAATATTGACATGTAGTGATTTCAAGAAGACAACTTCTTTATTCATATGGTCATGCTATGTATAATCTGGTGGGTTTATTACATTTTGGAGATTTATAAATGACATATTATTCATGAAGCTATCATCTTATTAAAACTGCACTTTCTCCTAGGAAGTGCATGCCAGTTGTAAAATTAGCTAATGAAAATGCACTTTTTTTTAGCATTTGGATCATTTGAGTGTATGTGGGCCCTGGCCTTTTTCCCATGACTCAAATTTCATAATTCGAAATTTTAACAGTAATCTCAGCATTGGCATTTGAGAGTTCTGTTTTTCAATAGGAACATTTCCTTATTTATACTCATATTTTTGTTTAAACTCTTCTAAACTTGTAAACTTAAAAAAAGAACAACCCTAAATGTGAATTATCTTTTCCTAACATATTGAATATTATCTTTCCTGAACACTTTATCTTAGTCACATTCAGTGATTATGTTTCTTATATAGAAATCAAGCCTGTCTATGGAACTTAAGTTAATTATTAAAAGGATTAAATAAATTTACAGCAAGCGGTGTACATTGGGATTTTGTACATTGAGAGTGTTCAAGTATTTTTCTGATGTATGTAGTATACATGTGTTAACATAGTAAATAAAAAACTACAACAAAACAAAAATGATTCCCAAACATTGAAGTTGTATAGGAAGTCAACTTTAGTGACATCACATGTCTATTAGATTTATTGCAGCTTTAGTAAAAAATAGTTCTTTCAAATGGTGTGTTTGGTTATACTACTACTTAGCAGTATGAAAACCTGAAAGTAACCTCAATGTTTAACAATAATGAATGACACCTTAAATCATATAGCATCAATTTAATGAATAGCCATTTTTTTCCTTTTAACAGCTTTATTAACTGCTTTGCTATGACGTTCAGATAAATCCAAATGAATATTTACATCCGCTAACTGCGGCATTTGAGTTTACCCCACGAGCTAATAAAAAACTTCCCTCTCCTGCGGAGTTCAAGTATATGTGCATAAAATAGTCAAAATATCAACTTTTTATTTTTTGTGGATTTTTAACACATTTCGAAAAAAAACCTTGAAATTAATGCAGTGAAAGGGTTAAGATATAATCACATACCATACAATTCACCCATTTCATGGGTACAATTCAGTGGTTTTTTAGTATAACGACAGTGTTGTGTAACGTCACCACAATCTGATTTAGAACATTTTCATCACCCCCTCAAAACACCTCTTGCCCATTAGCAGTCGCTGCCCATGCCCCTCCTCTACACCCCCACTCCCAGTCCTAGGCAACCACTAATCTACTTTCTCTCTCTATAGATTTGCCCATTCTGGATATTTTACATATGATTCCATTCATTTATATATGAACAGAATCATGTAACACATGGTTTTTTGTGACAGGCTTCTTTCACTTAGTATAATGTATCGAGTTCATCCATGTTTTAGCATGTATCTAAACTTCATTGCTTTTTATTGCCAAGTAATATTTCATTGTACAGATATACCACATTTTATTTATCCAACAATTGATGGACACTTGGGTTTTTTCCACTGTTGGGTTATTATGAATAATGCTGCTGTGAACATTATATGTATGAATTTTGTGTGGATGTATGTTTTCATTTGTATTGGATATATATCTAAGAGTGAAATTGCTGGAGTACATGGTAACTATGTTTAATATTTTGAAGAACTGCTAAACCGTTTTCCAAAGTAGCTGCATCATTCTACATATCTACCAGCAATCTATGAGGGTTCCAATTTCTCTTCATCCTCGTCAACATGTGTTATTTTTTGTCATTTAGAATGTAGCCCTCCTAGTGGGTGTGAAATGGTATCTCATTGTGATTTTGATTTGCATTTCCTATACGGATAATGATGTTGAACATTTTTTTACATGCTTATTGGCCAGTTTTTTATATCTTCTTTGGAGGAATGTCTATTGTTGGAGCTGGTCATGGAGAGGACATGACCACTGATTGACCCATGAGCTGGACTCAGGGAACTGGAGGATCCTCACCCCCTCACATCCTTGGAATGTACATTCTGTCCATTGTTCCTACAGTGAGAGCCATTTTCAAGGATGCAGTTTTGAGAGCAGTGTGTTGTTGAGACCATCTGGACAGTATATGTGACTGAACCTGGTTAAGGCCTCTATATAAACTTTTAAGATTCTAAATTGTGATTGTGGAGATCTACTTGTTTTGTGGCTACACAAGACAAACCTCATATGTAAGTTCCCTCGCTTATTAAGCCTTCCACCTACCAAGCTGGAAGGGTCTCCCTTTTTTTTTAGTCTCTCCTTGCTCTCTGCTTACAGGGGCCACTTACAGATTTCTCCCTGGAAGTTTCCAAGTTTGCAAACCAACATCTATTCAAGTCCTTTGCCTATTTTCAATTTGGGTTGTCATTTTATTATTGAGTTGTAAGGGTTCTTTATGTGTTCTGGATACAAGTTCTTTATTATATATGTGATTTGTAAATATTTTTTTCCATTCTATGGGTTGTCTTTCACTTTCTTGATGACATTATTTGCAGCACAAAAGATTTTGATTTTGATAAAGTCCAATTTTTCTATTTTTCTTTTGTGCTTTTCTACCGTGCTCTTGGTTTTGTATCTAAGAAGTCTTTGCCTAAACCAAGACCATGAAGATTTAGTGCTAGTTTCAATTCTTATGTTTAGGTCAGTGATTCATTTTGAGTTAATTTTTGTAGATGGTATGATGTGGGGGATAAATTCATTTTTTTTTCATGTGTATCCAGTTGTCCTAGCACCATTTGTTGAAAAGACTATTCTTTCCCCCACTGAATTGTCTTAGCTGGAGTAACCACTTTATTTTTCTGATTATGTAAATGCCTACGTTAAGAAAAAAGAAAGATCTCAAATAAACAAACTAACTCGATACTTCACGGAACTAAAAAAGAACAAACTAAGCCCAAAGTTAGAAGAAGGAAGGAGATAACAAAGATCAGAGCAGATATAAATGAAATAGAAAATAGAAAAACAACAGAAAAGATGGGCAAAAATAAGAGTTGGCTTTTTAAAAGATAAAATTGACAAACCTTTAGCTAGATTTACTAAGAAAGGAAAAGAGAAGGCTCAAATAAAATTATAAATGAAAAAGAAGACATTACAACTGACACCACAGAAACACAAAGGATCATAAGAAATTTCTATGAACAATTAAACACAAATTGGGTAACCTAGAAGAAATGAATAAATTCCTAGAAACACACAACCTACCAAGTATGAATCATGAAGCAAAAAATCTGAATAGGCCAATAACAAGTAAGGAGGTTGAATCTGTAATCAAAAACCTTTCAACAAAGGCAAGCCCAGGACAATACGGTTTCACTGGTGAATTCTGTTATACCAAGCATTTAAAGGAGAGTTAATGCCAATTCTTCTCAAACTTTCAAAAATTCGAAGAAGAGGGAAAACTCCCAAACTGATTCTACAAGGCTTGCATTACCCCAATACCAAAGCTAAATAAGGACACTATAAGAAACAAAACCTACAGGCCAATATCCCTGATGAATATAGATGCACAAATTCTCAACAAAATACTAGTAAACCGAATTCAACACATTAAAATGATCATACACCATGATTTAATGGGATTTATTACTGGATACAAGGATGGTTCAACATATGCAAATCAATAAATGTGATACACCAATTAATAGAATGAAAGACAATAATTATATGATAATAGATAGGAAGGATACTCAGTAAATTGGATATAGAAGACATGAATGTTATTCAGCCATGAGAAAGAAGAAAACCCTTCCATTTGTGACAATATGGATCTTGAGGGCATTGTGCTAAGTGAAATAAGTCAGACAGAGAAAGACAAATACTGTATAGTCTCTCACTTATATGTGAAATCCAAAAACATTGAACTCATGGAAACGAAGAGTAGAATGGTAGTAGCCAGGGGCTGAGGGGTGAGAGAAATGGGTAGATAGTGGTCAAAGTGTACTAACTTTCAGTTATAAAATGAATAAGTTTCTAGGAGTTAATGTACAGCATGGTGACTGTAGTTAATTCTGTATTGTACACTTGAAAGTTAAGAGTAGAGCTTTACTGTTCTCCTCATAACAACAACAAAACGGTAGTTATGTGATCTGAAGGATGTGTTAACTAAACTTATTGTGGTAAATATCTCACAATATATACGAATACGTGTACCAAATCATCACATTGTACACCTTAAACATACACAATGTTATATGTCAATTATTTCTCAATAAAGCTGGAAACAACAATAATGCACATTTATTCTCTTACAGTTCTGGAGGTCAGAAATATGAAATACACTTCAGTGGGCCAAAATTAAGGTGTC
Source organism: Rhinolophus hipposideros (assembly GCF_964194185.1). Taxonomy (NCBI): domain Eukaryota; kingdom Metazoa; phylum Chordata; class Mammalia; order Chiroptera; family Rhinolophidae; genus Rhinolophus; species Rhinolophus hipposideros. The sequence goes on from NC_138051.1 coordinate 41,029,082, forward strand.
T